>NW_024038974.1:1927500-2474251 GCF_016077235.1 Cyprinodon tularosa | reverse complement strand
TTGCGTTGTTTGGGGTTGTACCTCCACAGCCCATCTTGTCCTCTCTTCACAGATCCTCCTTGGCTTTCCTGACCTTTCTGGCTCGGAGAGTGATTATTATAAAATGGAAGTCGCCTCAACCCCCATCATACATCCACTGGCTTCGAGACACACATGCTCTGTTCGAAAACCTAGGACGCATCCTAAAAACCCGGATTCCAAGGCCGATTACGTCATAGCACGGCGCCGAGGTCTGGTCGGATTCCAAGAGTCCTCGTTATGCGGCCTTAAAATGCGTCCTTCTTTTTGCCCGATTTGAAGGACGAGTCTGATGTATCCTCGGTATTCTTGGATATCCCAGGATTCATTGCGAGACCAAGCAAGCCGTGATCAGAGGAAAGGTTACTTGGCGCCGAACAGTGGTGAAAATTGGAAGTTCAGTTTAATATAATACAAGTCATTTAATAGTTCCGTCTGAGAATAATGAAAAATAGTTGTTTTAATGGTTATTGAGTCAATGTGTGGCGGTAATGTTTGGTTTATCTAAAGGTTTTAATCTGTTACTGATTAAATGGGTTTGGCTGTAATTAAAGGACAGATTCTAATATATCTGCAGTTTGGGGACTATAAATCTGATAGGAGTTTTATCTTTTTATTGCTGTTTTGCACAATATGCTTAACTTCATATTTTTTGCTGTTGAATATTAGAGATTTTGCAGATATATTTTTTATAAATAAATTGTTTAGATTTACTTATATCTTTCTACCCCTTTTATAGAATAGAAAATCCCTTTATTGTCCCACAATGGGCAAATTTACAGCAGCAGAAAGATTATTGAAAATGGTCACAATGGTCCTTAGAAAAATGTCTAAGAATAACATAATAGGGAAGAGTTAGAATATAAAAAATAAAATACTGTAAAGTGTTTTAACAATATAAAACTGGGGAATAAATAACCAATATGCAGCTATGGACATTTTTACAGTAATGGATATTTGAAAATAGCAGCAGCATCAGAGATGTGCAGAATGACAGCAACATTTGATTTTATTTGTTCCTGCTCCCGGTGGTTGGAACCTTTATTCCACTCTGGATTCTTGTGAGTGTAGTCTTTGTTCACTTCACAATAAAAAATAAATAAATAAACAGTTTTGAAAACTTCTGTATTCATTCTTTTCCTGCTTTGTGTGTCAACGTTCACGGTTGCTAAGCAACAGAGCATACGGCGGTAAAACCCGCCGAAGGGTGGACCTGGTCGAATTTACAGCCAAAACTCTTCCGGTCTCCTTATTTTCAAGGACTTCGAAGGATCCAGTCTAGGTAGACCGCGTCCTTGGAGGACCCGTCCTAGGTTTTCGAACAGAGCCACAGTCTTACATTTTAAATAAGGAATCGCTCACGTGGTACGGCAACTCGCTAGGGTCCTTTAAACACCCACCCCAGCATGCGTCATCAATACAAACCTAACGTCTCAAACATCTTGGATTAATCGACACATGCTTTCAAACATCAATACGAAGAGGACGCATCAGTGTTGTTTTGTTAAAAATAATTAACGACCGATTAATAACATAGTTATTATAAAGCACTTTTCATACATCGGTAGCACAAAGCACTTTGAGTTGTTTTGTAGAGGAAAAGTGCTTTATAAATAAATAAACCTAGACTAAGGGACGTATATCAAAATCAATGTTATAATAAAATGAGTTGACCAAATTACTTCTCTCTCTCTCACACACACCCACACACAGACAGACACTCCCTGCTATTCGTTCTAATGATTGAACCCTTGTGAGGACTCAATGGGCAGCTCCAGTGTCGCAACCCACTCATATGGAAATCCTGTCGCTCGACCCGACACATTCGCGCTCAATGTGTAGGCACCTTCAGAAGACCACAACTGGTGTTAGACAAGACGCCACGATGTGCCAAAACGCGCGTTTCCTTAAATAAGAATGACCCCTCCAATTGAATCTGTGTAAAACGAATAAAAACCACAGGTCCCACTGCATGACTTGCTCACAAGACACGATACTTAATCTATTTAGCACACAATTACCTTTCTTCTATGAAACTGCAGGATGTGGCTGTGCAATTTCAATGTATGGTAACAGTATTTGTAAAGCCTCAACTTAATAAGGTGTGGCCAGAACTTAATAAGGCGGGGCCACAACTTAATAAGGCGGGGCCACAACTTAATAAGGCGTGGCCACGAGATAGTTGTGGCCACGCCTTAAAATCTCCTTCCTTGTTAGGATACAAGCTAACGGAATTCTTCTGTTTATGATGGCTCCGCCCCTTCTGACATCACAGGCATTCTAGAATGTCTGTGATGTCAGAAGGGGCGGGGTCATTTGCTCATTTTCACAGGGCGTTGGACGGAATCAGACCTTTTTTACAAAGCTGGTTACTACCAAGGGTGATTTTTGCTGGAAAAACTATCTTTTTATTTCAAAATGCCAGGAAAAAGAGAAGCAAATATTGAAGATAGGTTGATGTTCAGGACAGAGAAATTTGAAGTCCATTTTTTAAATGCTCTAAATAAAATGACCCAATATGAGAGGACGTGTCTAGCTTTAGACCACATGCCTGATGAACCAGAAAGTAGGATTTCTAAACTGCTAAAGGGACATGTTAACTGTAATATGAAAGACACCTTTATAGAGTTTTATCAGGAAAAAGATTCCTGTTACCGGACAGGAGAGTATCTAAGGGCTAACAACTCATCTGGTATAAACTTCTCTGAGCAGATATTCCCAGAAGAAAACACTGGAAGTCAGCAAAAACATTCAAAGACATTTTCTGACTTCAAAATTCAACAGGTTTTTCAAAAATCGAACCCGGGAATGACAGTAGATAAAAAGAAAGACGAGTTTGCTACAGAATCAGAGGATACAACACCCAAGCGAGTGACCAGAGATCTTTCCACAGGTAAATGCCATGAAAATTATGAAAAAGATGACAAATCTGACCGGAAAGACATTTTTGCTATCACTGATGAGAAGAAGATACCAAAAAAAGAAAAGTTTCCTGCGTTTGCTGCAGGCAAACGCTTTTTTAGAAATCTTGTTCGAGGTAAATATTCTGCTGTTTGTGACAAAGTGGGCCTATTGAAAAATGGAAACCAGCTTGAACCTTGTACGTTTGAAAACTCAAACCTCTATGTGTGGAACACCTGTGCATTTGATGCAGTTTGTCAGTGCTTATGCAGTGCTTTCTGTGACAGCTCAGCTTTTAAAAATATTGTAACGAAGAACTGTGACATTCCCATCTTGCAGCTGGTCAAATCTATGGCTATAAATGGTGTGACCCCAAATATATATTCACAGAGGGCAGAGCTGCTCAGTACAATATTTGAAAAAGTCCAGGTGGGGTTTGGTAGCTATGAAATCTATGCTCAGTGCCCTATCTCCGCACTCATTGGGAAAACTATGAAAAATATACCCAGCGCATACCTCTCCAAACATTGCTCATCGCAGTACTGCCAGCTAAACAAAGGAGATACAAGGCAAGTAGCGTTTGTTACAGCTGACATGTCAGTCCTAATGGAATGTGGAGTAACTCAACTTAAGACTGCAGTGGAAGTAGGACTCTTTTGTTCTGACTCTTTGTGCAGTCACAAACTACCAAATCAATCAGAATGTCCCGATGAATGTAAAATCGAAGGCGGCAACCCAGGAGAAATGCTCTGCATTGGAAATGTTACTCACAGCCACAGCTTTGGGGAAATAGTATGCATTGACCTTGAACTTGACAACACAACAGATTTTTCTTTGAGTGAATTTCCATCCATTATGGATCTACAAGGAAAGACATTCACTTTGAGAGGAGTCGTCGCTTTCAAGAGAGGCTTGATCGAAGATGGTCTGGGACATTACGTTGCATACTGTCGAAGAGCTCCAGATGTATGGGAGCTTTATGATGACCTGACAAATAAGGTGAAGACAGTATCTGAAAAGAAAAGAATAATACCACATGCAGCGTTATACACAGCAGATTCGGTTGATGAAAAACATAACCTGGAAAAGACAGTAGATGAAAACAAAGACGAGTTCGCTACAGAATCAAAGGATACAACACCCAAGTGCGTGACCAGAGATCTTTCCACAGGTAAATGCCTTGAAAATAATGAAAAAGATGACAAATCTGACCGGAAAGACATTTTTGCTATCACTGATGAGAAGAAGATACCAAAAAAAGAAAAGTTTCCTGTGTTTGCTGCATGCAAACGCTTTTTTAGAAATCTTGTTCGAGGTAAATATTCTGCAAAGGTTTCACCATCACCATCAGATGTGGAAGACGTCTCAGAAACTGAAAAAAAATCAACAAAAACTGTTTGTGACAAAGTGGGACTATTGAAAAATGGAAACCAGCTTGAACCTTGTACGTTTGAAAACTCAAACCTCTATGTGTGGAACACCTGTGCATTTGATTCAGTTTGTCAGTGCTTATGCAGTGCTTTCTGTGACAGCTCAGCTTTTAAAAATATTGTAACGAAGAACTGTGACATTCCCATCTTGCAGCTGGTAAAATCTATGGCTATAGATGGTGTGACCCCAAATATATATTCACAGAGGGCAGAGCTGCTCAGTACAATATTTGAAAAAGTCCAGGTGGGGTTTGGTAGCTACGAAATCTATGCTCAGTGCCCTATCGCCGCACTCATTGGGAAAACAATGAAAAATATACCCAGCGCTTACCTCTCCAAACATTGCTCATCGCAGTACTGCCAGCTAAACAAAGGAGATACAAGGAAAGTAGCGTTTGTTACACCTGACATGTCAGTCCTAATGGAATGTGGAGTAACTCAACTTAAGACTGCAGTGGAAGTAGGACTCTTTTGTTCTGACTCTTTGTGCAGTCACAAACTACCAAATCAATCAGAATGTCCCGATGAATGTAAAATCGAAGGCGGCAACCCAGGAGAAATGCTCTGCATTGGAAATGTTACTCACAGCCACAGCTTTGGGGAAATAGTATGCATTGACCTTGAACTTGACAACACAACAAATTTTTCTTTGAGTGAATTTCCGTCCATTATGGATCTACAAGGAAAGACATTCACTTTGAGAGGAGTCGTCGCTTTCAAGAGAGGCTTGATCAAAGATGGTCTGGGACATTACGTTGCATACTGTCGAAGAGCTCCAGATGTATGGGAGCTTTATGATGACCTGACAAATAAGGTGAAGACAGTATCTGAAAAGAAAAGAATAATACCACATGCAGCGTTATACACAGCAGATTCGGTTGATGAAAAACATAACCTGGAAAAGACAGTAGATGAAAACAAAGACGAGCTCGCTACAGAATCAAAGGATACAACACCCAAGCGCGTGACCAGAGATCTTTCCACAGGTAAAAAAGTGCGTGACCTTGAAAATAATGAAAAAGATGACAAATCTGACCGGAAAGACATTTTTGCTATCACTGATGAGAAGAAGATACCAAAAAAAGAAAAGTTTCCTGTGTTTGCTGCATGCAAACGCTTTTTTAGAAATCTTGTTCGAGGTAAATATTCTGCTAAGGTTTCACCATCACCATCAGGTGTGGAAGACGTCTCAGAAACTGAAAAAAGATCAACAAAAAATGTTCATGTTCCTGGTGTGAAACATTGTTTATTGTTTATTGATTTGGATGAAGAGTTATGTCGCACCTTTTTAGAACAATTGGCAAATTGTCATTAATAAAAATTGAGAAAAGCAATGGTCCTAGGCAACTGCTTTGTGGTACACCACACTGCATTTGTTGAGGTGATGAGAAGCTTCCATTAAAAAACACACACACAAAAAAAAAATATATATCTATATATATTTATAATTTTTATATATATTTGCATGTTCTCCCTGAGCATGCATGGGTTCTCTCCGGGTGCTCCGGCTTCTTCCCATAGTCCAAAAGCAATAACATGTTAGGTTAATTGGCTTCTCTAAATTCTCCTTAGGTGTGTGAGTCAATGTTTGTCTCTGTGTTGTCCTGCGATGGACTGGCGACCTGTCCAGGGTGTACCCCGCCTCTCCGCTGGAGACAGGCACCAGCACCCCTCACGACCCCAATTGGGACAAGCGTGTAAGAAAATGGATGAATGGATGAATTCAGTATTACAGTTAATTTGCTTTTTAAGCTTATTATGACCTTTTTCATATTTTTGGTCCAGTTTTTCCATTTGAACCTATTGGATGTTGGGTCTTTTTCTGGTGAGTCTCTTGAGTTGTCTACTGACTTCTCCGGGTATGATACTGTGAGCTCTGAGGAAGAAGACGATGACCACCTTCTACCACATCTTCGGTTCACCAAGACAGTTTCTCGCTACTTCAGACTCCCATGGAACCAGCCAGAGGAGTCCTCTGAGGGCGAAGAGGACCACCAACCTCGATGGCCTGGCTTTTTCTCCAGGAGAAGAGAGGAAGATGATGAAGAGGAGCCCTCTGAGAAGATGTTTTGTGGGGAATTGTGAGAAGAGGAATTTAATCAAGAACCTTCCTTTAACTCCTTCAACAGCTTCTCACGATGAAGAGAAGCTGAGGCTTAAGCAGAAGAACCAAACATTTTACTATCTTGCTTTGGATCATCTTGCAGGAGGAGTTAGATGTATTTTCTTGCTGATTTGATGACGATTAGAGTTGGGAAGGCTGAAAGACTGGAAACAGTCACATCTAGATATTATTTATTGATTGGTTTTATATCTGGCAGATCTAGGGACGCCTTAAGTAGCGTCTTGCACTGTGGCTTTTCTTTACCCCGCTGCTAGATCTTAATTTTAGATGTTAAGAATTTTCCTTTAGCACAGACATCTGAACAGAGACTGGAAACATGCTAACAATTTATAAAAGGTGTGAAACATGAGAGCTGGTTAAGGCAAAAATAATCTAACATGCTCTACGTCTAATGACAGAGCTGGACAATCTCCAAGCTAACAGAAGCCAAACCAAACAATCCAAGGGTTGATTTAAGAACAAGGTTTGACAAGAAGAAACACAGAATGGAGGCAAATGGAAAAAATTAATAAAAAGGCAAAAAAAAAAAAAGTCCTGGTTGAAAACAGGCGAACCACAAGGAGGCAAAGCAAACCAAGGCTGTCACGATGGGTCTCTGAGTAAAGCCCAAAATGCAGAACACACACGGAAACGGGGTAAAAGTTCAACAGAGTTTATTAATAAAGCACAAAACACAAGGACATAAATTGGGTCTGGAACTGGTCCAAGCTGGATCACTAAAGTCTTAACTGGGACCGGAGACTGTTGGTTAGCAGAGTTCATGAGAAGCTAAGCATCTAGCTTCAGGCTTAGCATGGCAGACCTTGATCTGAGCTTCCAGCTCACTGCAGAGAACAACAGGGAATATCCACATAGGATTCTTCAGGCTGAGCTTCCACATAAGAACCTTCAGGTAAACTCCACATAGAAGTCTTCAGGTTAAATCCACAAAGGAATCTTCGGGTTGGCTCACCAGGGCAGATTAGCAGGTTAGGCTCACCTAGAGCTTCAGGCTAGAGACAGGTTTCCAGTGAGGCAGCTCATCCAGAGCTTCAGACTAGCAACAGGTTTCCTGTGAGGCACAGACAAAGGAGAGATTAGAATCTGATCTCCACACTAGAGACAACCAAGATTCAATCTATAACAGAGGCTCAGGTAGCTAACAAACTAAGATCAACACTGCGGCGTTGAGGCAAGGTTATATAGCAGTGGATCCTCTGATGATGAGATGGGCCACAGGTGTGTTGGAGGCTCAGTTCAGGAGGACCCACGGCGCACTCTGGTGGAGGAAGGTGGTAAAGCTCCAGATCCCAACAGTAACTCCAGTCTAAGAGAAAGTAACAAAGAACAGAAGAGGGTCCTCGGCGCCCTCTGGTGGGCAAGCCTGAGGATCCAAACAGAGCCCCCCCCCTCAAGGGCGGATTCCAGATGCCCCCTGAAAAACTCAAAAAAAAAAAAAATAAACAAAAAAACAACCCACCCAGGGTGGGCGGGGGGGCACTAAGGCAAGGAGGGCCAGGAACAACAAAAAACAGAGTCCAGAAAACAACAAAAAACAACCCACCCAGGTGGGTTAATAAAAATGTTTATAGAAACAATTTCGTCAGATATATTATATCGCTATTAATTTGCGTGAAACTGATCATAAAGTCGTATGTTCGGATAGGAAGCTCGCGGCGGAGAAAAAGCTAGAGATATATATATATACATGTGTTTGTTTACATACATACAGGAGTCATGGAACTGTGCTTACAGCTCCTTCATATTTCATGTACACTAATAACTTGTGTACATGGTTCTTGTTGATGGCATTAAAATTATTTCTAATAGCATTAAAATAGCATTAAATTAGAGTCACTCATTCCTGTATGAACCCTGTGAGCACATATATATATATATATATATATTATATATATATATATATATATATATATATATATATATATATATATATATATATATATATATATATATATATATATATATATATATATATATCCTGTAATAAGAAGTTTCTTTTGAATGGATTTGATTAAACTTTTAGTCCCTCGATATAACATAAATATTTTGATTGAGATGAGAAATCTGCTTCCTGGTTGGTGAATAACCAATAGTTTGCATCGTATCAATGTTCTTTTTCCTGTTTGGTGCGATTGCAATTTGCGGATCTTGACCTGGCCGGACTGGAGCGGAGCAAAAAATAGCTCAGTTCCGTACGTGGACGGAGACGTGCGGAGGAGTAGCGGTGGATGTGGAACAGCTCTCATTGATTTACATGAAAGACAAGCGCTCCGCACGACGTACGTCAGCGGGGCGGAGTGGAGTATGTGGAATCTGGGGGGCAGTCAGTCATTTTCGGTAACTTTGAAAGCAGCTTCCTACTTTCATTCTTCTTTCTCCTCTTTTCAGCACCGCTAGGGTAACTTCTTTTCATCTTTCTTTCCTTTCTTTTCTCTTCTCCCCTGCTCTGCTCTTATCGTCTCTTCACACTGTTTGTTTTCAACTAGTTTCCTGCCGTGTGTTTGGACCTTTCTGCCCATGCGCAGCAAATGGACTGAACCAATGTAGTGGACACTGTAGGGGGGCCCCCGAGACACACTTAATATTATAAGCATTCTGATGGCATTTTAGCGAAGGGATTTTTATCAAAAACATAATTAATGTGCACAAATAAGTAATAGCTGTATTAACCATACATGTAAAAGGAGTTTTAGGGGGGCCCCCAGGAACTCGGGGCCCTAGTTAACTGCCTAGTTTTGCCTAATGGTAAATCCGCCCCTGCCACTACAGTTATGTGATTTTAAACTATGAACCGTAATTTTAATTATAACACTCAGTTAGATGTTTTGACTGACTCGTCAGATATAATATGACAATTCAGAATCTGCAAGTCGGGCAGAGGGCCTGCATGTTAGGCTGCAGCAAGGCAATGTTGTACTGGGGCTCATGCTGGCCTTAGATGTAATGAGCGAACTGGAAGTGCTGAATACATCGCTCCAGAAAAGCACCCAGACAGTGGAGGGCATGGTCTCTGCAGTCTCAGTTGTCCAAGAGAGTTTACGGGACAAAAGAAAGCCAGCCCACTTTGAGGCAGTCTTTAAGGAAGCAGTGGATATGGCTAAGAAGCTGTCTCTAGAGCCCATTGCTCTACCTCGAACACATAGGCCCCCAAAGAGATATTCTGGGCCAGCACCTGCACACAGGCCAGAATCTGCTGGGGAGTACCACAGAGTGGATTTCTACAGAGTCCTTGACAAAGTAGACACACAACTTACCGACAGATTAAAGCAGCCTGGAATATAATCACTTAAGGCATTGGAGGCTTTGCTGCTGACCCCTACTGCAAGCAATGTAGGGGGAGATACTCAGAGAAAGGCAGAGGAATATCCCGAGCTCCAGTGGGAGGATTTGAAGATTCAATTGGCTATGTTCAAGAAGAAATACAATTGCAAAACCACTGCAGATGCTGCACAGACCTTGAGAGCAATGCCTGTGGAAGTTCGCTCCCTTTTCCCGCAAGTTGAGACAGTGGTCCGACTGTTAATGGTTGTGCCTGCATCGTCAGCTGAGGCAGAAAGGAGTTTCAGTGGCCTGCGCAGACTTAAAACGTGGTTGCGGTCCACCACATCCCAAAAAAGGCTGAATGGAATGGCAGTGTGCCACATCCACCAAGAGAGGCTGGACAGTCTGAACAAGAAAGACACTGCCCAACAATATATTCAAGGCAAGGATCGGAGGAGAGAGGTTTTTGGATCCTTCACTTAGTCTGTTTCTTCATTTGAGGCCATTTATTGAAAAGCCATGTAGAGTACTTATTTACAAATTTGTTTTTGTATATATGTAGGCTTTGCTGTTCATGTTTCTGTGTGTTTACAGCCTGCACCTAAAGTCAGTCCATGTTTAAATAAAACCTTTTTTTTTTCCATACGTCATGTGGCATGTTTGGTGAGTACTTGGTACCAATACGTGTTATTTTCTTTCAATGATGGGCAATTATGATTGATGGGTTGTCATAGCTGAGTAATAGCCAGTAATAGTAACTGTCCCCCACAGTTTCAAAAACCTATCTGCGCCCCTGCCTTTAAGGGTATATTTGCTGAAAGCTTGCAGACATCAGAAAGTTTCTCTGATTTAGTCTGATATCCAGGTGACCCTTTAAATAAAGTTATTAATATGTAGAACAATATATGGTGAATTATTCAATCCCGTAACTTGTCATTTACTATTATTTAATCAATACACGGAATACACTTAAAACTTTCACTGGTGCATAGCTCTGAAGTCAAATGAGTTGGCTTTATAATGTATCTACTGCTTCAGATTTTTTTTTTCTGAATACAGCAAAAATATTTAGTACATATATCAGAACTACATGGATGTCATGTATGTTTAACTAAAAAAAGGCAGCTTATTCATTTAATAAAAAACATCAGTCTGTAACCATTTTAGGTCTAGATGTTTCCCCCAATACCATTGCAGGGATAAATCAGTAGTCTAACACACTAGCTATGAGGCCAAACTTAGTTATTTTCCACCATGTATGCACCTGCAGAGCATCACAGTACACTGTCAGACAGCTATATACATTTAAAGGATTGTCTTTGTATTTTTTTTCTTTATTCTGTTAGTTCGACTGTCCAAAGCAACATCTAGCTCAATGGAGTCAAGCTCTTCCTCAAACCAGGACAGTTAACTTCTTAAGATTTAAAATCATTCAAAATCTGTCAAAAAAATGTATTGTGCACTATGGTACCAGCTGTCAGATTTATTGTGCAGAATTCATAGATTTATTTTCTATGGGTTTTTTTCTGGAGGTCTGTAATTTAGGTGCTGCACATCGTTGCACTCTTGTTTTGAGGAATAAACACCAATGCAGGGACTTGTAGCACACAGCTTTCCATAAGTGTGTTATTTTATATTGTGACAAAAACACCATCTTTATTTTCCAGGGCCTTTGGCTTGGCCACTAAAATAAAGACAGATGGTGAACGGAAGAAGACGCAGTGTGGAACACTCAACTACGTCGCCCCTGAGGTTCTTAGTAAGAAAGGCCACAGCTTTGAAGTGGATGTCTGGTCACTTGGCTGCATACTGTAAGTATGGGAACACGGCTACATGTGGCAACAGCTCCTGATCCAGTGCAATAATGTATAACTGCTCTGTCAGGTACACTTTACTGGTGGGTAAGCCCCCGTTTGAGACCTGTCTGAAGGAAACCTACAGCCGCATTATTTGTCACATCAAGGTTTTATGAATAAATTGAAGGATTAACAATAATTCAGATTCTCACCAAGAACTTTGAATGTCTGATTTTTAGGCTATCATTCTGGAAGGACCTTTTTTTATTACCCCACCATCTATTGAGCTAATGATGGATATCCATCCACTTATCATTCTTGCCTTGTTGGTCTATTGTTTTCAAGTTTCATATTTAATGTGTTTAAACTATAGATCTCATCAAACTATGACGGTTCCTCGCCTCCTAGTGACTATCTACGGTACTACTGCTCTCTAAGATTACATCTAAATATAAGAATCTTTTTAAAGCTAACTTTTCCCCCTTATTATTGCGTGTTAAGGAAGATTTTGATCGTTGGTCAATGCTTGGCCTCTCTTTGGTTGCTCGGGTTAATTCAATCAAAATGAACATCCTCCCACGTTTTTCCTACCTATTTCAGTGCATACCTATTTTTCTCTCACGGTCCTTTTTCAATAAACTTAATAGTATAATTATTAAATTTCTTTGGAATGGGAAGGCCTCTCGTATACGCACTGAACTCTTACAAAGACCTAAAAAGCTTGGGGGGATGGCCTTGCCAAACTTCAGATATTACTATTGGGCTTCAAACATTAGACTATTTAGATACTGGCTCCGGTCAGATAGCCCTTCCTCTCCGGCTTGGCTTAATATAGAGGCAAATTCTGTAAAACCTGCTTCCTTGGCAGCCTTACTACATTCGCCATTGCAATCTTCAACTAATCCTTATACCTCTAATAAAATAGTTGACGCATCCTTAAGACTGTGGAGGCAATTTAGGCGGCATTTTGGTCTGCAATCTCTTTCTGTCTATGCCCCTATAGCCCTGAATCATACCTTCCCGCCGTCCCTCGCAGATGACACTTTCTTGTCATGGCGGAGAAAAGGAATTTCAACCTTTTACGATCTGTACATTGATAATACTTTCGCCTCATTTCAACAAATCTCCGAGAAATTTGATATCCCGCGATGTCAGTTTTTTAGATATTTACAAGCGCGCAGTTTTGTCTGCTCTACTTATTCAAATTTTCCCAACCTTCCCGGGGATTCTCCTTTAGACACTTTTCTGAAACCTATTGTCAAACTGAAGGGGGCCGTTTCTCTTATTTACAATCAAATTACGCTTTTGCGTCCACACACCCTGAACTCCCTTAGATCACTTTGGGAGGAAGATCTTTGACGGGACATTTCAGAGGATCTCTGGACACTTATCTTGTCATTGGTGCACAAGTCCTCTATTTGTGCCAGACATAATCTAATTCAGTGCAAACTTGTGTATCGCACTTATTATACTAAAGCACGTCTAGCCAAGTTCTACCCCAGCGTTACTCCAGCCTGTGATAGATGCCAACATTCCCCAGCCAATTTGATCCACACCATCTGGCTCTGTCCTCAGCTTTCTAATTATTGGTCTAAAGTTTTTGTTGTTCTATCGGACGTTTTTGGTGTAAAATTTGAGCTTTGTCCCCTGATTGCGTTGTTTGGGGTTGTACCTCCACAGCCCATCTTGTCCTCTCTTCACAGATCCTCCTTGGCTTTCCTGACCTTTCTGGCTCGGAGAGTGATTATTATAAAATGGAAGTCGCCTCAACCCCCATCATACATCCACTGGCTTCGAGACACACATGCTCTGTTCGAAAACCTAGGACGCATCCTAAAAACCCGGATTCCAAGGCCGATTACGTCATAGCACGGCGCCGAGGTCTGGTCGGATTCCAAGAGTCCTCGTTATGCGGCCTTAAAATGCGTCCTTCTTTTTGCCCGATTTGAAGGACGAGTCTGATGTATCCTCGGTATTCTTGGATATCCCAGGATTCATTGCGAGACCAAGCAAGCCGTGATCAGAGGAAAGGTTACTTGGCGCCGAACAGTGGTGAAAATTGGAAGTTCAGTTTAATATAATACAAGTCATTTAATAGTTCCGTCTGAGAATAATGAAAAATAGTTGTTTTAATGGTTATTGAGTCAATGTGTGGCGGTAATGTTTGGTTTATCTAAAGGTTTTAATCTGTTACTGATTAAATGGGTTTGGCTGTAATTAAAGGACAGATTCTAATATATCTGCAGTTTGGGGACTATAAATCTGATAGGAGTTTTATCTTTTTATTGCTGTTTTGCACAATATGCTTAACTTCATATTTTTTGCTGTTGAATATTAGAGATTTTGCAGATATATTTTTTATAAATAAATTGTTTAGATTTACTTATATCTTTCTACCCCTTTTATAGAATAGAAAATCCCTTTATTGTCCCACAATGGGCAAATTTACAGCAGCAGAAAGATTATTGAAAATGGTCACAATGGTCCTTAGAAAAATGTCTAAGAATAACATAATAGGGAAGAGTTAGAATATAAAAAATAAAATACTGTAAAGTGTTTTAACAATATAAAACTGGGGAATAAATAACCAATATGCAGCTATGGACATTTTTACAGTAATGGATATTTGAAAATAGCAGCAGCATCAGAGATGTGCAGAATGACAGCAACATTTGATTTTATTTGTTCCTGCTCCCGGTGGTTGGAACCTTTATTCCACTCTGGATTCTTGTGAGTGTAGTCTTTGTTCACTTCACAATAAAAAATAAATAAATAAACAGTTTTGAAAACTTCTGTATTCATTCTTTTCCTGCTTTGTGTGTCAACGTTCACGGTTGCTAAGCAACAGAGCATACGGCGGTAAAACCCGCCGAAGGGTGGACCTGGTCGAATTTACAGCCAAAACTCTTCCGGTCTCCTTATTTTCAAGGACTTCGAAGGATCCAGTCTAGGTAGACCGCGTCCTTGGAGGACCCGTCCTAGGTTTTCGAACAGAGCCACAGTCTTACATTTTAAATAAGGAATCGCTCACGTGGTACGGCAACTCGCTAGGGTCCTTTAAACACCCACCCCAGCATGCGTCATCAATACAAACCTAACGTCTCAAACATCTTGGATTAATCGACACATGCTTTCAAACATCAATACGAAGAGGACGCATCAGTGTTGTTTTGTTAAAAATAATTAACGACCGATTTGCGTCCATCTTTGATACAGGGACCATAACGGTCCGGCACTTAGTAGCATCCGTCTGGAAACAAGAACCCCAGAGCCGCCGATGCATGAGGTCCTTCTGGATCTGGATCCTTCGTTAACAGATTGGCTCCCTGAACCCCGCAGGGCTGGAGCAGGTAGGCAGTCTGCTCTTTCACAAGAAACCCTTTTGAATGTGAATTTAAACGCTGGGTGTTGTAAGGATCGGTTTTGGGGAGCAGCTGCGTTTGCCGTTTTAGGATTAGATCCAAAAAGTAAAGTTTAATTTCTAAACGTTTCGTTTTTAATCCCACAGTGAGCTAATGGGCTATCAACGTTTATTTATGTATTTCTTTGTGTGTGGATTTGATCTGATGAAGTTAAATGGAGAAGTGGGTACCCCAAAATTCTACTCATTTAAGGGTAGTAATACTATAATATATTATCACTAAAGTTTAAGCTAAAGAATATTTGCTTAAAAGGCTAATCAAGAGCTGTAACTGGTCATAACGTTAGATTTAACATTGGGGAAAAATCAATAAGACATATATATACCAAGTTATGTGCAAATTCTGGAAAATAAAAATACATTTCTAACTCGGTTTAGTGTGTTGGTAATTATTGCAAATAGAAAACTAATTCCCAGCATCTCATTGATACTTTGTTGATCCACCATTAGCTTTAATTCAAGCTTATTTTAATATGATGCCACTGGATCTGGATCTTTATTTGAATCAGTTTGCATCTGATGGACAATATTCAGAGGATTTAATGCAACACATTTGAAAAATAATTGACAGGTTTATATTAAAACAAGGTTGGAAGTACAGAAAGATGAATAGAAAAGTATCCATTTAAAGGAGAAGTAGGTCAAGTGCTGAAATAATGGCTGTAAAATACATGTCTGTAATTAGAAGGCTTATTATCTGTAGCACTAAAGATAATCTGGAAAAGAAATTACATTTCCAAATTCCAGCTTACTCTCCAAAATTGTGAGATTGAATTAAACTTAATTCAATATAAAGTTACATTTCATGGGGAAAGATTTCAGTGTTGCACCAAAAAATGCTGAATCTCTTCTTTAAATGATTGTAAAATGTTAAGAAATTCTTTACATGAGCTGAAATAAAAAATACACATAAATAGTAGTATAATTTTTACTATGGTGCAGTGCAGAAAGAGATTATAAAATCAGATGTCTTTATTGATCAACTATAAATACAGAGTTTATGTGAAGTGAAACAAAGTGATATAGCTACACCTTTCCAATGTTGCAGAGATTATCATCAACATTTTCTTTTTTCTTTATCCAGCTTTATTTACCAAAATGGTGAACCAAGTTCAACAAGTGGATGGCTGCTGGCATTCATGTAAAGGCGACTCGAGCGCAGCCAGCAACAGCAGCGGGGAGAGCTCCAAGGAGAGCTCTCGATGCTCAACGCCAGTACTAGATGCAGATCGCATTGACCGACTGCGAGAAAAGATGAGGAAGAGGATTGATTCTGGAGATCATTGGTTCTCTCTGGAGTTCTTTCCTCCTCGCACAGCTAGCGGGGCTGTCAACCTCATCTCAAGGTACGCTCTAATGTGCTTCCTAAATCTTATCCCATGTGTTTTAGCGATAAACGGTCTTAATTACAGCAAATTGTAACTTGTGGTTCCAATTTCAAGTTTAACCAGACCCTAAAATATATAGTTTTTCAAAATGGTTCTGTTTTTAACAACATAGCTCCTTAGTTTAATAATCGTAACTAAAAACCAAAAAGTCAACCCCTTGTGTTTGTGAATAAAGTGTTTTTTGGGTTTGTATTAGTTTCTTTACAGCTGTTGTCACCTCACCTCTTCTAGGACTTTTTTTTAGAGAAATATTTATGGGAATTTTTTTTTTAGAAGGGCATCTGTGAGCTGAGATGAGAAGGCTCAGCTTAAACTAAGTGAATGATCTAAAGGAAAAACTCCAGAAAACTTGAAGTGCACTACTTGGATGACTTCAAGTTACAGTAAAATCTTAGCTGAGAGCTTGTTTGAGAATCAAATGAGTATAATTTCATCCTGTAACAGATTTGACCGAATGGGTTCTGGAGGACCCCTCTTTATTGATATCACCTGGCACCCAGCTGGAGACCCAGGCTCAGACAAAGAGACCTCATCTATGATGATTGCTAGCACAGCAGTGAATTACTGCGGCCTGGAGAGCATCCTCCACCTCACCTGCTGCAACCAAACCAAGGAGAAGATCACAGGCTACCTGGCTAAAGCAAAGCGTCTGGGGCTGAAAAACATCATGGCTCTAAGGGGAGGTAAGGGAACTAACATGCATTGCTAAGGACAGGTATGCTCTTGGAGCCCCTCTCTGGGATGTGTGGCATTTGTTGGGTTAGGAGTTTTGTCATGTATGCCTCAGGAGATAAGAGCTTCATGGGCCTGCTGCTTTAAATTCTTAGAAAGCAGGAGCCACACTTAACTTGGACTTCTAAGAAATTATGTGGCAGTACTAGTGTGCAGGGTTGGTGTGAATTGTTCCAGCTGCAACAACAGTTGTAGCAGAATTTAACCACAATAATGTAGAATATATAATTTTTCATCGATTTTTTTATTATTTTTTTTTTAATTTTATAATTCAGTATATAAACTTGCCTTTATTCATTCAATTCCATGGTCCTATAGATATTTGAACACTATGATCCTTTGCTGTTTGTTGGTGGAAAAGGCTTGAGACTCTCTTCTTTCAGACTTAATGTGCAGCCCTTTTAGTCTCAGTAAGAAAAAATATGTCCAGATTGTTCTTTTTTTTCTGCTGTCACTCTTTTGATTAAGTGCATGTTTCCAATGCATTCATGATGTCTGTCATTGCTCTGTCACAGCAAACGCACATCATTGAGCAAATGTGTGTTTACTCAGTGCAGACATACAGCTTGTAAGAGGGAAGGAGAAACAAATACTTTCTACTTGGGCTTTTACTGTAAAGTTTGCATTAGTGATCCTATAGAAAGATGCATTCTTTCCAGTTTAACCAGACCCTCTTAGAGGATGATTGCACAATATATAATATGTTAAATTAAAGAGACAAACCAGTTCATGCTAACTATTAGCCAGCAGACAGCTAAAAGCAGTTAAAGGAGAGGAATGATCTTTTAGCTCCTCTCTGCATTTTCCTCTGTGAGAATTAAAAATGTCTTTAAAATATTTCATTGCTAAGGTTTGATTTATGCCAGGGTTTGGTTCTGATGTTCCAGTCTTACTTACACTTCTTGTTGGGTCTGCTGCAA
This sequence comes from Cyprinodon tularosa, assembly GCF_016077235.1. Taxonomy (NCBI): domain Eukaryota; kingdom Metazoa; phylum Chordata; class Actinopteri; order Cyprinodontiformes; family Cyprinodontidae; genus Cyprinodon; species Cyprinodon tularosa. Next base: position 2,456,259 of record NW_024038974.1, on the reverse strand, counting down.
CTTGGCTTAAACATTCTTTGATGGACTAACAAACAGCTGGTTTAATTTTTTTTTTAGCTGCATTCACTAAATATTGTTTTATTAATAGATTATGCTACCAGCCCACAACATCTACACACTAACTGTTAAAGCTAATTTTTTTTGTTCCACACCTCTCTGCAGATCCAGTGGGAGACGACTGGGAGGAGGAGGAAGGAGGCTTCAGCTACGCCGTTGACCTCGTCAAACACATTCGATCAGAGTTTGATGAATACTTTGATATTTGTGTTGCTGGTATGTCTTTTCAGTTTCCCAGAGTGAAAACTGAAACCTCTCTTAGCTTGTAGCTTTTTTTTTATTTTTGGTCTGTATGTATGTTTTTTTTTTTTTTTGCTGACTAAGTTTCCCAGTGTTCTATATTTCAGTAGTTTTTCTGAATGATTAGGATCATTTCGATACCCTCTGCATTTCTCAATAAACCATTTAATTAGATAAAAATCAGGTGCAGAAATTATAGATCATGAGAAAGACCATAGACATCAGTTGTAATCAATTAGATCTAAGGATTCCCGTGGTAAACTATTGGGAAGGCTGGGGTTCATGCTTCCCACTAAGCAATTTTATCTTTTACACAATGTTAATCCCTCACATCAATCTGAGCTTCCAGTCATTTCAGAGTTTGTTTGCAGGCTACCCAACAGGCCACCCTGAGGCAGAAAGCTATCAGCAGGATCTCCAGCACCTGAAGCAGAAAGTGGATGCAGGGGCGGACTTTATCATAACACAGCTATTTTTCAGGGCTGACACGTTTTTGAAGTTCCTGGATGACTGCAGGGCAATTGGCATCACGTGTCCCATCCTACCTGGAATCTTTCCCATTCAGGTACAAAGGACTCTTTCTAGGAAACGGTTATATCATTGCCATGAACCCATTCACCTATTCTCCTCTGAGGACACTTTTTCCGTGGCTTAAACATTTCATTTGTAAATTATACCTACTGATTAGATAAAATGGCACATTAATATGTTTGGACTTTGTTCATAAAAGGCAGTGAAGTATCTAAACCGCCAAGCTCCCTGTTTCTGTTTTTCTTACTGATTAATCTGCTGACTATTTTTTAGACTAGACGCCGCTTTATTTAAAAAAAATATAAATATAAAAAATACAGCACCGGATATCAGGGCGACAGTGATTCGCCTACATGTAATAAATACTGGCATACCATAACTGATAAATAATGAACAGTTTAGTTCGTGCCTTCAAGTCATTTGCCCATGGGAAGACTTTACTTGGATATAACCTAACCGAATATCTTCAGAACAGCTCTAAATGAGACAAAACTGATATGGGTGAGTAGAACATGATGTCATAACGTAAAATCAAGGGCCAAATGTAAAAAAAAAAAAAAAAAACGGCATTCCCCTTTAATATAGGGAAAATGTTATTTTACAAAAGCAGTGTTGTTTTCGTCAACGATGAGGATGACAAAATAATTTCTTGATGCTCTTTTTTGTTTTATCATAACAAAAACTGACGAGCTAAACGTGCATCTTTGCTGACTAAAGCACAACTAGTCATTGGTTTGAGTTTTCATCGACAAGACGATACAAAATAAAAGTTAGCGGGTCGTCAGTCAGACGTTGAAACTGCATCATTGTGCTGTAATCTGTTAATCAGTATCAGCCATGTAGCTGCGTCTTGTTTGATCCTGCTGCCCACCTACCGTGTAGCGTTGCACATGCTGCAGGAGCACAGATGGATCATGGCAGCAGCGGTAGGGTCTGAAAAAATAACAAGGATTACTCCGGTAGTGTACGTTCAACTCTGACAAACTGCTCTGATCTTCCATCTATGTTTGTGCAGAAATATGTCTTTGCACGAGCTTAGCTCCGAGTCTGCGCTTCCCGCTCCACTCTGACGGTTCGCTCTTAGCAGTATGTCTCTACCTGCTCTCGCTACTTAATAAACTTTGTGGCTGATCGTCCTCTGCCAAGTGTAAAAAATCCCTTTACTATCAATATTTGTTTTCTTCCAGCTCTCAAGAGGTGATACTAAACATTCTTTAATTTTTACCAAAAGGAAACCCTAAATTATATCCCTAGAAAATATTTCATTGCATACAGAAAAGGTACATAGATCTTTGAATATTTCTCTCTCATTGTTGTCGTTTCTATCTATTTAAATATGATGTAAATGTTTCCTTGAATTGTCTTTAAAACATTTTCTCAGTTTCTTTTAAATATGTCAACATTTTAATTAGCACATTAATTCAATTTATAACTTGATATCAATACAAAGCAAAATATTTGATACTGGATACCCTTTTCAATACCATGGAGTTAAAAAAAACCTATTAACATGAAAAACTAACCTTTTTTAATCTCAACACCGCACTTGCTTTCTTAACAGAATCACAGATTTTATTAATTTATTAAAAAAAAAATTGTGAAAAGAATTGTAAAATAAAATTCATGCAAAAATGAAAACTGTATAACCTAATTAACACATTTTAACAATAATTTTAGGTTGTTTGGGGTATTTTTCTTTTAATTTGCAAATAAACTATGAGTCTAAAATTAACAATAGCAACAATAGCAATTGTGTTTAATATGTATACCGTTACAAATTAGTACTGTATCCAGATACGTATGGATCATTTCAGGGGACTTTTTAAAACCCTACTCCAGATTATGCGTTGACCAAGGATCTAAAATGGGACACTAAATTAAAGTGTTTGACAGTGTAAAAAAAGCACAGATCTAAAAAAAATTTTAAAACAATACTAGACTGTGTCCTTATGACTGAAGAGTTCTGGCGACTTGTGTGGAGAAGATGGGAGAGCCACATTCTTTGTTTGGCCTAGTGATATATACACTGCCTGAAGTAGAATAAAGAAGAATAGTTTAAACTGGAGTCCCCTGGTATGTTGACTCTAATTGTATGTTTATATTTTTACAGGGATACCAGTCTTTACGTCAGCTTGTCAAGCTGTCTAAACTTGAAGTACCAGAGGAGATCACCAAAGTAATTGAACCCATCAAAGATAACGATGCTGCTATCCGTAACTATGGAATCCACCAGGCAGTGGGGATGTGTCGCGAACTGCTGGACAGCGGAAAGGTACCCGGCCTCCATTTTTACACACTGAACCGAGAAGTTGCAACCATGGAGGTCCTCCGACAGCTGGGCCTCTGGATAGAAGACCCCAGGTAGGTGTGAAATGCATCGGTGACAGTGAAAAAGGAAATCCACATTTGCACACATAGTTCTGTGTTGTGAAACCATATGCTTTTTTTCTTCTTTCCACACATTAATATAGTCTTTTTTTAATGTTTGGCAAATGCTATTTTCAAATGCTGAAACTTGATCCCACTGTGCTGAAATTTAGGCTGATACTCTTATAAAAAAATAGTACATCGGCCCTTTGACTGACATGGTCTCCCTTCTTCAGGGTTCGGTCCAGAGCATTTCAGCACTGACACTGGTTACGCTGAAAGTTGTCAAATTTACACTGAAATTAGGCTGATGCACTGAATTTTAATGGCCGTAATGTTTGCATGAAACTGTGCTTTTATAGATGGGAAGAAAGGTTAGTTGATAAGAGAAATTGAGCTTACATTTTTTTCACAGAAATGACTAGATGGTTATTCGTAACGAACGGCAAACAATATTGATTGTTCAGCCAAATCCGAAAATGCGCCATAGCAACCACCTTAGCAACCAAATATTTCGCTGAAGCCACAAAACCAGTAGGGTCATGCCATCTGACAGATGCTAAAAATTTCTTCAGTAACCTGCAACGACGCAGAGGTGTGTGGCAATGCATTGCTTTGAAGAGGTTAGGGAGATTCTTTGAGTGGCCTTAAAATAAAGGCTAAACATTTTCCTCCTCCTATGAGGCATCAGGCTTGAACATATGGTTCAGCAGTTGCAGGACCTGTTGGCCGACTGAGTTCTGTTTGTCGTCCATTGAAATAAGTTCACTTAATGAAGATTCAGAAGTATTTTTGTCGCTATCATTTGTCAATCCAGCATGTTGGATAGCCATTTTCTGTCGGTGATGTCACACTACAGTTTGGTTTATACTCAGAAAGCAGTTCAGCTACGTGTGTGGCGTAGTGAACGCAAATATGCCCCCGCCCCTTCCGCAAACACTCTGGTGTACCGCTCCAAAATTGTAGATGTCCGCAGTCAGGTGGCCTCTGATTGGTCAAATCTAATTCCACTCTACACTAAGGGCCGGATCTATCAAAGGTTTGCGTGTATTAAAACGTGAGCTATTTCACTGCGCACGCTAAAATGTACAAACTGATCTATCAACAGCGTGCTAAAAGGATTTGGTCTTTAAAACGTGCTAAATAGCGCCTCTTATCCATTTAGTACTTTTTCTGCAATGAATATGCAATATGGGGCGTTTACACGCAAAAGTGCGTCTTGTGGGAGGAGAACATGTAAATATATTAATTTAGCACTCGCAAAGTGATTTATCAAATCTGAAAGCAATTTTGCTAACGGTATCTGACTCTATATTTAACACGTTTCAAAAGAAGGTGCAAATGGTCTGTATGCGTAATTGCGCACACATGGCAGCGGTTATTGTCGCAAGAAGGAGACATCGAAATGAAGCAAGGAGACGCAGAGAACGCATTTTTTCACTCCGTGTGAATATTTTTGGAATGAAGGAGGAAACGATCATCAAAACATATCGTTTATCCAGCATTGCCATTTTGGAGCTGTTGGGGGAACTCCGAATGGATTTGGAGCCAGCCACAAGGAGGACCCACGCAATACCAGATATCACAAAACTCCTTGCAACATTGCACTTTTTTGCATCTGGGTCATTCCAGTGTACGGTTGCAGCGAGAGCTGGGATCTCCCAATCTCGTTTTTTCAGAAGTGCTGTCCGAAGTGCTGTCCGACGGGGTCGGGGTTCTCCCCCTGCGCCTGTGGAGCAACCTGCCAAATGCTGCGGGTATGAGCCATGTGATATGTGCATACAGGCCAATACAAAACACCTGTTTTTTTTTTTTTTTTTACTGCAGTGAAGTAGAAATTCAGACACATACCACCTTAGGGAATAAAGGTTGCCAAAGTAGGCCTATATATATATATATATAGATTAAAATTTCTTAATGCACTAGTTTGCACAAACTACAAACTACTTTGCCGCAAACCACAAAACGCGCAAAACCATCATTTAAATAGGGCGTCTCCAACAGTTTTGCACCTGCCACCAGTTACGCAATCGCTCTTGTTAAATCACCCGCAAACCATGGTTCAGCCCCTCGCGCAAAATTCCAGTTTGCGAGCGCAAATTACTGCACGCAAAATTGGATCTTGATAAATCCGGCCCTATGTGTATTTCCTGTTTGGTACCTTACCGGATTATTTTGTTTGTATGACCGCCATTGAGGAAAACGACTCATGAAGATGGACCAGCTAGAAGAGCGAGGTGCGAGAAAATGCTGGGACCCTTTTTCCACCAGGATCCACCTGCTCTTTTTCGCCTTCATGTAGTCTCCATTGTCACTCAAACTTGCCCCTACTTCCTCACTGCTGCGGCCGTACCCACAGACCCGCAGCTAGTTCATGATTGTCCCTCTTGCGTTGTGGCGTGGAATAACAGCACAGACCACGCTTCAATATTGGGCATAAATCAGAAGTATCTGCGACAAGTTTATTGCGACACACTGCTGCCGGGTATAACCAACCCTCTACTGGCTTTGGTATGTTAAAAAAAAAGAACTGGCAAAAGAGCATTTTTCTTTTTTTAAGGATACCAAACGGTCGCTCTTCCCTGTGGATGGCCTAGCGTTGGTCATTTTTTTACATTTAACCTCCCTGTCACAGACACCACGGCGAAATTCCACCCAGGTTGCTTCACTGCGTCGTTAAATGGGAAGCACGTCTATCCGCTTAGCCGATTGGATATTAGCTACAGGAACCGGTGTTGCACCACATTCTGTGCTCAATGAGTCACAATTTATGATGGGGCACAGAATATGGTGCAACACTGGTTCACGGCTCAGAGCACACACAGTTCAGCCATTTTCCCCACCTGTTAAGTTTTTGACTGAAGAAAAGCTGCTTAACCCCACATCACAACCACATGCATCCCCTGACTGGTTAACGTTAGCCATACGTTAGAGTTTTCAACTTGCGTGAAATTTTGTTCCGACTTTCTTCTCTCCACGTTTATGGCTTTGAGGCTGGATTCCCCTTGAACATTTTTTTTTTTTTTTGTCTTACAACTTGTTTTTGCTAGGCGTCCTCTTCCTTGGGCTGTTAGTGCCAACCCTAAACGGAAAGTGGAAGATGTCCGACCCATTTTCTGGGCCTCAAGACCAAAGAGCTATATCTACAGGACACAGGACTGGGACGAGTTCCCCAACGGTCGATGGTAGGCCTAATCAGAGACAAATTGTTTTCAGTCATTTATATATTTTCTTAGTGAGTTCTAGTTCTAATTAAAACCTGAAGTATTTGAGTGAACTGCAGTGGTGGATAGTGTGAGTTTGACTTCACTGCTCTGCTGTTTTCTTTAGGGGAAACTCTTCATCTCCAGCTTTTGGGGAGCTTAATGACTACTACCTGTTTTACTTAAAAAGTAAATCCTCTAAGGAAGCCCTTCTCCAGATGTGGGGAGAGGAATTAAAGAACGAACAAAGCGTCTTTGAGGTCTTCACATGCTACATCACTGCCCAGCCAAACCGAATTGGACAGAGGGTAAATAAGTCGATGCACAGACACATAAGTTGGTATCCTTACAGCTCATTAGGAAAGTAATGTCAAATGTCAAAACCTGCTGAGATATTTCTTAAAGCCTTGTTTGTATTGCTTGGAAAACATGTCAAACATTTCCCTTAGAATTCAAATTTATCATCTTTATTAAATATTTAGTGTTTCCTCTATAATAACATTATTAGATACTGTCAACATAAGTAAAAAGGTGCATTCTTCAATAAATCCTCGGGTTTTATGTCACTTCAATGAAACTGCATACAGTAATTTTCCTTTGTTAATTTGTCCCAAGAAGAGTGAGGTAATGGCTGGTGTTTGTGTTAGCTCATGTTTATTACTTCACTGTCACAGACACAGAGGCACTCCTGACCTTTTTAAATCATTGTAGTACTTGCACAACCGGCATTAACGCTCCGTGTCCTTTGGATTTTCTGTTTATTTGTCTTATTGGCAAAATACCTCTGAAACACACTTTTTTTTTTCAATGTCTTTCAGGATCTTCTCTGTATATTGTTACTGTGGGAACCAGAGTTTTAAACTTGCAGTAGCAGCTTGCAGTTTTATTTGAGTTGTTTGAAATTATGTACAGGCTTTGAGGGATGAAAATGTAATTTACTGTGGGAATAGATCACAGAGGATACTGCATCAGAACATTAAAAAAATACAGGTGCAGCTTTCTACTAATGCATGCATGCATAATTAAGTATTTAATTAATTAAGTATTTAATTAATTACTTAATTTGAATTGGTATCTGTAACACCAGATGCCAGCTGCATCATTGTGTCATTTAACACGTGTAGATAAGCCCACATTTATCTATACGTGAGTTTTAGACGTAAAATTATTCATTGTTCATTGGGACAAGAGGTTTATTTCTGATGCATTTTAATAACATTAGTTAGTAGCAGTAAAAAGGCTTAAGTTTTAAAATACAATTTACCTCTAATATATTTAAATTTAAAAACAAACTTACTTGAAGCATCCTTTGAGGCAATTCAACATTTGATGATTTACCTGCAGGAATTGGCTTCGAGTTTGTGGGATTTGAAAACTGCCTTTTGATTCTGAAGCTTCCTCCACAGATGCTCTATAGTTTAGGTCTGGAGTTAATCTTCATAATGGTAGAGAGACTTCCACTCAGAACATGTTGCTTATACTAAATGGGACAAAATGATTGATTGTAGGGTAGAAATGACTAAAACTAAACCATAGTTTTAGTTTTTTTGAGACTTAAAGCTGATGTTAGAAAATAAATAGGTGTGTGGCTGTTTTGCCTCACTAGAGTTTGAATGGGATCTCTGCAAACTCTTGCTCAAGATCGCAATGAAGCGCATTACAGTTTTCTAGTCTAATGGAGACAATGATGTTGGATTGACATTTCAGCAATCAAACTCAAAGAATATTTCTGCATAGTTATTTATATGTTGTTTAGAGATGAGGTTCATGTCTGTAAGGGTCAGTGACTGAATTGAAGACAGGTATATTGCCCGCAGAGAAGGTGATTGAATTTGTAGATGCTACTGGAGTCTGATGAGGCCTGCCAGTTTCTATAAGCTTCCATTTTTTTAATTGGTTTGCAGGAGGAAACAGTGCTCCAGTCACAGCTTTTATTCCTTGAGACAGATAATAATTATAGATAATGATAAGAATAAAGAGGACTGTGGAACTCTGTGGTTTTATATTTAGTTGTGGGTCATCAGCTTAACGGTGAAGGAAACTGCCCAGTGATTGATGACTTGACCAACAGGAAGATAGATGGATAATAAAGATGTTTAACCCAAGGACCTAGGTTTAGATCAGACAAAAGGAAGATTTTCCCTTTTTTTTGGTTGAGTGCATAATTACCTGGTGAGAAAATAAATTTAACTTTTTAAACAGCATTCAAGTTTTTGGATCTATGTTTTGTTCCCCCTGGAGTCACAAAACATACTTTTCTTGAGCTGTACATGTAGTCTGGTCATGGTTAGATGGCGCTGGAGCCAACTCCACCGAGGCGCCATGATTATTAGAAATGGATCGGTCTGTCAATTCGTTTTCAGGGAAGTTGGAAAAAAGGAAAAGAGATAAAAAAAATTGTATATTTAAATCTTAATTTCTGCCTTATCATTGTATGGGTCTTCATTTTATGTTTGGCTAAGCCTGGATCTCTTTCTCCATCCTTAGGTGATGTGTTTACCCTGGAACGATGAGCCATTGGCCCAAGAGACCAACCTTTTAAAAGATGAGCTTGAGAAGGTGAACAAACGTGGAGTCCTCACTATCAACTCTCAGCCCAATATCAATGGCAAACCCTCCACAGACCCCATAGTAGGCTGGGGTCCGCCAGGGGGATACGTCTTTCAGAAGGTGAAACGCTTTATTCTGGACATTGAAGCTCCGCCCTGTTTTGTCCTGTTGGGTCTGACATGATGTCTCAGTTGTCCTGTTTTCCATCCAACAGGCCTACCTTGAGTTTTTCACCTCTAGTGAAAATGTCTCGGCTCTCCTCAAGGTCCTGAAGAAATACGAGCCTCGTGTCAACTATCACATTGTCAATGTGCACGTAGGTCTAAGCAGTGACACTCTTTCTAGTCAGTGTGTGAGAACAGATTTAAAAGAGGCCTTTTGATTATTTTCTATGCAGGGACGTAACATGACCAACGCACACGAGATGCAGCCCAATGCGGTTACATGGGGCATCTTCCCAGGCAGAGAGATTGTCCAGCCCACTGTGGTCGACCCAGTCAGCTTCATGTACTGGAAGGTAAGTTACCCAGTGTCGCTTGAAGGAATTCAGGAGTCTTTGGTTATTAGACAACAGGAATTTCCTCTGGTTAATCCACATCTGATCTTTTCACTCTCCAATAAAATCAGAAAAATCTCTCACATGTGCCACTAAAGTATTTTCCATAGTGTCTACAGTATGAACATTTGCGCAACATTTTATCCAACTTATACGCCACTGCCAGAGCTCCTTTACAGACTTCTCTGCAGCAGCAGTCTAATGGTCACTGTTATTAGGTGGGGGCAGTTTTTCCATACTTCTCCATTGCTAAAGACTTTAATAATAACACAGAGACACCGGCATCCTGACTTCTAGTGACAGTCACACCCATCATTATGTCCATAAACAGTGCTCTACAGTGAGACGTCTACGTTCTCTCTCTCTGAGCATTCGGGTCATTATCAATTCAATTCAGTTTATTTATATAGGGTCAACAACACGTCATCTTAAGGAACTTTACAGAGACAATTTAACCAGATCATAAACTCAGATTGGTTCAAAGTTTTCTATCCAAGGAAAACCAGTTGATTGCATCGACTCATTGAATCAAAGGGAATCCCTCACTCTTAAGCGTTCTTGTAGCCAAAGTGGAGAGGAAAACTCCCTCTTAACAGGAAGAAACCTCCAGCAGAACCAGGCTTAGTGTGAGCGGCCATCTGCCGAGGCCCACTGGGGTTCAAGGAGACAGAAGCAGACATAGAAAAAGAAGCAGAGATACAAAAGGCAACTGTAAACCAGCTGCACAGGCGGCCCGTCAAGGAAACACACAGCCAGACAGACGAGCTCCAAGCCAGCTCCCATGTCAGATGATGAAGAGAGCACATCCAGCCAGTCTCAGAGAAACAGGACTACACTGAAAAACAGGCCAAGCTCCAACATCTATAAACAAAAGTGTTGATGGCAGCAGCGCAGATGATATATTATTATATCCTGAACCATTCAGTCTGACGTCTGTCATGTCACATTGAATTTGAAGCATGAAAGACCATGGCAAGAAGATTGCATTGAGAATTCAACCCGAGCCCCAAAGCTACCCACCTTTGATTGATAGAAAAACAAGATAATGAGGCATTGTATAGTCATTGTTCCTAAAACCTTTTTTTTTTTTTTTTTTTTCCTTCAGTAATAGAACTAGAATATGTAATGATAAGAGTTTTAACTTTATTTTTTAAGTGGTTTTAGTATAATTCCAATGTAATATATATTATATAGCGTGTCTCCTAAAACAAACAACTGTCATATCTTCTGTTTTTCTTTTATTTTCTGTCCTCTGAAGCTGCTTTTTGAACTTTATTTTAGATTTTTCATATTTATAAATTAATTTAAATAAACTAAACTAGCTGTTGTTTCTTTTTCAATAACACTAAAATTGACGTTGTTTAAATTACAAAAATGGGTACGTTTTTTCCCCAAAGTTATTAAATAGAATTACTGATTGTTTTTATCATGGTGTTGAAAAGGCTTCAGAATAAATCAACGCAGCAGACTATGTTGTGAAGATACTAGATGCACATCTTTGTTCCTGTGTTTTCAGGATGAGGCCTTTGCTTTGTGGATCGAACAGTGGGCCAAACTCTACGAAGACGAGTCGCCGTCACGAATGATCATCAAATACATCCATGATAACTACTTCCTGGTCAATCTGGTGGACAATGACTTTCCTCTGGAGAACTGTCTATGGCAGGTCATCGACGACATGTTCGAGCTCCTGGACGCTCCGCCCGACGTGCTCAGCGATGGGGCCGTTTCAGAATAAATTACTGTTTGAAAGAACCTGTTTAGGAAAGAAATCATTCAGGATCCTTTCTCATTTCACAGTTTTTTTAAGTGCCTTAGTAAAATGCTAATGTATTTAACTGAATTTTTTTATAGTGTTTTGTAGATGCTGAGTGAATATGTTAACATGGAAAATGTTCTGTTTCAGGTAAATAGGAAATGCAGCACATTTTAGTTATGGAGCAATACAGCGACTTAAAAAAATCTGCGACATGATTAGGAAAGAAAGCTAAATGTATTTTATGTAGCACCAGTTTATAACTAATGATGTCTGATACAGACGGATCCAGTGAGTATGAGAAATATATTTTCTCATTTCAATCTGATAAACAGATTGAGTTGCATACATGCCAATATTTTTCCAAGTTATTAAGCTGTTTGAAGGGAACCCTGCGAAGTGTCTTTAATCACTGACGAATGGCAATACCTCCTGAATGAACCTGTAGAGAGAGGACTGGTAGTAAGATATGTTGGATGAGAGGAGATTACAGTTAGTTGCAACAATAGCTCCTTCATTCTTCTCTCTGAAAGAGTGATGGGGCTGGAACATGAGCTTACAGGTGGCAATAGCTCAGCTGATGGATCTCTGGATGGTGTCAAAGCTCAGCAAAAGTAAATGAGGGAGTCAAAACGAAAAAAAACATTTTTACAAAAAAATAACAAATATGGAAATACCTAAGCACGCACAACTAAAAGCTTGTTAAAGGAATTTGCAAATGTAAAAGATTTTTTCATACCTGTATTTTTTTTTTCAGCTGACATTTTTCTTCCAAACTGCGAGCGGGTCAAATTTAGATTAAGTTACCGGTACACACTTTCCACTTTTACCCTAATTACAATAAACTGGTAAAAAAAAAAAAAGGTTTCTCCAAGGAAACCCCAGCAAATTGTAATTAGTCTCTGACTATGCAGCAATCTATCATTTTCCTTGTTTTTTTTAACCTCTTTTTGCTTGTGGTTATTATTTTAGTTGTGTACCACAACATGTTTTTTTTTTTACTAACAACAGCTAAGAGAAGTGTTTTGGTTTGCCTAAACTTGCATCATCTTGTGTTGCCAATTCAAAGCCAATTGGTGAAGGGAAATATAGGCATAAGCAGAAATATTTCTGAATAAATGGTTTATATTGTTCTTTTAGTTTTTTTTATTCTATAAAAAAATCCTTTTGCTTGATTTATATATCAAAAGAAATGTGTCTTAATGGCTCTTTTCCCATAAGGTGAGCAGTTGCCTTTATACAATATGCAGTTTTCCTTTGAGATTTGGAGTCTCATTTCTCTTTACAAAAAATGAAAACAAAACAGTCTCATAAATAATGAATATGTCATGTTTTCTTTGTTCTAATAAGTTTTTCATTGTCTTTTTTTAGAATTCTGTGAGGTTTGAGTGTTACCTAAGCTTTTACACATTTTAATCATGCAATATATTAGATGTAGAGTGAGGCTTTTTAATGTGATAATGGCGCTTTCAGAAAATCTATCAACTGTTTTGATATGTTTGAACGGTGCTTTGTTTTTTTTTCCTATATAGAAATGCTCTTAAATTTGATGGAGAAAAAAAACAAAAATATGAATTAAAAATTACTCATTTCACCAAGTTGTGTTGCATGTTTCTTTCATAGGTGTGAACTGCCTATCTATTTTGAGACTAAGGTTAGCAGGTATTTGTTTAAAACCAAGAAAAGTAAAAGGTAAGAGAAAAGCTCTTTTATTGACAGATTTTGAAGGTGAGTCAGGGGCCCCAGAGCTGGGCATGCATCCATTTTCTCCCGGCAAGTCCTTGTGGGGCTGGTGTTTGTCTCCGGCAGTTTACAGGTGAGAGACGGACTACTCCATGGACAGGTCCCCAGTCAATCGCAGGGCAACCATCAATCCATTCATTCATCCATCCATCCATTTTCTTACACGTTTATCCCAATTGGGGTCGTGAGGGGTGCTGGTGCCTATCTCCAGCTGTCTACGCGCGACAGGTTTCCAGTCCATCGCAGGGCAACACAGAGACAAAATGGACAAACAACCATTCATGCACACACTCACACCTAAGGAGAATTTAGATAACCCAATTAACCTAACAGTCATGTTTTTGGACTGTAGGAGGAAGCCAGAGTACCCAGAGAGAACCCACGCATGAACAGGGAGAGCATGCAAACTCCATACAGAAAGACAGGACCGAAAATTGAACCCAGAACCTTCTCACTACAAGGCAGCAGTGCTAGAGCTGGACAATAAGGCAAAAACTTAAAATAAGAAAGTAAAAAAAATAAGAAATCAGAATTTTACATACTATAAAAATGTTTATGATATCCAAATTAACAAAATAAAAGAATTTCATAAAACTCCAATATAACATGTTTGAAATGTTTGATTTAAAAAAAAAACAAATCCCTTAGAAGCAAACACATCAGTCAGTGACAAATGCTTTAATCATAGAATGGAATGTTGAAATATTAGAAATGTGTTTAAAAGTCAGTCATTTAATATTGAGTTATTGTCCATCCCTATCTGACCTCCATAAAAAGTCATGTGAAATTAGGGCTAGTATGAAGCTTCTCATGGCTAATTGGAGTTTGATTATTATTGCAGACCAAGTTGAATAACTGAAGGGATTTCTCAGTTTATGAGTTCATGGGAGCTTTAATAATAAAAACCTTAATGCAGCTCTCATTTTCTTGAAGATCCCTTTTAAACAGCCAGACTTGGAACAGACCTTTGAAAGGGTTAATGATGAACTATTGTGAATGTTTTCTGAGTCTTTCATTGTTTTTCTTTGTTTGTTTGTTTGTTTTTGTAATAGCTAATAACTCAACTGAAAATGAAACATGTAATTCATGTGATCTCCAGTTTTTTTCTCATCAAGAAAATTTCATCAGCTCTCAATATTTTGTTAAATTTCTATGAGAAAAACCATCATTTCAGAAAAATAGGATATATTCTCACACATGCATGTATAGAAATGCCATTTGCACATTAAACTAAAACAGAACTACAGGAAATATTGTTTCCTCCCAAAGTTGTTGAAAGAGTCCTCTGGTAAAAAGTTATATGTCGTAATAATGACGGATTTTTTAGGTGAATGTCTACCATGACATGACTCCAGATACAAAGTCCAGGTCATAACACACAGTAAAGGGTATGGTGGGAATTTTCCATTTATTGAGTAACTTACTGGATCATAAGCTGCCGGTGCCAAATATGTCTAACAGATTGATGGCGTGAGGGGGTGGAATAAGTCCAAACATCGTGTGAGCCGGTAGTCCTCTCTTTGAACTTAGGTGTACACCAGGACCTCATGTACAGAGTGACCTCAGCAGACTTTGACCAAGGTTCATGCTCAACATAATAAACACTTTAGATTTCAGTCTTTACCTGTAGAATAATTTTAAGAAAAAAACAGTCCCTCACTTTATCTATTAGTGTTGTAAATACAGACTGCCTTTCTTTACTGAACAAGAAATGAAGCTCTTAAATGATCCATGATACATCCACCTTTGGCAGGAACAACTCCTTTCTTTGACATTTTAGCTATGCACACATCACTGCAGGGAACTTTTTAGCCAGTCTTCCTTACAGTTTTTATACTTATTTAGTTGCACAGATGTTGGTTCCTGCACAGCTCTCTCTCGCGTCAACATTTCTGAAACAACCTTCAGATGTTGGCATCTTCTATGTCCTCCACATTTAAACTAGGAGAATCAGAATCAAAATTACTTTATTAATCCCTTGCTGGGATTTTTTTTCTTGAAGTGAAACTGTTTGCAGCAGAGAGATAATTAAGATTGCAAGTAAAAATAAGATATAAGAATAAAATAAGGATATGAATAAAATTAGGTAAGGAAAAGAATAAAATAAGGATGGCAGAATACACAGGATATATACAGTATTTACAAAGCTGCTCAGTAGCAAATTACAAATATTGCACATAACTGTCTTATTGCGCATAGTAAAGTAATTAGATAAATAAATAAAATAAAATTTGATGGCCCCAGGCAAGAATGATTTTCTGTGGTGCAGCGTGATGAAATGCATCTCTGACTGAAGGCGCAATATGAAGAGGATGTGCAGGATTGTCCAGCATGGATTTTATCCCGGCCACCAGTGTTGATGGAACGACCCAGGTCACACTAGAGGGTCTATGTCTCATGTCTTCCCCGAGTGGAGCTGGACAAGGTATCTGGGCTTTACTTCCCAGGCTGCTGCCAGGGCCCAGTCCTGGATAAGCAGATTATGAGCAAATACATTCTTAATTGTTTTTAAGTGTATTCTTTATTTTCTTTAGTTTCCTGTTTTTTTGGTTGACTATTCATTTTTCTCTCTTACACTGAAGGTCTGTAAGAACCATCAGTGTATTAAAGGTAATATTTATATTCTAGAATCTTTCCTGTGATATGTACCTTGTTCAGGTGGTAAAATTAACAGCTGTGACTATTTCCAGGAAAGCTTGGGACTACAGTGGAAGAATGCTGTAAAGTTTCTGTCCAACAGCAAAAACAGCTACTAAGATAAGAAAGAAACAGCAGACTGTAAATAGAGTTTTAAGGTCCAACTTTCCAAATATCATTCCCTAAGGCAAGTAAACTGACTGTATTCAACATTAATTATTCGTCTGGTAGATCATTTACAGTCAGGGATTCCATTACTAAGTTTAACCATGCTCAGTGGGTCACCCCCAGAAAATTTCAGGTGCGGGATGGGATCATTAAAATCCTGGTATATTAAAATCAGGACCAATGACTCACTGAAAATGCTATATAAGCAAACTCTTAACACTGTTTAATGTTGCATTCACTGGTAATCGTAAAAGGCAAGCGTGTTCACTAACACATAAACAACTCGGCTTCATTCGTTAAGCTGAGTTCATATTCGGGTGGGCAGTGATGTTCTGGTTATCTCTGCCTAACCCTATACACCATCAGCAATAGTCTCATTTTCATTGACTTAATTGACTAAAAAGGACTTTTAAGAAAACACATTGTTAGAAATAGTGCAACTTAAACATATAACCAAGTTTGCTTGTCCACTTCCACTTTCTCTCGTATATCAGTAAATGAGCTCGTAGAAAACTTTCACATTAAAATTTCTTACAGAAATCTCTGAGGAGAACATCAGAAGGCTGAGAAAATTCCGAATTTTTAAATTGTATTCTGTACATCACTACAAAGTCCAGGACTATACTTATCTCTAATCAAAACAAATGTGGACAAAATGACACACAATTATAGAAAATCTGCTTAGAAGAAGTATAGATTTATATATAGATATATCCTGTCTTGATATTTTACCCACCACTGAAAATGATTACTGGACAGGACATTGACTGACTACAGTGTGACTTTGAGATCCATTGCTACTGTATGCACTGAGTCAGAGCTGCTGGAGGAACAGCATCAAATCCAACACAAAAAAAGATTTATTGTAAAGCCCAAAAAACTTTGATAAGCAGATGATATTGTAAGATTTCAGAACAGAAGACCCAATTTTTTTAGGCAGGACAGACAGTGGAATAAATTAAAATCTTTATTTAACCAGGATCTGCGCTGTCAGCGGTTAGGGCGTCTATCACAAAAACATCTACAAGAGAGAAACACAGGTTAGTGACCATGATAATCTGATGGAGGATGATTATGAATGTGTTAATCACTAACCTGGTTTGACAGTTCAGTCCGTCCCTATAGAACAAGGATGATTCCAGCTGGTCGGCTGACAAGATGCAGTGGATTCTGCCAGAGCATTCCAGACGTGGGAGCCTAGAAGGCTGCAGAGCTGACAGGAGATCAGATCACAGCAGATGAAGGAAGGCAGGATAATCCACAGGGCGAAGTCAAGAAGCATATCCAGATTCAGTCCACAGAAGAATCCAACAGGAGTCCGAAGACAGGCCAGGCAAACAGTGCAGACAGGGGCAGGCAGGCTCAAAGGTCCAAATACAGAAACCGATCAGGTAATCAGAAAACTATAGAAACGCTAGAAAACTCTCTACACCAAAGGCCCAAGAATAATCTGGCACTGATGGCTGCGACTAAGGAGTTTAATAGGAAGCAGGAGTAGGCGGATCAGATAAGCACTGATGAGGAACAGGGCAGAGTTAGACAGGTGAATGAAATGAGCCATTAAGCCCGGCATCAGCGTCAAAATCATGACAAATATATTATTTGAAAGCTTGAACTGAATTAAATTGAAACCAAGATTGATATGAAAACTTTTACTCAAAAAATGTGATAGAAAATCAACGATATACACGCATACACAATGAAAAGTTGTGGAGTGTTTAAAATAATTAAACAAATAATTTCACGGTTAAATACCATAATTTTATGGTTAAAAACACAACAAAACGAGGATTTCAATATTCATTCTTTGTATTCTATCAGTGAAATGTATTGCCCTTGTCCCTACTGTTGGCAGCAGCTAAACTGATGATGATGGAGGAGGAGAGGATGGCTTTAATGATGGTGGAGTAGAACTGCTCCATTATTGTCTTTGGTAGACATTGCATATCTCCAGAGAGGTGTTAAAAATGTGAATACTGGAGACAGCTGATCAGCTTTTTTTGCAGTTTATACCTCTTTACCTTTAATTAGGCCAACACTGAGACTGGAGCTAAATGGAGGAGTCACAGGTTTAGTTTATTTACTAGTCAAGAGTCTTGTGGAGCTTTAGGTTTAAAGTTATATCTTTCTGAACCCCCTCCAGACAGATGGGGTGCTTTTTTATTCTATTTGAAAACACTCATTTAACATCTTGCTTCTCCATGATAAACCTGTACTTTAACGACCATAACAAGTCTGTCCCCACTCCTAAATGCTTCCCTCTTTTCTAACCTTGGCTGCCTGAATTTATCTATAAATGAGTTTATCGTTGTTATAACCTTATGCGTGTTAATACACCTAATATTAAGGCTGTTCAAACTCAAACTTTTACTGACCTGTAGTTTACAAATTTCAGCATCAAAGCCATAAACATAACACAATAATCAGAACCAGGCAAATTCAGCTGCTAAGAAAAAACAAAACAACTGACAGCAGCACAGTTCCCACACTGCTTATGGATTCCTGTTTGTGGATGTCTGCCCATTGGGGATATCTACAAATATTTACATCAATGCTACCTACAACTTTCTTTAAGAAAGTTCAACCTGTCATACTGTCTCATTGATCCAATTTGGTGTATTTCCACCAGGTCTTGACATCTCAAATCCTTATTCATTAGTTATTAGCGGGATATTAAAAACCAGTTTCAATAGTTAACTACTTTTTAAATAACTGGACGGTTTTGTGTCTTCCTGTCAGGTATAAAAGTACAGGAGAGTTTGGGAAGCAATGTTAGCTCACTAATATGAGCAATAATTTGTCAATGACATAAGTAACATGCAGGCGAATATCATGCAACATGATTGCTGTGTGTGTTTTTTAGATGGCAGAGGTCTCTTTTCAACAACTTTACAATAGATCATCGTTCTGGGAGTTCAAGCGGGCCTCCTAGTGATGGGATGTTAAAGTTCCTGGTTTAACGAACATGCAGTTGCTGCAGAATTTCCAAAGTTATAACAAATATTTAGCTACCTGTGTTACAAACTGATCCCAACCCTGAAGTGACATCGTATGACTCTCCTCGGTGTGCCCTTAAGGAAAATGGCAACTGCTTTAGGGTAGCTAGCTGCCTTAGGGGTATTCTGTATGTAGGTTTGTACAGGGTTTTTATCGAGATGATGTTGCTGCCACAACACATTTTCCGCATCAGGAGAGGTTCAGAGAGAGGGAAGGGGATACCATAGCTCCCAAATACTACTCACAATAGAACCATAGCACTGTCACACAGCTGATTTCATAGAGGCTGGTACTACGAAATCCTTTCAAGTCATTGTGGATTGAAATAGACTGTTCTGGATTGTGTTTGCTGAATTTTATGTTGAAGCTTATAGGATGCTATGGTTCTGGGAGTGTTCTCCTTATGGGAATCTAGCCATTGCTATGGTGGATCCTCAGACTCAGGGCTTATGAGACACACTTTAAATACGATTATTAAGTTACAGCTTCACTTATTATATTAGAAAACACAGACCAGGGTCAAGATCTCAGAGTATTGATGGTCTTTGGCCTGAACATTCAGAGGCACAAAAAGGAATATTACTTTGACAGTCCTCTTTCAGTTGTACAACATTTCCAGGATCAAAGGACTGAAGTCCCAATGGGATCATGAAATACTCATCCTCCATGTGTTTATCTTTTGCTAAATTGATTTCTGCAATGCTATCTTCACGGGTTTACCCAAAACGTCAATCAGACAGCTGATCAATAATGCTGCTGCCCCTGTTCTCACTAAAACTAAGAAAGTAGAGAAATTTAACCCAGTCCTAACGTCTTAGAGAAACCAGCTCATTAAACCAAGACTTAACATTTCTAAAAACCCATTTACAGAGTGACATGATGCCAACAACCCAGGGATGTGCTTCAGTGAGATCCATGATTACACTAATAATGGAAATTAGAACTTTTAAACTCATCAAGAAGTAAATTGCCCAATCTCTCAGGCAGGATGTTGTTCTGTTAATTATTCCTAATGAGCGGAAGGAAAGTTATTATAATAGCTGCAATTAAACGGTATAACCCCATCCAGAAATATATGCAAGTCATACATAAATGGCACTGAGTCCATTTGATATCTGTTTAAGGTAAAAAAGGAACTGAAGTTATGGAAAACTAGAATTGCCTGAGGTTAAAAGGAATACTGCATGTGCATGTTGTGCATCCTTGAATTACCCATGCAAAAGTGGTTTAAATATTTGAGCCAAAATTAATGAAAGGAAACTTAGAAACTTGAGTTTATTAGACTCCATTAAGCTTTTCTGGACATTTTTTTTTTATAAAATGTCTGTATCTAACAATTTGTCTTAAAATTACATTTTATTTTTAAGCCATTTTTGGAAAGACTTTATTTGTTTTTATTTCTGTTCATACTTCTTGTTTGGTTATTGCATTCCATACACTTTTTATGTATCAAAATTATTTTCAAGGTGTGTGGGTGCGAAATGATAATGTGGGCAAAACAGTTATCTGGTGAATGTCTGAAAAAAAATCAATATGGGTAAATATTAGTGGAGATCTATTTTCTTTAATGGATTGTGATATGACAAACTGGTATCCAGGGATCACAATGTTTCATTGATAAAAACTGGTTAAAAGTTCGCAGGTGCCCTAAAATATGTGTAAATAAACTGTAACTTAAAATAACATAATAGTAAACTGATGAGACAATACTTAGAGAAATACTGAGAGTCATAGGGCTTGTCTCAGACACAACCCTTGATGTGATTTTAGTTTTTATTTACAGCTTTTCTTTATAATAGTAGACTCACAAACTGCTTCCTTCTGAAATAATAATAATAATAAAATCTTTAATCATTTTCTTTTTTTTAAAACCCCTATTGCTCAAGGTGTCGGCTGTTGATTAATCTTTGTGAAGATAGAAATAAGCAATGATGGAGAGATGAAGCTTCATAGAGCATTGAGCAGCACTACTCTGCCATCAAGTGGACAATCAACTTAAAACACATGAAATAATTTTGGTGAATGAAGCTTTGATTGACTAAATGAATGAATGATGGCTGTGATGCTGATGAATTAACCCTGAATATTCTCCAAATAGGTTTTTTTTATTTGACCTTGTGATACAATCCTGGACCAAAGAGGGAAGTAGAAACACATATGGGAGAGGGCTATGATGGAAATGTATGGAGTTAAACTATCCTTTAAATCAAATCAAACTGGGGACAAAACTCGAGCCTGATTAACATTGAAGGGGGCAGACTGTTTAACCATTTAACCAGCATCTTTTGTTTAACAAGATTTTACTTTATGCTAAAAAATCACTGTACAGCCTTTCATGGGAGAGTCGAGCCTCGTTTAGATCTATAAAGACATGGCAAACGGGAAAAAATATATAACACTCCACCATACTGAATAGTAAGGTTCAGTAAGTCGGTTAGGTTTATCTTAAAATAAAAAAAAAAAAGGTCAAACGTATAACAGTAAAAAAAATTTGGAATGATGCTTCATGGGAGCAGTTTGGCACACTCCAAAACAGTGGTGGCAGTAATGCGCGTCTACAGTTGTTTGTCAACCGCCAAATAAACTCGACGACGAAGAAGAAGAAAAAGATAACTCTTCTGTCAGCAGGTGGCGGTAATGAGCTGAGTTCCGTCAGGGACACAGCAGAGGAAGTTCGAGCTGGTAGCTTTCAGGCAGGTAAAAATCTTTTAAAGCGTACAGCTCTTGTTTCTTAATTTGTTCTGCAATATTTTAATAGTCTTGGTAACAATAGTAAGAAGTAGAAAATACATTCATGATATGGTTACAGCGAATTGTTTAAGATATTGGTTTAGTTAGCAGTGTAAGTTAGCATTTAGTTTTTAGCACACGCTAAGT
Organism: Cyprinodon tularosa; assembly: GCF_016077235.1. NCBI lineage: Eukaryota > Metazoa > Chordata > Actinopteri > Cyprinodontiformes > Cyprinodontidae > Cyprinodon > Cyprinodon tularosa. The sequence continues at coordinate 2,434,577 of NW_024038974.1, read as the reverse complement.
AATGAAATGTCACTGCTTTTATTAAACTAGACATAAAATATTTATTATTGTACATTACTCAGTAGACACTTAATATAGTAGGTGTCCTGAATATATTGAGTCCGTTATATATACTGTGTATTAGAATAAATCGTAAACGTGAAATGCTAATAAACTTCTGTTGTGATAGGAGTTTAAATGAAAGATGGATCAGAAAATTCCTTATGATGATTATCAGCTGCCAGTGGTGTTCCTGCCCTCTTATGAGAACCCACCGGCGTGGATTCCCCCTCAGGAGGTGAGCTCGGACATAAACGGTTCTGGTGGACGTTTGTTTTGTAGCTGAAGGAAGATCTGTGCTTAGGGGAGGCGGAGCTCAGTTAACTTAAACTATAATGTTTTGCTTTACTGAAAAGCTACTTTCGCAACAAAGATACAGCTCTATAAAGTATCAATAAAGTCAGATGTCATCCAATTTCACGGAATGCATTTAAAAGTTTAAATCTTTGAAGTTTCTTTGATATATTAAAAAAAAGTCATGGTTGATTGAATTCAGTTTGTGTTTAAAAATATTTTGCAAAAGTGTTTAATTTTCTTGCCTTTTGGACCAAAGAACACCCATAATGAACATAAATAATGTTCATAATATTAACTATTAGTTCTGCAATGGCCATACTTGGACCTTGACTATTAAGGACCACATACATATTCAGTAAATCTGTCTGTCTGATCTGTGACACTCTTTGTTTTATGTGTGAAAATTCTAATATGAATGTTTAACATTCTTTAGATCTTCCACAAGCAAAAAAAAACAAACAAACAAACAAACAAAAAAAAATATATATAGGGTATGATATGATTGTCACTGTATGAGAACCTTTAGTATAAATGTCTTTAGATTTTTCCTGGGTGCCTTTTGTTCAAAATAATATTTTGATTTACAATTTTTCTCCTTGACATCTTATTTGTTTAGATTTTTTTTTTTACTGACTGTAAAAAAACAGTCTGTCTGTTAGCTCTCCCAAATAGTATGTAAACATCTAGTTTTCACTGTGTGATTCTGGTCTGTTTATCAGCGTGTTCATCACCCAGACTACAACAACGAGCTCACCCAGTTCCTGCCTCGTACCATTGTGTTAAAGAAACCCCCAGGAGCCCAGCTGGGTTTCAACATTCGTGGAGGCAAAGCATCACAACTAGGAATCTTTATATCTAAGGTTTGTCCAGGTGTAGCAATTATAACCCATCGCTGCCTTCTTTCCAAAAACAGAGTGATTTTGTAGTAATAGTTCCCTTTTGTGTTTTCAGGTTGTCCCGGATTCAGATGCTCATAGAGCAGGACTTCAGGAAGGAGATCAGGTTCTTTCTGTGAATGATGTGGATTTCCAAGACATAGAACACTCCAGAGTAAGTTGTAGCACAACTCGTAAAGTTTAAAACTAATTACCTTTGTCACTATTGGTTGTGCAGAAAAGGTAGTGACTAGCAAAATTAAAGGCTGATAAAGCCTTGTCTTTTATGTAATAACCTCTTTTTCTCATTCTAATATAAGAGAAAACATGGATATTTAGCCTGAAATGTAAAACTTAACATTTTTTTAAATAAGAGTTTGTTAAGAGTGAATCTCATTTTGCCTGAAAAAAGGAACAGTTTTGTGTTGCATTGTCAAAAATGTGGGAACAGTATTGAAAGATTGTGTTAATTTGACATCTTGTTGGACTTTTTTTTGAGATGGGGAAAAGAAAAATTTTAAATCATGAAATAGCTGTAAACAATAGCTATACTCCTAAAGTTACCCTTTTCTAAAGGTACGTTTCTAGCACACCCAGTGAATAGGAAAGTGAGAAAGGTAAATGTCCAAAACTCACTTCCTAGAGAGGCAGTTGATTCCTGCTGTGTGGTTTACAGATATATCATCAGTATCGGTGTAAAATTCACTGATTTGAACATTTCCTTCTGTTAAAGTATGTCAATAACCTCCTTCCCCCTCTTTAGGCTGTAGAGATTCTGAAGACTGCTCGGGAAATTATGATGAAAGTTCGCTTCTTTCCTTACAGTAAGTGTATATTTCTTTATATATATATAATTCACATTAAATGACAAGTTTGTTACAAAAAAACCCAGCTGTAAATATCTAACAATTTATTCTATTTAGTCAGCATGTTGTATATGTTGGGCTTTGATTCACTTTCCCATTGTCTTTTTCACCTGATCACTCTTTATCCACTTTTTTATGTTTAGGTATTGAAAATAAAAGCATATAACATACTAGGAACACAATATTATGTATCCTTTAAAAAAAAGGTAGATATATTGATACCACTTCGGTGTAATAATTATGTGTTTTTGTTCCACCTCAGACTACCAAAGACAGAAGGAGAGAACCGTCCACTAGGTGGCAGCAGTTCACCTAAGCCTACACTTCATTGGACATCATTACTGTTTTTACTAACTGTTGGCTACCCTGACACAGCTTCAGGAAGACTGATTTTCATGTCTAATTAAACCCCACCATGTTACTGGTTGAAAACAGTTAAATGGTGCATGTTGTGCAGAAAAAGTCACAGGCTTCACATGTAGTTATGTAGTTCATATTTGGAAAAGTAGAAATTTTAACCTTATATATTTTATTTATACAGCTTGGGACTTCTCATGTGTACGGTAGTATTTTTTTGGTTTGTGCAAATTCAGTTCTCCCCTAGTTCAAAGATATTTTCTCACAGCGGGGGGTCATTAGGCTACATTCCCATTTCTGGTAAATGCCACTATAATCCATTTTTGTTTTTGCCCATATGCAACTAATTTCCTACTTTCATGATGGTCAGAATGTCCAACATCCGATCTTTTCAACTCCCAGAAAAATCTCCAAGTTGTGCCGCCTCTATATGTGGCACTGAATCAGATATCCAGGCTCTGATTACTACTGGGTGCAATAAAGTAGTAGTTTGAACAATCTTGCAGGGAAAACATATTTTAACAATCTGAATTGAGCATCAATATCTGCATTGTGAACGTGGCCTTAGATAAAAGACCTACAACTTACAACACTAATCTGTATTTGGGACTAAATCCTAAATGATAGAAACTAGCAAATCTATAGACTGCTGGACATTAGACACTAATACGAAGCTGTAAAAACAAAATCAATTTAAGAACCTAAGCTGTAAGAGGAAATAGTGCAGCACTTTGGATAAATTTGTTCTGTTACTAAACATACTGTTTTAAGTAATGATCAAAAATTGTAATTGTGTGTAGAGTTATGGAGATTTTAAAATATTTATAATCAAATATAAATTGTAACAGATCTTTTGTTTGAAGTTTTTCATATCTGAATCATTAACACAGTTGAAGCAGTATATTTTCAAGAACCATAAAGTTTACATGTCTATATATGTGCTTTTCATAAAGCCCAAATGTGGAAATTTAAAAGAATCAACCAGTAAGGGCTCCCCTGCTGGAGGTGTTAAAGCTGAAGACTAATATTCACAGGAAATATAGAAAACAAAGCTGAGGAGAGGAGGTGCAGGGTCAGAGGTCACTGTATGCAGAGACTCCCCCTGGTCTAAGTGCTGGAAATGAGAGTTTATTTTGTGCAGACGAGTCATGGATCATTGAAGGGCTAGAGGAGCTTTCTAAAAACATCCATTCAAGATGGTTCAAGTGTTCAGCTGAGAACGAACATGTTCAATTTATTTGTCAGGAAGTGCACCTGGAAAAGATATTGGAAAAAATATGCATTAATTCTTCAAGCTAAGAGCTCTGCTGGTGAAAACAGTTTGGCGTGAGGATCGCAGCAGAGAGTTTTAGGGGATGTTATCCAGGGGGAGATTGGCCTGTCTTTTTGGGATGTTTTCTAATAGACTATTGCTCCATTCCTTCTTGGTTTTTGTATTCTGATCACTGATCTTACACCTGTTTTCTTTCAAATAAATCATAATTTGTTTTTTTGGTACTACTATCATACATGCAAACATAGTAATAGTTATTGTATCATTCATATCCATTTTATTGAGGAAGAAAATTATTTTGCTACTGGCAGTTGCTTGTTATGCAAGTTATGTTCTCTTGGCAGTTGGTGGTTACTAGAGTAACCAGTATAAGTCCTGCCCTCTTTTCTGCCACTCTGCTAACTGGTATGTATTACGATCCGCTCTGTGTAGTCTCGCACTGTACCATATTTCTTAGACAAATGTAGCTTTATAAAAGGTTTCATGTGTAATTTTGCATATATACAAAGTTACTGCTTTATATTTCATTAAGTCCCTTGACAACTATTCAGTAGGAACCAGTAATTTCTACTTTTTATTTGTTGTATTCTATTTAATGTTGGCTTATAGGGGCATAAACTGCTCTAGTATTTTTGGTAACCTGCTATGTTTCCTCTTGTAGGATACTTTTTAATTTTAGATACAAAGAATTGCTTCAGTTGTTGTGTGAAGGTCTTTGAATGTAAGATAGACCTATGCATGTTTTTCCTTTATTGAAAAAAAATGCTCTTTGCTATTCATGCTAAAGTTATGTGGATTAATGATGTGGAATAATTCAGAATACCACTACATGATCACAGCTTGTTTTCCCGTTTCTGTCTGTTTGTGAACTGGGGCAGAAGATTATGGATTATAGTTGATTTCCAAAACATTTCCGCTCTATTAAAATGACTAAAATAAGCCTGAGTGTATCGTCTTATCAAGTTAAAACGACTGAAAGAAGATGAGTGAAATTTAGGTCTAGATATACTGTAACCATTGCTGTTGGTGTGTTTTACAGTAATGTTGCAATAGCCATTACCCATAATGCACTGCTTATTGTACATCTCATTAGTACTTTAACACTTGTTTAAAGGCCATCAGTTTGGACCAAACCATCTAAATAATTTACATTGATATAGTGCCAGATTATTTTAAATATTAAACCTTTGCCTCCTTTTTTTGTTCAGTTTTTATTCCTTGTGTTATTAATTATAAATGTTTTTAGGCAATTTGGTTAATATTTTGCTATAGTTTGTGGACATTTTATGTCAGTAGTTTTGCCAGCTAGGATGTGTTAACAGAGATGGCCTTGTGATTTATTTTTATTGCTATGTAAATAGAAACATTCAGAAAAAAACGTGTACAAAATGCAAAAGTTTGTCAAGCTTTTTGTGAAAATGTACCTGCTCTTGCACGCCTGCACTTTAAACCGTGCGAGTAAAAGATTGTGTAATTTTTGGCTGAGCTTTTAAGCTTGACTCAGGATGATTGAACATCTTTCATCAAAGCAACGTGGCACATAAAGATGAATAACTATGGCTCAAACTCTAATAACCTTTTTTTTTTTTACTATACTGGAAGAACCTGAACCAGGGCTGGAAATGAACTGGATTGTTCCAGAGCGAGTAGCAAAACTCGTTCCATGCAGTTTCTGGAGAAACCAACCTATGTGAGGAATGCAGTCAATGGCACAGATTACTGCAGTATGTTAACCTTTGTCGGGTTTATTTTAAAAAGTCAAACTCAAATATTCTGAGAACAATAAAAGGGAAGACTAACTTCAGCCGAAAGGACGTCATTCCATTCATGGCTTCATAAGTTTAGTGTAATAAATACAACAGTTGTGGTTATGACCATACTCCAATAGTAAACCAGAATTACTATTTACATAAAATGGTTCTTTCCCTTTAAGGTGACGATAGACGTCTGTGCTTCAATTGATTGCATAACTTTTTCATTACACATTAGAGGCAAACATCAGTCAAAAATTAACTTCCAGTAAAAAAAAAAAAACCTAACTTGCACAAATACATTATTCTTAAAAACAGCTAAATATCTGTCAAATATGTTTTAATCAAAAACAAATGAGTTTTAGATGGTGGTCCCTTTACATAAAGAGACTTTTTTAAATGGTCTCTGAGATACAAAAAAAAAAAAAAGTTAAAAGAAGTTGTGTTTTAGTAATCAGGACTAAACATTAACTTATTTTTAGTATACAGACAAAATAAAATATCCAGCAGCTGCACTCCATTTCCTTTCAAATTAAGCTTTTTGAAAAACAGATACCCCTGCAGATGACCCGTTTGACTATAGCGCTTTAAAAATATCCCCCACCTCCAGTTGTGTGCACAAGCTTGGGTTGAGTGAGGTGAATGAAGCCTTGATCTGTGCTCTTTTCTGTATTAAGACAAATGTAAACACTTGATGCTCTTCTTTCTGCCATAAGGCACATTGATGTGGAAAACTTGAGGATTTAGGTGATCTCACAGAGAACTGGGATGTTAAAGTCTCTCTTAAAAAAAAACAAAAAAAAAAACGAAAATATATATACATATACAGGTCATCCCCTAAACTCTTCTCTGGCCTCCTTTCCTCCTTTAGTGGTGTGCGATTTTTAGCTGCTGTCCTCACTTTCCTGAGCGTCCACTTTGGAGCTTTCGTCCACGTTTTCAAGCGAGTCTGATCTCTGTATGGACAGTTCGGCAGGGTCCATCATGGGAAGGGTGCTCTGCTCAGGGTGGAGCCAGGGCTTCACCTCAGGAAGGTGCTGCTGTTTCCATGCTGGGTAGTTCTGTCCTGCCTTGTGCACACTTTTCATCACCTGGAGAGATTAAAAATGAGGATCAGAGGACTGCAACATGAAGACGAAGAGTTTTACCATACCCCAGTCCTAGTTAACAGTAAAACTGGCCATATAATATATAATATATATATAAATAATAAATTTTATGTTTAAATCAATTTCATTGCATCCATGTTTGTTAATCCTCAAATTATACAAGATGATTATCCCTAGAATAGGTTATCACTAGGCTTTAGAAATGAGAAATTTAACCAAATTACCTTCTAATAATTTTTTTTCTTGAACTCAGCTAAGATTAGATAACTTTTACCATAAATCAGTTTTCTAATTAGATACACAATTTGCACAATGTTAGTTTGAATTGATGCAAGTTTTTGTTTAATACCAGCCCAACCAGACCAAGCCTTAGATTTATTAGGCATTGAGGAAGTAGATGATTCGTGACCTTAAAAAAATAGCCTGTTTCCTCATTCGGATCTTTAAATGCTATAAAATGATAAAGACTTTAAAGTTAAAGGATAAAAAAGTGGGAAAAATATACTATTACTATTAAAGCCAGATGAGGGAGGTTTTTGTCCTGGTCTGTTTTATTACATTCTGATCTATAGACCATGATGGATAAATACAATAAGTTTCTTAGCCAATAAGACAAAACAATCAAATCAGTAGAATGTTTTAATAAAAGTATCTGAGGCAGAGCAGACTGGCTACTTTTAAACCTGGAAAAGCAAAAAACCTTTGGAAAACAATGAGGGTCTTTATGCTTCTGGAGAGGCATCCTACTGCAGAGGCAGGGCGCCACCCTTTGACAATTTATAACACAATGCCAGGCCAGAGGTGGTTACTTCGGCTGAATTTTATAATCTGTTTTGTTAAATCTTTTTATTTTAAAGTTTTTGCTTTTTACATAACTGACAATGGCTGCCTATCTTCTTTGTTAACTTGATCCTCTATGTAGTTTTGCCAATAATTTTCTGTCAAATACAAAAAAAAAAAACCCCAAGAAACTGCAGACAACATATTTTGGAGGAAACCTAAACCTAAGGATTGGGGACTTGATACCTGAATATAATTTAATTAATTCAGTTTATCTCCTTCATGCTTAAATCCAATTCTTATATAGATTAATAAGAAACCTATGCCTAAGCTAAATGGATTTAACATAACTTCAACCATTTCTCCTTTTGATTTTCAGGACTTTCTGCATCTGTTAAATTTGCTCTTAATAGTTTCAACTAAAGCAAGATCTGAAACCTGGGGAACAGGTTGGGTTGGGCGACCAGGCAGCACCTTAAGCTGAGATTCTCCTTTGTCAGCAACAAGTTCTACCTGGACAAGGCCCTTCAGTTGTGTTTCTATGGCTACCATTGTCATTTAAGTCACATAGAAACTCAAAAACACACCCCTAACATGTGCCAGGTTTATGCTCTCTGCACACCCTCATCATCAGCAGCAGCTATGCTGACACACAATGATTGTGCATGCAGGGAGTGAACTAGCCTTGTCTGTTTAAGGTGCCAGATTAGGTGCTGCAGAACTCACCCGAGGAGCCAGGACTTGTGATGCTTTGTTCACCACCCATTTTGGAAGAGAACCTAAAGAAAATGCATACACGAATTAGAAATACATTTTTAATAAATGGTTATGCAAGGTTTTTCAGGGTTTGTTCATATATACTCTTACCTTTCGGGTCAGCTTGTGAAAGGTAAATAAAAGTACAACTCTTTGGTCCTGTGGGCTTGATGAAATAACCAGTAAGGAGGGACACTGCTCTCACAAGATTGCTTTGTGGTGGATATTTCTGCAAACAAGCCACAAAAATATGCTTTAATAATGAAGAAATACATTTGAACAGTTAAAGCAAACATTTGAGACATGTATTAATTTATATGTGCAACCAAAGTGTCAAAAAGGTTGATATATTATAAAATGGAGGAAGCGTACCGTGTGTTTGACAGAGAAATTTATTATGATGTACTCGTCATCCTTCACTCGCCACGAACGCAGAGTCACAACATCTCTGTTCTTTATCGGCTTTGGACAAAGCCCTGCATGGGGGGAACAAATAAAAAAGCAGAAAAAAATCACTCTTACTGGATCCACGTGTTGTGACAATAAATACTCTGGTGTAACAGGAAGCCGCCTAGTGTTCATGGGAAAGCCAAAACAGGAGCAACAGGTTTGTGAAAGGATTAAAAGTAGTGCAGACGTCTCACAGAGAAGCTTGAAGGAAGTTATAAAGAAAATACACAAACACCTGGAAAACTAAAACCTTAAAAGTTCAATTTTAGGTTAACAGAAAGGGGTACTCACAGGAGTAGTAGCCAAAATCGGCGTTGTCAGAGATGCGAGCGATGTCACGACTTTCCAGCATATTGGGATCCCACGTCTTACGGTACTGGCCATCGTGAATAACATCGTACATGGTGGCAGCCGACACGTCTTTGATGGACATTTTACACTGAAACATAAAGTGTTTTTTTAAGCATCTGCTCCATCACTGAAACCTAAACCTTTTTATCTCTCAAAGCAAAAATGGAACACATTGGTTGATGAGAAAAGGCATTTAAGCCTCTTTAAATTGCTTTATACATTTTTCTGTTCATGCCGAGTAGCTGAATTTCCCCAAATGTGTGACAAAGGGGTATTTCTATTTTTTATTTCTACTCTACTTTCCAGGAACTTGTATGTACTGTCCAAGCACCCTCAAAAGACCTGTCCTGTTCTTTACCTACATATTGTTTGAACTATCTGGATCTTTTATATAAACAACCTGCAGCTTTCCTGAAACATATACTTTTCTACCTGTGGAATGAACTGGATGTGACTTTGCTGCTAAACATCTATAAGTTTCAGGATATCTGGACTATTTTACATGAACTGTCTGTAGCTGTTCTGGAAGTTACCTGCAACTTTGAATGGTAAAACAAAAACAAAAAAAACAGCCCCAATAAATTCAATTGAGATTCAAAGGAAGTGCTTAGGGGGCTTTGTCAACATTTGGAAAATAGTTTTGCTGGAATTTATGTTTAAGATGCTTTAAACTTCCAGGTTCTGTGAAGTTTTTTTGTAAGTTTTAAGAAGGAATGACTCATCCAGATCAAATCATACATTTTTTTTTAATTATTATTATAATAAATGAAGTTTTCATCTCATCTCCACAAAGGTTCCTGCTATGCTCCAGGATAATGTCAAACAGGAACTTCAAAGCTCCTGTCATTTGTTTAATTTTAATTTCCATTTCTTATTTTCTCTCAGGTGATTGCAAAGTGCACAGATCCACATATGCAGTCCACAGTTTGATACACATGAGCACAAGTTAATCATCTTTACTAACTTACCTTGATTTTATGTACTTTAGGTGAGTTGCTGCCCCTGTATACAGGTTCTTCAATCCACACCTCCATCGCCTCCTTCTTATATTTGTTCACCCAGTTCTCGGTGGCCAAACATTGCTTCTTGAAGTCCTCAAACGCCTCATCGCTGGGTAAAATACTCGCGTTTCCTGACATGTTTGCCTGGTCTCTAAACTAATCCGATCAATTCACTTGGTTCCAACAGGTGTGCGGTTTCCCTTCCTCCGGACTTGAAGGCTCTGATGCTCCCAGCCTCTGCTCACTAACATATATAGGCGCTGATCAAGCTTCCAGTCGGGCAGGATTCCTGGGTTAATTCCTGAGCCATTCCTCTGAACAATGACAGCCTCTCCCTCTGACGTGGGAGCGTTTCCGGAATCCAGGTGTGCGTAAAAGCCAGGCCCCGCCCTAATAGACGGAACCAGGAGGGTCCAATCAAAGGGCTGATATCTGGCAATAAAAACAAACCTCTCCAGCTCGAAACTGATCCATTAAAGAAGACAATTAAGACTGTGAAATGGGATGAAACTGAAGGGAGTGGGGTTTTTGTATGGCTTTTCATCAGCCAGTTCATCAAACAATTAGATTTGGATTGTTCTTTTTTTTAAATTAAATTTAATTTAAAGGTTGCACATTTCTTTTAGTTTAATTTCTCAGACACTTTGATAACTCTGAACTAATATTTTTCTTTGAAGTTGGAGAAATAATTTCATTGATGACATGTTTATGGATGTGGACACCGGTCCTGGTGCTATCCTCCTTCTGTTAATCCATCATTCTAAAGATTGTTTAAAGATTAGATTAGATTAGATTCAACTTTTAATTCAACTTCATGGGACCTCGAAGCAAAATAAAATTTTACTTTTTTCCCCCCAGCTTTTATTTTCATTGCACTGTCACAAGCACAGTGTAATGAAATGAACTCTTCATCTAACCCATCCCCTTGGGGAGCAATTTCCTGCCATTGTGCAGCGCTCAGGGAGCAGTCTGGGGTTAAGGGTCTTTGCTCAGGGACCGAGAGTGGCAATCTGTGGGAGTCTGGCTCGCACTATGCCCTAACCACGAGGTCGCCACTCTCCCAAAAGCTAGTGGCCTGGTAATCACAGCACAATATGTCTTCTTGCAATCAACAGATAACACATAATCACTGTAGTTCTGGCAGGGCTGTTTACAGTTTACTATTTGTTTGCTTCTTCTTGTGGGACTCAAAGTAGTGAAAATAAACGAATATGCAGCTTATTTGCAGTAACAGTGTCGTGTAGTTTACGCTTTTTAGTCCCAACTCTATCAGCAATATACACAAAACAAATGCCTTGAAATGAAAATAATATTTGTACAAAAATATGTTCTTAAATAACTGAGATAAAAAGTTACTTGCAGCCAGGTAGAAAAAGAAATGCAACGTTTAATAATTAGTTCTCATTAGCTATTTAAACAAACTGAAACTACCATGAAAACTACTTTTACCCACATATATGACTTTGCAAAGTAAATTACATCACTTTAATAGATACTTTAAAAGACAGCTTTTTTTGTCTTTGTTACTTACCACTGATTTTTCATCCTTCTGCAGAGTAGTTCTTGATAACTTTGAGGTTGAAAAAGCTCAGCGTTGTAGCTGCAGCAGTTACAGGGCGAGTGCAGATCCTCCAAAGAAGTAACCCAAAGATTTGGGTAGAGAAATAAGAGAGTAAATGAGGTAAAATGTGCTTTAGGATCTCTGGAAGGGTTTCCATCTCTGAGGCCAGTGCTCTCTCATCACTTTCAGGCCGCTATCAAAAGAGAAGTTTACTCTGGTCCGTCTTTGTGTCAGTCTGGCCCAAACACCAATATTTTTTATGTATGGGGTGATTTGCACATGATCAGAGATATACTGGTGTAAAAAAAATGTGAAAATTGTCGCATGAAATTGTGTCTTTTTGTCACTGTAATTTCTATAGAAATTATTATACTGGCTAAAAAACAACTAATTATTCTTGGAGGCCTAAGCAGTCGCTTGGTTTTCTTATGCCGTGTGTCGGCCCTTCACTTAAACCATCAGAATAAAAAGATTCCTTATAAAGAAATAAATCACAAGAAAAATGCATAACAAATATTACTGGTACATCCAATGCAACTATACCATCTGCTAAAAAATCTGAAAAACTGATAAAACCTGCAGGTATTATACAGCAGCAACTGCCACACTCCTGCAATGTGAAAAAAATACCTTAAATCTATACGGTTCCATCATCAAAGATTTATTTTGAAAGGTTTTCCTGACAATGATATGGTTAAAGGGTTAGATACAAGAAGCACAGTACAATATCAATGACATCAGTAAATAAAACCACCAAAAATATAGAATTTGTTTCTGCTAAAAAATCAATAAAAATAGAGCAGAAGTTCCTTCTGAAGCAAATTTCAAGCATATGGTGCTGGAAAATGAAATACTCTTTTACCAAATTTAGTATGGATTCTAAGAACAGTCAATAAAAATAAGCAGAGCATGAAGCCACATAACCAGAGGCAAAACTCCCGTGGGCCAAAGAAGCTAAGCAACCATTCCTTTAACAAAGGAACACTGATACAAGTTGCATCCTTTTTTAAACTTTTAAAAATCATCCTATGTAAATATAACAGCCCTATCATAATATGCTATAAACTACACATGACAAACAAGGATAACAGTGACTGAATCAATGTATTCTGTTAAATGTTTTAATTAAAGTAAAGGAGTAGTTGTAGTTAGAATGTACCTATTATGCTTACAAGTTAATACGCCTGGTTAAATCTTCTATAGCCATCAATTATTAGTCTCATAAAATTCTCTTTTGTAGAGTAAAACAGGATGGTTAAAGTGTAATGATAAGCTACTCCTCCATCTTTCAGTTGTACAGTGACTCACAATAATATATTTCCTAATGACCAATCTAAATCATTCTGCTCTGGCTGTTTAAGAGGTGTTGCCGTGTTAGATAGTGAACCAACGCCTCAGTCGCTTGAAAGGAACTGGGGTCAAATTCCAGTCTTCAATTTCTAGTCTCCTCTACATTTTTCAGTCTCATCTTTAGAACTAGTGCAATGAAATATTCATGCAAATTGACACGTACCCATAATTAGACACCCCTGTTTTAGAAGCTTTTCTTCCAGGATTTAGTTTTATAAGCTTCCCTTTTCTCCAGGAAATACAAACATCTCTAAAACATGATGCTGCCACCACCATGTTTCACCATCAGGACGTGGAGTGCTTCGACAAGCAGGCAGATTTGGGTTTCCCCTCACCTGCCAAGAAGCGTTTCTTCAATGTTTACTATCTCCTTACACGGCTCTTTGAGAAACTGCAAACAGAACTCCTCATGGCTTCCCTCATACCTCTGATCTGTGGAGGTTATGACTAATATGTTAGCTATCGTAATTTACAAAATGAACTCTGATGACTGATTACATCATATTAAAGTTGATGTTACTTTCAGCTATTACTCACTACCGGCGTAGCCATTTTACCAATTACTTTTTACTCTTATTTGGGTTATTTCTTCGATGACTACTCTCTACTTTTTCTTGAGTAAAACAATGTACAGCTAAAATACTATGCCCACATATAGGAAAAAATGGACTGAGTGCTGTGATTTTAGATCAATTAATACACTCATATTGATGGTTATCCCTGCAGACAAGCATTAAAATCAGAAGTCCAGATTTGTGAACGCAGTCAGGAGGTCAAATTAGTCTGCAGCCCAGGATGGTCTGTTTAGTTCAGTGGAGATAAGGAGTCCGATGACCTAGAAAAAGATAAACCTTAGTCAGACTTTTAAGTTAAAAACATTTGCCTCACTTTGTATCCGTAGTAGAGCCACAGAGCTCTGTTCTTTTATTGTTGCTATGTTTTATTATCTTTTGAAATAAAGCTTTATAACTGCTTAATGATAACTTCGCTTCCTGATAAGTTATTGTACTTGCTTGGTCATTTTCCACTCCCTCAAGCCTCAGTTTCTTTAAAAAGGCAGCAGGCTGAACTAAGTGATAGCGTTTAAGTGCTTTAAACTTATTATTGTAACTCAATCAATGCAATCCACTTTGAGATGACTCTTAAGATTCAAATGTTTTATTCTTGCACACTTCCCTGATTATGATTAATAGCTCAATAAGAGGCAGTTCACTTGGTCACAGGTAAATCAATTACTTTAGTTGTTCTAATTGGAGCTAAAGACACACCTTAAATGTTGCGAAACAATTGGGAGCATTGTTCGGTTCTCCTGTGGGAGCGCTGCTCAGATGCAGAACAAGAACTGGACCGGTCAGCTTGGCTCTGTAGCAAACTGAACTGAACTCTGCTTTCCTGACGACATCAACATGACCCATGCATGCAGGTCATGGGCAAGCTTTACACATCACAGCTATGGTTATCAACTCCACAGAGGGTACAAGGATCATGTTGTGTTTTTATATACCGTCTTATCAATTGAACCTTTTGCAGAAATTGATGGGACAAATAATATCAGTATGCTAATGGAAAATATATCAGCTTAGAACATGTCAGTGGGACTCTTTCCGTTAAAGCTTTAAAATCTATGATTTTATAATGAATAATAGAAAAGCTCTAAACATATGCAGTGAGGGTACTTTTTATCCAAGTTCTTACCATAACATATAGTATATCAAACAAAACTGAAACTTGATCTGAATGTAGGACTGTCAAGTTTGATATAACTGAAACAATTTCAACTCTGCTAGATAACCTTGCAAAAAACAATGTTTACATTATTCCTGAACCAAACCTTTTAACATTGTTTATTGCAACCATAAAGTGCTTTTTTTCTTTAAGTTTTTTTAGATGACACAACCAACATAGACCATTGCTGGCAGGTGAAAAGGGAAGAAAACAATCATAACTTAACATGTATTGGAATTCTGATCACAGATTTAACGCTTTATACATTTCCAAATGGACTTGCAGCTCTGGTTTTATAAACTAGCTCTGACCATTTTGCTCTTCAAAATAGATCAAGAGCAATATAATTGGATGGAGATGATCTCTAAAGGTATTTATTTGGCTCTGGTTGTTAATTTGCAGGAAGGGAACCATTTGCAGCTTTAACATTTTGCCTCATTATTGCCTTATATTTAGCAACATCTCACCTCTGTCAGGAACCTCCCTGTCCCAAACACACACACACAAAAATATCAGGCTTAGTCAGCAACTTTTATTTAGAATGAAAGTGATTGTGTAACTACACATAGGTTTACTGTACTTCCTATGTTCTGTGACTAATTGCAGAAAAAAAAAACTTTTTACGTATTTATGAGTTGTAACCTCAACGTGTAATCCTGTCAGTAAATGTCATATCTCCTCTACATCTCCTCCAAAGTAACTATAGCCTTCTTAATCTGCTTCTTTGTGCTCTCCTTGCCCAGTCAGGACATTGAGCAGGCTGGCCACTCCTTGGTAGATTTGTACACTTGACATAATCTTCCCACACTCAATAGATTAAAAACTTGCTATACTTCTTTAGAACTGGCTCATGCTTTAAAAACCACAACCTTATCCTCTGTGTCTGATGATTTTTTCCATGATGACCTTCCTTTGGGGTCTTTACAGGTTAACTGTCTATTAAAAATGTGTTTACTTCTTAAGGAGATTTTTAGTACCATTTTAAAGGAGAATTCCGGTTTTTAACACTTTTAGCCCATTTTCTGTAGAGTCCAGGATGAAATCGAATGATCGACACCAAAATTTTGACAATTGGTCCTGTCTCTGCTTTTTGGCTCATGCAGAATCCCCCCCTGGCTGCTTCAGAATGGCTTCCATAGTGCATGTCCGATAATGTCCTTAAAACAACCTTAAACGTTCTTTTTTTAAAATATGCTACTCACCGGGTCGTCAGCGCTGTTCAATGACGTTCCAAAAAAAGTTTCGTAAAGAAAAAACGTTCCTGTAGTGTTTTATTTAGCATTTTGTAAATCCCATTGAGTTCTGTAGGAATAGTCAATATTCCGCTGCCACCGGAAATGGAAATGGGGCCTGTTTACACAGTTGTAGTCTTTTCGCAAGGCCCAAGTGTTTATGCTTCACTCTGTGTACTCCGACGTCGAGGTGCTAACGTCTCTGTTAAACACTTTAAAAAAACTCTGAAAATGGAATACGAAAGGTGGATTCTTGAGGAGGACATATTGGACTTTGAGTTTGACGGTAGAGGATACCGTCGCCAACTAGTGGTCTGGAGTGTGCAACGGTTCAGATTCGAACCAGAAGCGGAAGTTTATAAGCGGTTGTGATGTATCGGAAAAAATAGTTCTGGGATTTACAAAATGCTAAATAAAACAAGACAGGAACGGTTTTTCTTCACAAAACTTTTTTTGGAACGTCATTGAACAGCGCTGACGACCCGGTGAGTAGCATATTTTAAAAAAAGACCGTTTAAAAACTTCTAAAGACGAGGGAAAAACTATTGATACATTAAAATATCACAATATCTTCATATGCTGATATATTGCCATTTAAAAACACCATATCAATCTCTTTTACTAATGAAATATTGCTATATGTCATCATTATGCTACGAAATCCCACGAAAATTCATGAAATTTTGCCATATTTTTATATGTTGATATATTGACGCGGTATCGATCTACTTTACTAACAAAATCTCACAAGAATTTGCAAAATATCACGAGTTTGTAACAGAACGATGAAATTTGATGCGATTATGAAAGTAAAATAGATCGATACCGCATTTTTAAAAATCAATTTGATATCAGCATATGAAAATTTATTTGAGTATATTAAGTGTCAGAAATGGATAACAAAACTGCTATTTTCAATGACTACTTATTTTTGTCCAGCTTTAACATCGGTATTGGTATCGGTTATCGGCTACATGAGTTTTAAAATATCGGCATATCGTGCATCCCTAACTGGTTCCCATGTTTTCCAACCCACTGACTTCAAACTGCACCTTTTAATGGTCCTCAAATAGGCGTGTTGATCCTAGATTTTCATCAAACACAGGTAGACACCAACAATTCAAATTCATTGGGAACAGAGGGAAGCTCATGTTAATATTTAGCCACACCTCTGTGTTGTAAAACTCTGTGCTATTGATGTGATGAGTAGTTTCCACTATGTGCGTCACACACCCTTACAGAACAGGTTTTTCGGTCATTTAAGGTGCAACAATTTGTACCCTGGAGATGAAATCAGAACATAACGAATGTGTCATCATCAAGTAGTTATGAAAACAATCACAAATTCTTAACATTTGGGTGAAATATTTTTATTTTATTCCACGTGATATGCCTACACTTGTGTTTCATTAACTCTCCTTTTTATACATAAGATAAGTAATAGTACATTATTCACACAACCGTTGCTAAACACGAGTAGACATCAGATTTCAAATCGAACATACACATTTCAGAATAGCACAAAGCTGAGTATGTAGTCAGTGACAAGTAATAGAAGAGCGGGTCAAGATAAACTGTTTGTTCGTGAAGTAAATAAACACTCAAACCTTAGAGACCATTTCAAAACGCCCACATTCTTAAACAAGCAACATCCAATGACCTTTTATCTTTTTTTGTGCTCCGTCTAGTTTATTTTATTGTGTTAAGACTGTGTGTGTTGCTGACTTCACCTGTGACTGTATAGCTACAGAGTGCACAGGAGGGAAAGCGCTGCCAGGTTAAAAAAAAAACAACAAAAAACAGTCACCTTTAAGTAGAGCTCTAGCGAACACACACAATAAATAAACTTCCAACATGCGTGGCAGTACTTTTGGTCAAGCTCAAGAAGGTCAGCTGTTAAGTCCAAGTTACAAAATAAATAAATGCATTAAAACAACGGTCCTACGCAGGCAATAGCAACACAATTAAAGATGCTGCAGCTAACTTCTCTGCACATTTCTCTTTTTACAGTGAGGGTGTTAGTAAGCTTTAGCCGTTATCTGAGGACTTCTACCTGACTAACAGCTCTACAAAGACAACTAGTGAAGCCATGAACCAGTCAACGGGCTCCTCTGATAATTTACAATATTGTGGCTTGATTCAGTGCACAACATGGTGAACAAACAAGCAAAGGCATCTGTGTTCTTATCCGTAGAAATCCTGCATGGTTAGCATGCTGCATGTTCTTACAACAGTGTGATCAGCACAACACAAACTATCGATGACGTGGAGGGCTGCCTCACATCACGACCACCATCTTCCTCAGATATGTTAGTATGCGGGCAGCGAATTTAACATTTAAAGCTGATAGTTTTAATGCAGAGCTTAGGGTTAGTAACCTAAAAAAAATCCCTTTCATTAAACTCTTGTTTCTTTTTACCCATCCTTTTCCAGCACATCTGTTTTCCTAATTTGGTCACAACTGATGAATTTGGCAACTTAACTCTAAGGATGAATATAAAGGAGAGAGAACAGTTCCTCTGCTTAAATGTAAAAGACTTGTTTTAGCTAAATATATCATCATGGCTTTAAGATGATATAAGAGTGGGTTTCTACTTCCTTAAAATATAACAGGAAATATGACAAATGAGGCGTCCAAGATAAAACATTATTGAATTAAGAATTAACCCTTGCAGTCATTTAAATATTCGAAAGCATGTTACCTTTACAACAAGAGAAACAGCACTAAGATCCTGCACTGTGCATAAACCCGGCGTGGTTCGCTTCGTCAGTCTGCAGTCTTATATAATGTCATGCAACTGAATGAAAATCTGAACATGTTTAAATTATTTTGTTGTTTTTAAATGTTTGTTTCTCAACTATTTTCCCAAAGATAATCAGATTCAATACAGTAATGCACATCCACACGGTTACTTTGAAAAGTCACTGAGTTAAGAAGGGAAGGAAAACAAAACAAAGAACCTCAATAAAGATAGGTCCTCCATCCCAGTGGCAGGCTGCCATGGGTGGAGAGTGGCCACTGAGAGACAAGCTGTTGGTGGGGAGGAAACAGGCTGGGTGGGGCCGAGGTGTACTAGCATGAACAGCTGCTCTCGGTAACAGTCATCTCTGGCTTATTCTCCAATTTGATGTCGATCACTGGGAAAAGCAGAGTTAAGCAATAATGACCTCAAGAATCCCCCAGCTATGAGATGCAAAAAAACAGAACATACTGTCGGTGCAAAGCTCACTAATGTGGTAAGAACAGATGAGTCCTATTTACTGTTAATATTACAGCACTATCCAAATTCCTAATTGGCTTTCATCAATGATTTTTGGAAGGCTTTCCAAATAAAGCTTACAAATTAAAAGAGGATTTCTATAAACTGGGTACGATTAGGTATAGAACACCCTGATGGCCCTACAGCAGCGATTGGAAAGATTAATTTGAACTCTTAAACTTCTTTTCGTTGAAAGTCCTTAAAATAAAAGCCTTGGGTTTTTAAAAAGTTGTTTTCAGGGTGCTGTCTGAACTTCTGCTGATTCATTTCTTCTTCCAAAATGAGTTTGCACATTTCTACTAAAATAAAACTGCAAACCAAGTTTCTAGTTATCAATAGACATACATATAGCAGCAAAAAGAAATAGCATCTAAGAATTTTTTCAAAATAAAATTCTTAAAGAGGTTCAAGATTCCAAATAAGTTTTAAAGCTCTAAAGTGCTGAGTTTTGAGCCTAACTCTGCAGCAAGGCTTTTATGATACTACACTGAACAACAGCAACCAAATGGAAACAATCAACATTTTTATGTTCTCAGAAAACTACATTTCAATTTAAATCAACACAAAAGGATACTGTCCTCTTTGCTTTTCTCCGGTGTGCTGTCCATCCCAGGTAACGCAGCAGCGACACGTCGGAACAGCTATGAAACAACAAGAAAAACTTTAACAACAAATCACCTTAATCACAGGTTTAAGACATTCCCTACTCTATTCATATCTAAATCTATAAACTGCCAAAACCTGACAATTGCTGTGTGTGTGTGTGTGTGTATATATATATATATATATATATATATATATATATATATATATATATATATATATATATATATATATATATATATGTGTGTGTGTGTGTGTGTGTGTGTGTGTGTTAGAACAAACAGAGGAATTTAATCAGAATTCTCTGTATGTTTAAAAAAAGAAAAAAAAAAAAAAAAAGGGTCTCATGTTTCCCCAAATGTCCAACCTTAGCTACCAGGTTAAATAAATACGCAGGTCAGACTAAAAGGATAAAATTAGTAAAGATAAGAAAAAAATTAATGGCAACCCATTTTTTTTCAGTTTATAACTAAATAAAAATGTTTTAACTGAGATATACTTCACTGTTGAACTATTTTCTAAAGTACCATTATGCTTAGATCACACGTTGAGCTTTCTGTAACATGTAAAAAAGAAAGTTTTTGCCCTCCCAAAAATAAGGTCTTTTATGTTCCATTTCAGTAAAACATCTTTATAGACAATGGTTCACATTACATAAAAACAAAATAAATCCAGCTGCATAAATACAACAAATGGTGAAGCAATTAGTAGATCATACAACCACATTAAAAAGATGTATTACCTACTAAACGTGCTACTACACAGCAATAAAGAACATTTAGGATGCAAGAAATCCAGGACTCAATTCAGATTGAACTGATTTAAGTTTTTTAATTTCTTTCTAGCGACTTAGTCTTTGAGGTCAGAATAAGTTGATGTTTTATCAATATGAAAAATTTCACATAAACTAAAAATTTAAGAATACATAATCTAAACACCAAGACGAAAATGTCTGCTAAAATCTTAATTCTGAGAAATCTTCTTAAAAATGTTTTTAAGAGGCTTCAAACATGCAAAAATACCAAAGTATCAGTGCAACTGTGTGGAAGAACAAAAATGTTGGCAAAGCCTCTAAATGCGAAATGACAAAAGACAGATACAAAGTCACAGGTTTTGCATGATAAAGACAAGTCAAGATGCAGAATAAGAAGGAAACAAGGGGAGGAGTTAAATGTTGATTGAGAAAACAGAACTAGCCTCAAGACACAGATATGCTACCTGTTTGACATTGTAGCCAGTCTTTGCGCTGGTTTCAATGAACATGACATTCAGTTCCTTAGCCCTCTGCTCACCCTCCTCCGTGGTGATCTGTCTGCTCCGGCAGAAGCAGAGGCGGGCGTTGGACAAAGAGAAAGATATAGAAAAGAAAGGTCGCAAAGAGGAAGAACCCAAAAGGAAAGGGAATGAAAAAAAGAAAAGAAGAGCTTAACATGAGGGATTAGTTCACAGCTGGGAGACGAACAGACAAAAGAAGTCAGGCTACTATGTTGAGTAAAGACCAAAGAGCAGAAAATCAACTTTGTGATTATAAAGTTAAACATTTATGGTGTACACAAAAAGGAGGGCTTCACAACCTGGCTTTTCTTACTGGCCTATTCAGAATTATGACCCCTGCAGTAAATAACAGTTACACCGGAAGCTGCTGAACACCAACCTGCTTGACGTTATAACCCGCCTTGGCACTGGTTTCTATGTACATCACATTGAGCTCACGAGCTTTCCTCTCTGCCGCCTCAACAGAAACCTGCCTACCATGGTCCCAGGGAGAGAGGGGGGGAGGGAGGCAAATATACGGTGGAGAGGAGAGATGAAGGATAAACATGCACAAAATAAATAAATCAAAATGACAACCAAAAAAATTTAAAATTAAAGCATACCAGACTGGGAATTCATAAGAACAATGAAAGGGAAACACAAATGTGTTCGCAAAAAAAACAAAACAACAAAAAGGGAAACACAACAATGAAGCCAGAACTGGGTGAGAATTCATTAAAGGGATGAATGCAGGGATCCCAGGCTTTGGTTCATCTACTGCAGAACTCAACACCTCACATTTTCCTTTTAGCTATACGACCTGCTCTCAAATAATTAAAAATGTCTTCTCTTGCAGCAATTTAGTAAAACTTCTCACTATGCAAATAAATCACACAGAGTGATGTAATTCAAATACTTGTTTTACTTTTGATGAGAAGGGTAGAACTCTACATAAAAATGAAATGTGGTGGAGATCCTCTGCTTCCTTAACAGCCTTAAAGAGCAATCTGATGGAGGATGCCATAGAGACAGATTTTTGGGGCCATTTTATACTTCCTAAAACAAACCATCTATTTTTATTTCTATTTATAGACTGATATATCCAAACTTATTCATGGGAAGTGTGGCAAGGAAAGCTACATAAGCAACACAGATACCCAGCATGTAGAAAACTGTTAAGTGACGTCTATTCATTGTGGTCACACAACACATGGGCACAATTTGGATTTTATTTATTTATTTTTTTTTTATACTAAGGGTGTACTTACTTTTCCCACCAGCATCTTAAAGCTTAATGGCCAAGTGAGGAGTTATTTTGAATGGATATGAAACTATGTTGTTATACAAGCTGTGCACTGAATGTTTAAGGGGTTTATCTTCGGTGTTGTCACAGGAAAACATAAAATAATTACAAAAATCTCACTGATGTCAGACAAAAAAAGCTAAAACTTTAGGGTTTCAATTAACTGCCAGCCTTGATCACAAAAAATAACAAATATGTGAAATATATCACTCTGTAAAATGAATCTAAAAACTAAGCAGGGTTATATTTTAATTCCTGAAACATATCGATCTCAATGAGATACACTTGCAGAATGAAAAAAAATACCATGCATGTTTTTTAGTAATGACTAAATACAATTCTTGTACAACCATAAATAATTCTCTACCTTTTATCTGCCAAGTCTGTTTTGTTCCCGACAAGCATAATAATTACATCACTTCCCCTCTCTGTCCTCACATCGTCAATCCATTTCGAGGTTTGCTGGAAAGAATTAAGATCTGCAAATAAAAACAAAGAAGTTACTGCTGACATTTGCTGCTATAAAACTCAAAGCAATAAGGCTTGTTCTAACACACATAGTGCTTTGCGAAAATAGTAGGCCCCCTTGAACTTTTTGCCATTTTCCAGGTGTCAAACATGAATATATGAAATTGAAATTTTTTGTGAAGAATCAACAAGTGGGACACAATCATGAAGCGGAAGGAAATTTATTGGATATATTAAACTTTTCAACAACAACAACAACAACAAAAAAAAAAAAAAAAAATGGGTGTGCAAATGTATTCAGCCCCCTTTAGTTAATACTCTGTAGCGCCCCCTTTTGCTGCGATTACAGCTGCAAGTTGCTTCGGGTATGTCTATCAGTTTTGCTCATTGAGACACGGACATTTTTGCCCTTTCTTCTTTACAAAACAGCCGGAGCTCAGTGTGGTTGGATGGAGAGCTTTAGTGAACAGCAGATTTCAGTTCTTTCAACAGACTCTCAATTAGATTATTGTCTGATCTTTGACTTTGCCATTCTAACACCTGGATATGTTTATTTGTGAAGCATTCCATTGTAGATTTTGCTTTCTGTTTTGGATCATTGTCTTGTTGGAAGATAAATCTCTGTCCCAGTCGCAGGTGCTTTGCAGACTAACAGGTTTTCTTCCAGAATGGTCCTGTTTTTGGCTCCATCCAGTTTCCCATCAATTTTAACCATCCTTCCTGTCCATGCTGAAGATGAAGAAAGCAGGCCCAAACCATGATGCTACTACCACCATGTTTGAAATCAGGGATGTAGGGGTGTTCAGGGTGATGAGCGGTGTTGCTTTTATGCCAAACAACGTTTTGCATTATTGCCAAAAAAAGTTTGATTTTGGTTTCATCTGACCAGAGCACCTTCTTCCACGTGTTGGCTTTGTCTCTCAGATGGCTTGTGTCAAAATTTAAATGAGACTTTTTATGGATATCTTTGAGAAATGGCTTTCTTCCATAAAGGCCAGATTTATGCAGTATACGACTGATTGGTGTCCTATGGTCTCCCACCTCAGCTGTAAATCTAGTTCAACCAGAGTGATCATCATGGGCCTCTCGGCTGCATATCTGATCAGTCTCCTTGTTTGATCCAAAAGTTTAGAGGGGCGGCCGGGTCTTTGTAGATTCACAGTGGTCTTATTTAAACTTCTCCACAACAGTATCTCGGACCTGCCTGGTGTGCATCTTTGTTTTTCATAATCGAGCATTTATACGGAGACTTGATTACACACAGGTGGAATCTATTAATGATTTATGTCAACATTGGATCATTCATTGATCCTCACTGAACTACTGGAGAGAGTTCACTGCACTAAAAAGGGCCGATTCATTTTGCAAGTCTTCGTTTTTTTGTTTTTTAAAGTTTAAAATATTCAATAAATATTAAATAAACTTCATGATTGTGTCCCACTTTGTTGTGGACAAAAAAATTACAAGTGATATTTATGTTTGAAGCCTGAAATGTAGCAAAAGTTCGAAATGTTCAAGGGGGCCGAATACTTTAGCAAAGCACTGTATCAAAACTAAGCATTGGCTGGTACTTCACTTCAAAACAAAGGAAGATTTTTTTATGCAAGCTGGAAATCATGTTAGTAAGCAGAAATGTTCTACAGAGTGAAAATACACAGAGAGTTCTGAAAATATTGAAGAATTCAGGACAGATAAATTGCAAAAAGTTTCCTTCCAATTGCTCTCGGCCCCAACAGGAAGTTAAAAGCACAGCCCTGACTCACTGGTGATGTCATAAACAACCACAGCAATGGTAGAGTCACGGATGTAGCTGGGAATTAGGCTACGAAAGCGCTCCTGTCCAGCAGTGTCCCACAGCTGGAGCCGGACCTGAGGATTGGAATACCAGGAGAAGAGGACAATAAGAGTAAAGAATAAAGGAAGGCATGGGAAGAAAAGAAAGAAGAGAGGACTGATTTTAAAGATCTGCAAGCAAAGCAGCAAAGAAAAAAAAATAGAGCAGCAGCTTTGAATAGTTTAGGTGCAGAAAGCTTTGAGATGACTGTTATGCATTCAAGACGTGTGAGAGAAGACCCTATGAGATAATTCTTATAGTAGTTTCAAGTAATCTCAGCACACAAAGTGATGCTGATAGACATTTATTCTATCAGCCTTATTAAAGACAGCACAGGTGCTCCCGGTTACTGTCAGAGGCTTCACTTTAGAATAACCACAGCTGATGCAAACAGTCTCATCATGCAGCCTTGAAGTAAGTTTGTTACTCTGCCAAATGCTGGGATTTTTTTTGCCCTTCCATGTCATAAGCGAAGGACAATGAAAGAGGCAAGGCCATGATACCTACTGGCTATGTCATAAACCACCACAGCGGCAGCTGAGTCGCGGATGTAACTGGGGATGAGGCTGCGGAAACGTTCTTGTCCGGCTGTGTCCCAGAGCTGCAGCCGAATCTGTGGCCAGCCGTGATACAAATGTGGGACCATGTTTGTGGGGGGGATTTCATGATCAAGCCAGGGGGGATGGAAAGGAAACAAAAAATGTAACAGTAATGATGGGAAATAAAAATATGAGCATATTTTTTTTTTATAATGAAAATGAATGACAAAAATCTAGGACAGTGTAATACCAAAATGTGAAATGATGAGATGGAATAAATTGTGGCTACTAAATAGAAAGCAGATGCATGCTTCCTAGGAGTTTAATAAGTACCAATGGGTTTGACGAGTGCAACACAAAACAATGGCTTACCGTACGATCTTCTAGGTACATGGTTTTTGACAAAAAGTCAATACCGATTGTTGCCTGTAAAACAAGCATTATATAAATTAGATGAGAATATCAACATATCAATTAAATCAATCAATTAAATGCCATTTTTAATAGCATATTTATAATCCATCAATTGGCAAACTGCTGGATTGTGTTTTGTGCTATCAAAATGCTTTTGCTTGATGGATTGTTTTCTATTATCAATCATGTTTTGAACATAAATGTCTTTTAAGGACTCGGATGCTTAGATAAAAATAATAGAAGACAGACAGGGGGAACGTATACTGTAACGGTGAAGCTGGTTTTATATTTGATGTAAACATTATACTCTCACTGTCTTTAGGGATCTAAGCAGGATATTCTGAGAGTGTGGGGGAGTTGCTAAAGAAAATGGATGTAAATTTTTTTTTTTCTTCTGTGATTCCTCACCCATCCCTTTCTCCTTTCTTTTTTATAGCCATTTGTTAGCTTCATATAGGGAGGGCCCGAACATACCTTCCCCAAAAATGCAAAATATCAGATTGACCCAGTTAGACACTACTTGCAGCTCTGAGTTGGGAGCAGCTACACACTGGCCCAGCACTGATGATACTTTTTATGGGGTAGAAGAAAACACTGACCACTGGCTGGTTCAACTTGACAGGCCAGCTGTTTGGGAATCCTTTAAAACCTGTCTATGGCCTTTCCACTCTTTCCTTTAATTGCTGCACTCTCTCTTTCTGCTGAAGGGAGCGCACATGACTCAGTGAGAGATGATGACAAAATATGAATTATGTAGGGCAAGCAGGGGTCTAAATGTTTTCATAACAGTAACTTGAGATCCTCAATCAGACAGGTTTCTCAGGTATGTGTAATTAAGAAGGTAAATGTATAAAAGGACTGTTTCTGCAGGTGTTACGCTCTTTATAATTCAGTAACATCCTAAATTGGGTCTAATTTTGATAAACTTTTAGTGCAACGGCCCTTTACGCTAAATTCTGCAGGGGAGAACCATGGTCTTTATGGTTCTGAATTTGGTGGTCACTGCCAGGGTTTGAAGGGATTCAGATAAATTCTTCAATACTGAAAGAACATATCTGGCAGCACTGCTTATAGACGGACAGGTTTAATCTGGGTAAACATTTGGATGCCCCTTTTCATTCTTCTGGTTTTTCATATTAGCAGATAAAAAATACAAAAACAACTGAAATAAAGCAGTCATATCCATTTAAATTAGGGACGAACTAAAGGAAAAATATGGGTCAAACTATAGACATTCAATATGATTATTTCCCTAGTGGACAATAACCAAATAATATTCTTCAGGTAATATACTTAAGAACAAGAAATTAAAGAAAGCAAGGTTGGACAATTAAAATACTTAATAGTATTTTAATATTTAACCAGATGGAAAGTTTCAAGAGAGCAAATGTTTCCACCTTATAAAGCTAACATTGACAAAACTGCAGGTAGAACAGATGTGAATATAAGGAAGAAAAATAAAATTTTTCTGTTCAGAAAAACTCAGTGAATGTCTGGACACCTCTGAATTAAGCTAGATTTGTGTCTGCCAGTCCATGAATGACCAGCTGAGAATTTGCAAAAGCAAAGAATTAAATAGGCGTATACCGATATATACTGATATTGTCATGGCAAATTTTTATTCCTACCTACTTTAGATCAGATAAAATGTCCCCCAATTAACTAAATCTAAGTAGAAATGCACTATTTAGAAAGCACTTCAGTTTAGAATAAATAAGCACAAATAAACAGTTGAAGGACATAAGATTAGAGCAATATATAGAACATGAATCACAGAGTCAAAAACGTAACATTCCATACCACCTCAGTCTACTTTCACCTGGACATTTTCTTTATCAGCTGTAGCTTATTCTGGTTCTAGCCTACCTCACAGAAACTAAAGACAGGGTGAAATGATTGTATTTTAAACGAACAAAAATATAAATAGGTAATTTAACCTTTTGACCATATGCAAAAATTTAAATATAGCTGCTGCTACTTCCAAATCTTCCAAATTTAGGACCTGCTGAAAATATGATGCCATTTACGTTCATTTTTAAAACAATGGGTCCTTAGGTTTCATCCAGCAGCTAATATTCAAACATTTATAATGGGACGATTAATTGCATTCCTGATAAATGCTTAATTAACTTATTAAGTTACATTAAATAAACATTCCAATGTGTTTTTTTGTGACAAAATAAATGAATGGCTACAGGCAAATTTTAAGCAAAACACACAGTGGGGACAGTCCCATGGTTAGCACTAACCCTAAAAGTCTGGCTTAGATGAACATTTATTAATAGTAGAGAAAATTCAGAAAAATATTCAAACCATGCGTCATATTTAGTTGTACCTGGTAAGTGTTGTCGAAACTGTCATACATAAACCTAGTGATGAGTGAGGTCTTCCCAACTGTAAAGATAAACAACATTTCAAATACAAATTAGAAATAGTTGAGATAACATCAGAACAAAGCCTGAACCGTGCCATTAACTTAAAGACGTATTTTGAGGTGGTGTCATACAGAAAAGAACAGCAGCAATGGGAGTTTACTGATGAACCCACACGCTGAGCTGGCAATAAGGGCGGAGCCACAAATTGTTCAACATTTAAATGCCTACATTTGTATTAGATTGCATTCAACGCAACACTCCGATGTTTAAGTTCAGTATATATGTCTAATATTAAGTCACACTGGACAGCATCTGGCTGCGAAGATCGAGGATAGCCAGCGAGGAAAAGGCCGACCACTTAGCCCAGTGGCCGACGTGGCTCTGTCAGATACTGCCTGCTAATAGCTAGCTACATGCTAACATGACACATAAGAGACCAAACTCTTTCACTAACTTATACATGTGCTTTTTGAGAAACGGCAATATTTTCAGATAATTTAGAAACATCCAAACGTACAACGAATGCAGTTGACTACAATTTAAAACAATGTTTCATGCACATTAGCTTGGAAACAGCTAGCTAGCTAACATTAAACCGGTGGGATAGTTCTGAACGCATAACCGCTACTGGTATCTAAAACATGACCCAAGTTAGACGATTAACCAGTCAATAGACATATATACACGTTTTAATCAACACCAAAACTCTGTTTTTATTGCTTTTATAGTTATTTGACCAACTGCAAGGTGTCTGGCTAGCTTAACGGCGAATTGTAGATACTCAATGACATCATCACCATTGTCGAAAAAGGACAAATTGCTCATCTTTTTCTACATTTGTTCACTCTAACGTTTTTTTAAAACTATCATGTATAATCCAATATCTCTGTTAGACACTGATACTAACTTGTAACTTTAACCCATAAGCGAGTGACGAGCTAATCCGAAGCTAGCTGGAAGGCTAATCTTTACACTTATTTCCAAATTGCCCTATCTTACAATAGTACTTTTTAAAAGAACATCGCTTACCACTCTGTTCGCCCAAAAAGACCAACTTAAATTTCCGCAGAGGGTTGCCAAACTCTCCGCCCCCAGTCGTGGTTGACATTTTGTTAAAAAATATACAGCTAAATTAGCAGACTTTGCTAGTGATGTGATGTCTAGACTAGGGAGGACCAACGCGAGAATCTTTATCCTGCACTAGCCTGCGCTTTGTTTTGTTAAATGCAGAGTGGGGAAACAGCGCAACCTAGAGGCAACAGAGGAGCATGGAAGATAATTAGGGCAACGAAAAGATGTAAAATAAGTTAACTCTTTTTTTACATTTTATTTCTGTTTAATTTGGGAAACAAGAATCAGAATTCTGACATTTTTCTCAATTATGTCTTTTTTCCCATATTAAACTGAAATAAAATGTAAAACTCAGTTAACTTTTTTTTTTATTTTTTTAGTGGCACATAATCCTCTTACATAGAGGAGAGATAAAAAAACAACAAAAAACTGTAAAGTTTACAATACAATATCTTTTGAAAAGGAAATTAGTTTTTAGTTTGTGCTGCAATGTTTTTGCAGTGGTTTAAAGTAAATCAAAAATATTGATCAAATAATGAAGGTTAAAGCACACAGTACTACTACTACAACTTACAACTCCTTCTATTCATAATAATACATGCAGCTGACTCCGTGTAAAGAGAAAGAGCACAGTATACAGCATTATGAGATTACAATGGTTCTTATTTATACCAAACTATTGTACATGCGGCGTAACATGTGTTTACATAAACTTTCAGACATTAAACAATACAACGTTTTTTTTCCTGCTTTAGATCAGGTAAGATTTCCAGTTTTTTAAATTTGCAACATACTTGAAACACGAGAATTTTTTTTCCAATTTCAGAATCTGACATTAGATGATATTTCTATTTCTTTCAACAACCTTGGAAAGGCATAACAATCACGTATTGCCTTTAGGAGGCCTTTGTTTTTTTTTATGTTTATTTATTTATTTTTTTACACATTTTTGCAAAATGGAAGCCTGCTTACCTATGTAGTATAAATCAGAAATGCTTTGGCAAGTATCATTTTCACACAAACAAGGATTTCTGTGATGGGGTAGTACACATAGACAAGCATACAGTTAAAACTATAGTGGAGGATGTTCTTTTTCCAGGTGGATCATCAAAATAAGTGGTCCTACTAACTGTCAATCATTCTGGTGATATGTTTAAGTAAGGCTGTTCTACCTACTCGTCCCCATTTTCACTTACCGATGGTGAGCCTGACAGGGTGGAAAAATTGCAAATCTTCTTTTGGAAAGAAAGCTGCATGAGTGATGCAAGCAGTGACTTTTAAACAGAGCGTGTACGAGGAGAAATGGGCTGGTGCATGCTCTTGCACGCATTCCCTCTAGGGCAGCGGTCCCCAACCACTGGGCCGCGGACCGGTACCGGTCCGTGGGTCATTTGGTACCGGGCCGCACAGAAAAAATAGATAAATAAAAAATTTTTATTTTGAAAAATATAAAAAATTGCAGTATTCTCTCCCAATTACATCAGTCGGTGCATCTGTGCCTCTTGACACAGGTTAATTCAGCTCGAGACTCATCCTATCTATAACATCCTATCTTTGTGAAGCGGGATTTTCTGCGGTTACAGCGACCAAAACAAAGCTACGGAGCAGACTGGACTTCAGGAGCACACTTCACATGTGGTGGGAGGCGGTGGTGGGGTTGGGTAAGGGAAGGAGGCGGTGGTGGGGTTGGGTTTCAAGGGTTTTTAGCCCTTTAATTGTTCATCTCATTCTATTTTCAATAACGCATTTTTTGCACAAATGCCTATTTGCACTGAATCCACTGCAACTTGCACACTGTCTCTTATCCTCTGCACTGTTCACACTTTGACCACTGCTGCACTTTTTGTATTTTTCTATAACTTGAGCCATTTGAAATATCAATGCAACGTTCATAAGCTGTATGTAACGCAATTTCGTTCTGTATGCACCCTGTGCATACAAAATGACAAATAAAGAAGTCTAAGTCTAAGTAAATACGATCAAGTTAAAAACGGTCCGCCGCAGCACCCCACGACCCCCCCCGCCGGTCCGTGAAAATATTGTCTGTCATGTAGCGGTCCGTGGTGCAAAAAAGCTTGGGGACCGCTGCTCTAGGGAGTGGGTACAGGGTTTTTTAAGTGGAGAGGGTGGGACCACGCAAAAATTTGCTCCTTTTGCTTCGGAAATATGTTTGGTATTTAAAAAAAGGCAATATATCCAGCAGTGATAGACTTCCCCATGGCTTGTTCATCCTTATAGAATTTCCAGATGTTTAAATGTGCCACCTAATTTTTTATAAAAACAAATGTAAACATGTGGGGTTGTCCTGTACTGCAGATCATGGTGAAGGGCCCAATTTGAAAGCCTGAGAAAAACATTCCTAAAGTGAAGTATGAGGGTGGAAGGAAGCATCATAAAAAAGATACCATCCTAAGGAAATACAATTATCAGGAAATATTGAAGCGACATTTGAAGACATCAAGCATCAAGTTAAAGCCTGGGCACCAATAGATCTTCCAAATGCACAATGCTACTTATTTTAGTTTCACAGTGACTTAAAATCCATGAGGTAGCTGTTGTGGCCATCATAAAGCTCCAATTCAAAATTTGTGAGCAGAGCTGAGAAGGTGTGTGAGCAAGTTACTACATTAAGATGAAGTTATGTGAAGTTGAATGGGCCAGAGCAGTAGCAGGCTATTCATAGAAATGTTTAACCTAGGGCTGAAATAGTTAATCGGATTAATTGTGATTAATGGCTTATTGAAATAATTGTCAACTAATTTAGTAATCGATTATTCATTAACTGGAGAGTAGAGACTCTAAAACGTGCCTTTAGCTGACCGAGCTGCCTGCTTAGAGCAGTAATTACAAGAAAACTGTGAGATTATATATCAATATTTTGCATTTCAGATATAAAAAAAATCTTTTCATCTGTCAATATGCTCTATCCAGAACTCCTCAAGTCGAAAAGTTTTAGACTGACCTGATCTTATTCTGTAAGAAATCTTCTTTAAGGAACCTTTTGATATCCGATTAATCAAAAAAAATCGTTTGACAGATTGACTGATTTGCGAAATAATGTTAGTTGCAGCTCTAGTTTAATGCATTTCTTTCAAAGCCAATTCTATTACCAAGGAAATGTATTTAATGTAAACTAGTGAAATTAAAGCAAAAGAAACACCAACATCTTAAAAAAAAAAAAAAACATCCTGCTGGCATTTAACATCTATATCCATTTAATAAATTTAGTTAATTTTGATAATCAGATCTAACAAAAAAAAAGAAAAGAAAAAAAGAAATACTTTTAGCCTCAAACAGCGATGACAAAAGTAAAGTACCTCTTTTCAGTATTAGTAAGTACCTTGTTTCAGCTGATTGCAATTTATTATAAAGAGCAAACTTTTGTCTTGTAGGGTTTGAATTTTTAACATCTTCCCTTTCTTTTCTTATTTTACAATTGTTATCTTTCACCTTTACATTAAGGTAGTTCTTAAATGTATATTAAAAAATTAACATACAGAAGAAAAAAGTTACAAAGTTTTTTTTTTTTGAGGATTTTCTTAGTTTATTTGTCTGTAACAAGTAATGTGTAATGAGTAACAAGTAATGTCAATACATTCATCTGAAACATGTAAGCTTAATTGCTGTTCTAATGACACAAAATTCTACACAAACAAATTAAGCTCTGCATTTCCATTTAGAGAATGTGCAGAGAGGTCTCTTATAGTCTAAAGAACATTTCACAATTGTCCAGAATACTTTAGACATAATAACATTCAGGAGAAAAATTACACATAGTTATTCCATAATTAAGCCTTGAGTGTAATTTACAGTAAAAAATATTATTTACATGGAAAACAGGAAAATTGTTTGCTTGCAAAGACTGTGCCGTGTGTGTGTTCTTCATTGGTGATGAGTTCCTTGGTTTTCCCTGTTGATTTTCCTTTTCTTTATGCCTCCACAGGATCAACAGTGACATCGGTTCTGTTAAAAAAGTAGATACCAACATCAGGATGAGGACGAACATGAAAAACAAATTCTTAATCATTTAATGAGTCAAATTTTGATCAAGTAAAATTTTTAAGCATTTTCATAATAAGATGCATATTATTTCTCTTTACACATACATATACAGTGAGGAAAATAAATTTGAACACCCTGCTATTTTGCAAGCTCTCCCACTTAGAAATCATGGAGTGGTGTGAAATTGTCATCGTAGGTGCATGTCCACTGTAAGAAACAAATGAAAAATACCCAGAAATCACAATGTCTGATTTTTTTACTATTTAGTTGTATGTAACAGCTGCAAATAAGTGTGTGAACACCTGTGAAAATCAATGTTAATAATTGGTACAGTAGACATGCTGTTTGCAATTACAGAGGTCAGTCGTTTCCTGTAGTTTTTCACCAGATTTGCACACACTGCAGGAGGGATTCTATCCAACTCCTCCACACATATCTTCTCTAGATCAAAAGGTTTTCTGGGCTGTTGCTGAGTAACATAGAGTTTGAGCTCCCTCCTAAGATACTCTATTGGGTTTACAATCAGAATAATATAGCAAAACGTATCGTCTACCATACACAATGATGGCAGAAAGGTTTAGGCCTGGAGACTGGCTAGGCCACACCAGTACCTTGATATGCTTCCTCCAGAGCCACTCCTTGGTTATCCTGGCTGTGTGCTTCGGGTCATTGTCATGTTGGGAGAGGCAGCCGCGACCCATCTTCAATGCTCTAACTGAGGGAAGGAGGTTGCTCTGCAAAATCTACATGGCCTTGGTTATCCTCTCCTTAATACAGAGCAGTACACCCCCAAAGCATGATGCTATCACCCCCATTATACTATTCACAGTAGGGATGGTGTTCTTGGGATGGTACTTCATTTTTCTTTCTCCAAACACGGTTAGTGGAATTATGACCAAAAAGTTCTATTTCGGTATCTTCTGAACACATGACTTTCTCCCATTACTCCTCTGGATTGTCCAAATGGTCATTGGCAAACTTAAGAAGTGTGCTGGTTTAAGCAATAGAACCTTCCATGCCATGCGTGATTTCAAACCATGACGTCTCAGTGTATTACCAACAGTAACCATGGAAACGGAGGTCCCAGCTCTTTTCAGGTCATTGACCTTCACCTCCCATGTAGTTCTGGGCTGATTTCTCACCTTTTCTAGGATCACTTAGACCCCACGAGGGGAGATCTTGCACGGAGCCCCAGTCAGAGGGAACTTGATAACCATATTTAGCTCGGTGACCTTGTTTCACCAAGCTGCTTGGCAATTTTCCTGTAGCCCTTTTCAGCCTTTTGGAACTTTGTTTACAATTCTTTCTCTAGTGTTTTGGACAGCTCTTTGGTCTTGGCCATGTTAGTAGTTGGATTCTTACTGATTGTATGGGGAAGAAAGGTGTCTTTATGCAGCTAACGACATCAAACAGGTGCATCTAATTTAGGATAATAAATGGAGTGGAGGTGGACATTTTGAAGACAAACTAACAGGTCTTTGAGGGTCAGAATCCTTGATGATGGACAGATGTTCAAATACTTATTGGTAGCTGTATCATGCAAATAAATAGTTAAAAAAAAACATATATTGTGATTTCTGGATTTGTTTTTGATATTATATCTCTCCCAGTGGACATGCAACTACAATGACAATTTCAGACGCCCTCCATTTTTTCTTAGTGGGAGAAATTGCAAAATAGCAGGGTGTTCAAATACTTATTTTCCCACTGTATATATATATATATATTTATAGTTAGGTTTTAATTTAACGAATACAGTGACCATCTGTACATGGTGTCTAAATACATTTAAAGATTAAAAATTTAGTTTGAGTTCCTAATTTAGCATCGATCATTACTCTTGATTAGTAATAATAAAGTGCACCTGAACTAACCTCATCTGAACTTTATAGATTTTTTGATCGAGTTGGCTCTAATTCATAGAACCCTAGTTACAAATAAGACAAGAAAACCAGATTACAACCATGATTTTCCTTTTATGCATGCAGCAAAGAGAGTTTTTGTACTTACACTTCTATTCAGTGCATGAGGACAGCATGCAGTAAATAGGACAAAAAGTGCAGAAAGATCATGTTAGTCATCAGCATAAAGTGTTCTAATTCCTATACTTGATGTACAACACTTCACTGACCTGCAGGTTTTGGTGACATCAAAGTCAAAGGAAGCTCCACGACAACATCACTGAAATGGAACCATTTCACCGTTAGAAAAATGCTGAAATGTAGTTTATTAGAAGACAACAAATGAAGGAATCCATGTACCTTCCTGTCAGGCCACCAAGCAAGCTTCCAGAAGAGAAGAAATGGAGAATGAGCAACAAGGAATTGATTGTAGGTTCATGCTTGTCTCAAAGAATAAAAGCTTCTTCTGTTCCTATTATTGGTTCAGTGAAACCTTACCCTCCTCCAGACGCTGTTACAGTAACTTTGATTTTGTAGTGGATAAGGATTCCCTGCATCTCCTTATCCCCTTGGCTCCTGCAATGAGACAGGAATAGTTTACCTTTTTAAAGCTTGAAGATTTGTGTTAAGTGGATGAAACCGTGTATAGCTGCATCAGTGCCATTCCTTAAGAGGATGAAAATCCTTCCTGGACACACTCTAAGCTCCTTGCTTCAATGAGAAAGTAGATTTGTCTTACAGCGTTGTGGATGCCAAGTTGGTGTCCTCATCTTTCAGCTTTCCATCTACGGCAAGCCCCCGCTTCTCCTTGATGTTGGACAGGACAGGGGTAATTTGAAAGGACTTCTCAAAGGTAGAGTTTGCAGCAATACTTTCTCTGTGTTGAAAGTTGAAATAAACAAATGTCAAAGTATGCTCATCTTTTTTTTTATATTTATGAAGAGATTAACCAATATTTGTAGTCTACTGTAGGATTGCTGTAATAGACGTATCTGAGACATATATATCAATTAGTCTCTGTAACAAGCTTGTCTGCCTTAGATAGATACTCTTTTTCCCAATTTACATTCTAAACTAAATTTGATTTACTTGTACCAGCATTTGAATCTGCACTTGTCTCTGAATTATATACATGTTTCTGAAAGAAAGGTGGAACTGAAGTGTTGTAAAGTTCATGCACATCACAACTGTTGTTTATTTGCACAATGCTAAGAGTTTGAATTGTAATATATTTGAATTTGATTTGAATTTGATTCACATGTGAAGTTACTGATCCCATTCGAAAATAAGGAAACCCTTACCCGAACTCCTCAGAGCACACTTCCTTGGTGTAGGTGTCAGATGAGTAGAGGACTACACTTGTTAGCTGTTCCACTGGAAGCAAACAGACAAAAATAATGTTTTATTTATGGTTATACTCTCTGTTTCTATTTCCTGCATCTTGATTCAGTTAAAAGTGTCATTCAACCTTCTTTGTGGTGTTTCTTACCAGAGACTTTAATTTTCTTAATGGTTTTTGTTGTTTCATTATTGACTTTCACTAAGACGCTGATCGGGTCCCCGTGGTAGTGAATCTTAAACAAATCATACATGTTTAACTTATGCCACATCATGATTTTTTTGAAGGCTAAACATTTTAGAGTAAAAATGTTGGTATACCTCTTTTTCCAGAGATGCCTCCAAATGAATTGGTTTGTCGCTCATCATGAACTGTTTGGAGATATCGGCCTTGGGTCCGGCTTTGTTGGTCGGTGCATACTGTATTTTACGAATCATCAGACGGCAGGTATCCCTGAGACAAAAGTTAACGGTTCAAAAGTCAAGCATTTATTTTGTTGTATTTTCAAGATAAAATATATGATCAACAGTGTGAAGACATACTTTTTCTCAATGACTTCATCTGGATTGCTTGCTTCCTTAGCTACGTATGCTTTGACCTCAAAATCCACTCCACAAGCCTGAAACACATTTTAGTCCATTTCAATCAAGAGATCATACGTCTAAATAAGATTGAATAAAATAAAAATGGTCCGTATAGTACCTTGCCGTTATCACTTGGCCCCGGGTGTAAAGAAACAGAGCATGGGAGATTTGTTGGCATCTGAAATAATAAAGGATAAACACAGAACAGATTATTAGTGATACAAAATTATAACAAGGTTATTGAGTTCTGTGTTTTTTTAAGTTTGCTACCTGGAAAGAAAAGGGACACCCCTGGTCGCCAACTTTTTTCAGGAGGGATTCCTGGATTGGTGTCTTGGTCGGATTTCCATCTGCAGGTGGATACACCTGAACTTTCTTCATCCAGATGTCTCTCCTGAAGGAGAGTCCGATAACATCCAGGTCTTCACTTCCATAGCGGAAAGCACAGGCCAGATAGACAAACACTGCAGCAGAAAGTTATAATGATCAGTCCAAGTCTGTTTAATTCACGGATTACCATCATGGTAGCTGCTCCTAGCAACCCAAATGAATACACTTACTGTATTTTATTCTATTCTATGATTGTAAGTAGAGTATTGGTACCTTTTCTGCCATTTAGACCAGAGGGGTCCACCTTTACTATCCCATCTGAAAACAACAAGGGGAAACAAGAATAAATTAATATTATTTCAAAGGAATGTATATATGCATATGAGCTTGTAATTATTCAATTTTCTGTCAGATTTAGGTATAAGTTATTATCTCAGTTTTACCCCATTCTTCTTCTTAACTAAATATAATTTTTTTTGTTTGACTTGCCAGAATATGATAGAGAATTTTCGAAGAACTCAAAAGATGAGCGAAACCTCAAAGCCAATTAAAATATTATTGAGCAGCACGTAGATAGCTTTTTAATAGCTTTAAATTGGAATAAATCTTTATCAATAACTTTATATTAACATTTCTTAGGGTTATGAGAAATCCTGGCCTTGCATATGTTTTATTAGGTGCAACCATGAATCCCCTCCCACAAAACTCACCTACTATGTCGACAGAATCCACGTGGTCCACAAAATCTCTTCTTGCCAAGTACAAGGCGATCTAAGAGAAACAACTAAACACAGTTAGTCTGCTGCCATGGTTCATAAACCTTTGAGCTGGAAGGAGTAGAAATTATACTGGGAAATCCCATAGTTAACATTTTTTTTTAGGTCCACTTACGTTTCCATTTCCACTGGTCTTCTTAAAGACTCTGAAGGAAAAAACAACATGAAAACAGGAAAACAGGAAATCAGACTTTGACGGTAAATTTTAATAATTAGGCTTGTAAAATATGTAAGAAACTGGACCAAATTTTTGAATTCCACATGAGCTTTCTCTTGATGTCTCCACTTTACTGCATTTCAGCCAATACTTTATGCATTTCAGTGTCACAGTAATTCAAACAGAAGGGGTTTTCATCCCTATATTTCATAGAAAACTTAAACATTTTCTACCATCCACCAGAGTGTTCTCTTATCATGGTAGATTACAGTAGCTCTTTAAAAAAAGAATGAACACATTTGTTTATTATTATAGGATTTATGTGTGACTTTCTAGTTAGACAGAAACTATTCTTTAACTTTATAATTTTCAAATACTTTGCTCAATTTTTTTTATGCCTAACACCAGTACACAACAAGCAAAACGCATAAAAAATAAAACAAATAAATCTCAGAAGTTCAGTATCAGTTTTCTGACCCATCCGAGGAAAAGATCAATCTTTTCGCTCTGTGCATATGCTGTGAACAACAACGTAATCCTTTGCTTGTGTTTGCCACTTTCATGTATTTGCAAGTAATCCTATTTAATCCCTCCATTTGTCTTGTAAGTCTCTCCTCCAAGATTTAATCCACATAATCCACCTTAATAAGGGTTTATCTATATCCTAGACAAATTATTTAAAAAGTGCAAACCAACGAAAGTGTTACCAGAGCGATTTTGATATAAATATTTTACAGTTATGCCTGTCATCTGTGTTTCTGTAGGGAATTTATTTTTATTTAATTTCTTCATTATCAATTTTTCTAAGTCTGAATATTCAACAAAGCAACAAACTCAAAGTCTTACTTTAACTGCATGTTTAAAATAAAATAATGGTTGTAAATCATTTAGCTTTTGATTATGCTGACAGCAATGTCAGAGTTAACTCCCGAACAGACGCTGATGACAGAAATGGGATTTATATAGTAAAAGTGACCCAGTACTTTAAACATATTTTACCTTATACTTAATCATATTATTTATTTTATCTTCATAATAGAATAACAATAAATCATCTTAAGTAATTGTTTATCTTTAGATATTTACAAATTAACACACGGATAGAGACTTTTTGGTTTTCAGAACCTTTCCATCAATTTCCTATATTAATGGATAAGTGACTTACTTTGACATGATGGCAGCAGATATAGATCCTGTCAGCATAGAATACAGACAGAGTTGTTTAGTAAGAAACAAATTAAACTTAAAATCTCAAAAAGAGCAGCAGGTATTTAAGAACATTTCTTCATTCGATCTAAATCAAGTCAAAGTTTCTTTAGCAATGTATGGCATTTAAAGTCGCAACATTCTCAACAATTGTATTAATGAGAAATTACCCTTCTAGCTTTAGAGTTTAGTATTATGAACTAACCAAGAAAGTTACTTTTCCTCTGCATGTTCTTTCCTCATCACATAAAATGAAATCTAACTTATCCAATGCTTAATGTCGATGAATTTGAAAAATTACTGTGCATCAGTCTTTGTGTTAAAAGGAAAAGAAGCTAACTTACGGTGTCTTAGTTCCACCAGGGACTCTCTTCTGTTTCCTTGTCTAATCTGTCACAGTTGTTGGCGAGTGAATGCCGAAAGCTGCCTTCTGCTTTGCCTTTATACAGTGTTCCCCGCCAACCTTGGAGACCTCCCTTCAGCTTAAGGATGGCTGTTTTAGAGAAAATCTGATTAATTAATTATAACAGTACCGATTTAGTCTAGTGCACAGTTAAAAATAATTATTGTGTATGCGAGAAGAAGAGAAAAGGCTCAGAGCCGAAGGTAACGTAAGACTCCCATGGTAGAAACAAGTAATTCATATATTATAAGTGAGCAAGTATTTTATCCATGTTTAGATCCTATGTACTTTGTGTTCATAAATAATTGAGGAAATCTGTTAATAGATAAACCGATGGATAGACAGAAATATACCAAAGGGGTTTTAAACATTTTGACAGCAATTCCTGCAGCAGTAGCTGTCCTAACGATCATTTTTCTCTGATCAAACACTAACAACAAAAAACACCTGTATGTATTTAAAAAAAATGCAAGTAATTTTCTATGTTTCCCATAGAGACTAAGAATATTATTATTATGAAGGACATTTGCCTTTGTTTGTATGTGTGAATCGGCTTGTGTTCAAGAGGCTTAGCAGACTCCTCTTTTAGAACTGAAAATGCATTTTTCCTGTCAAATGTGATATGTAAAAAAATTTAATAATAAAGTCCTTTTATAAAAGTTTTTATAATGCTATTTAATTCCATAGTCCATAGAGACATTCATCAGATTATTTAAACTCAAGCATTAGAAAAAAGTCTGATCCTAAATTTTGATTGAGTTATGAGAAACCTGGAATGTTTTTGAAAGGATTTTCCTTTCTGAATGCCAAGAATTGCACAGATCAGTATTAGTTGGATTTGAGTTGTTGTGGAAGGCAGGTTGACAGATGGCTTTCCTACCAAGCTCAACACAATCTGGGCTCATCAACGGTTTACAGAAATCTGAGTAACCTCTTGACTTAATGCTGTGCAAGTCAAAAGGATTTACAGCTGACATCAGTATTCCAAAAATCCTCACATCCTAATATGGTTATGATGAAGGTTGACCAATTCAGGATGTCTTTTGGAGATAATTTTTGAACTTACAGAACCATAAGAATGCAAGACAGGAGAGTAAGAAGAAAACGGGAGCATTTCGGAGTCGCACTGTGAAGCCGAAAAGGTCGCAATTACATGATGTTTTCTTAGATTTGTTAACCCAGGTTTCCTTTGATTGAGTTTTGTTAAAAAAGGTTCGACAACTTATTGAGTTAAGTCG
This sequence comes from Cyprinodon tularosa, assembly GCF_016077235.1. Lineage (NCBI taxonomy): Eukaryota > Metazoa > Chordata > Actinopteri > Cyprinodontiformes > Cyprinodontidae > Cyprinodon > Cyprinodon tularosa. Next base: position 2,393,747 of record NW_024038974.1, on the reverse strand, counting down.
TCTGGTTGGTTTGTTGAGATTGTAAAGTCATTTCAGTTAGTTTTATGGGAAACTATGCACACTTTTAATGGGATTAAAACAATGTTTATGTCTGCAATCATTATGAAACCAATTAGTCAATGGAATGAAATGTAATACCTAACTGAATCATTAAATGATTTTGGCCTTCTCCAGAAATCACTTCCTGCTATACTTGTTTAAAAACCACTTTTTGAAAAAAAAAAACCTTTCAAAAGAAAGTGGCTCAAATCAAATGAATAAAAGTGAATAGGATGGCCTTTTGTTTTCTATGGTCAAAAAGAGCACAACATAGGAGGGAATACAAATATTTTAATACACGGATCTGCCTCTGTCTGATGGCAGTTTAACTTTTGGGGTTGTTTTGTTTGTGGTTTAAAAGCTGCTTATTTTTCATCACAGTTTGAATCTAAGGCTGTCTGCAAACCAATAGTTTGTTAGAAATAAAAGTTTATGCTTATGTGATAACAGTTTTGTTAAAATGTTCTATGCGGAAAGATGTGTGGACTGGTGGGTAGCTAGATGGACAGACAGACAGACAGACAGACAGACAGACAGACAGACAGACAGACAGACAGACAGACAGACAGACAGACAGACAGACAGACAGACAGACAGACAGACAGACAGACAGACAGATAGATAGATAGATAGATAGATAGATAGATAGATAGATAGATAGATAGATAGATAGATACCTGGAGTTCATGTCCCTGAAAAAAACAAACAACTTAGTTCACTTACTTAGAAGGACGTAAACAATCCCTAACAGGCATAATTTTAGTAGTGCAAAACATTTGTTTTTTAGAGACCAACAATCATTTCACCTTGTTTTTGTTATTTTATAAGAGATTCAACATCTAGGTTTTTGTGTAATTTTTCATAACATGAAAGATAATGGATATTTGTTAACTTCACTGTATGTACACTCACCTTTATTTCTAATAAGACTAGATAATCAAACATTGTTTCCTCACTAAGACTGAATGTTCTTAGGTGGGTATCGGCTTTTCAGGACTGCGTTAGCGTGAATTGCCTCTTATTTACAACATCAACTTGGGTTTAGGCCAGTTGCTTCAAACTACCCACACCTACACCAATTCATCTTCAGAGGCTGAACACTCATCTGGCAGAAGGCGGTGAACAAATCCATGAAGGGGATTGATGCAGGATCATCTGGTTCAGCTATTAGTAACTGATTAATTAATGAGGGCGGTGAATGATTGGTATTTTGAATGGATTGTCTCACCTTGGGTGTAGAGGTAATGGATCAGATTGGTTTATGCTTGCACATGCCTCACTTTACTGTGTCACTTGGGGACATGGTTTAAGATCCTTCTAAAGCTCCCATCAACAGACAGCACCGAAGTGAACAACATCCCCCAATCATATTTGCAGTTTCTTTAGATTAGTCAACAGATATTTAAAACCTAAGCATGGTGGTGGGATGCAGATGCTTAAACAGCTAACATCAGGGATAGGATATCGCTTGGGTTAAATGGTTTTATAATAGAATAGAATGGCATATAATAAAAAAACAGTAGAATAGAATAGAATAAACTTTTATGGTGCATCAGCTGGGAAATTCACATGTCTGAGCAGCAAGGGTAGAGAATGTATAAACAAGCAAACAAACAAAAAATAGCACACTATTCTATACAATAAGAATTTTCAGATTAAGAAAAAAATTCCATTTATTGCTTTCAAAGCCTAATAAAAAAATTAAGGATTTGTGTACTTTTTCACATGTTACAGTTAACAAACGCCTGCAGCATGCCTTTCACTTCTCTCTCCCAGCAGGATAATAGCCTCCATCCTTTGCTGGTGCTTAACTGTGTTCTTTTTTTGAGTGCCACATACTTCATTTTCACTATGTATTTTGCAAAAAACTTTTCCACCAATGCCTCTGTCTCAAATTCATCATATTACAGACACGTTTTTCCAAACTACTTTGTAACTTCTCAAACAGAATTGAGATTTAGACAGACATATGTCACGTTTTTTGGGGTTTAATGTGCAGTTCAGAGCATCACTACTCTTTAGCCTGCTAAACTGCTCCGAAGTTTTTTTGCATTCAAGGTGGGGCCATGATTTGCTGTTCTACAGCTACAACTACTGTCTGCAAATAGACATAGAAAGTAAAGCCCTGACCTTTATCTGACCTTAGTTGTTCTTCATCTTGTCACTTTACAATTGCAGATTTGCTGTTATTATTGTTGAATAGATAGGACAGGATGAACTTGTAGAGAAGTTGAAGGCTGAGTTAGATTATAAAACAACATCCCTTCCTTTGATGTAACTGATTACTGCATTATCTGGAAATTTAATGAGTATTAAACACCTACAAAGATATAAAGACAGAGCCATCTATTCTATGCTGACAAAGCCAAGAGGCCTGTGGTTACTGCTGAGGAGGTGTTGAAATCTTGAGCTCTGGTTTAAGAATCTCTGTCAATCTTGCACTCTGCAGACCTATATGGAAGAGTGGTGTGAAGAAAGTCATTGTAGAATATGAAGGTCACACCTTCTGCAACACGTAAATCAAAGCTGACATGCCATCTGTGTTTATATACACAAATATGACACTTTTTTTATTGCATTACCATGTTTGATATGTTTTAACATTCTAACTCCATTGTTTAAACACACACATTTAGTTAAATGTTTTTTCTTATTGATTGTGTCTTTTCTTATTTAACAGCACAGTATGACCTGAATATTTCATATTTTATTTTCTGTAATTTTTGTTCTTTTTTTACTTCTATTACTGGCAAACTGTTAGTTTTGTTTCCTTTAAAAATTCCCCCTTTTGTTTCTGTGTGGCCTGACCACCCAGTACCTATATCCCCATTTATTTTTTATTGTTTTGTCAATGTTGGTAAATGCAGAGTAGAAGTAGGCAGGGAAGATTACTTGCAAAATTGAATGAAAAAGTAAAAATACAAAATATAAAGTCCAGAACTGATCGACGAGGAAACTGAAGAACCAAAAAACTAGGAGACAAAAAACTAGGGAGGAATAAATCAAAAGAATGACGAGGAACCAGCGATGAGTAACTGAACAGGAGATGTATGTATAGGAGACAAAAACAATGGGAGGACTGATTGGCTGATAGGGAGCAAGTGTAGACAGAAGTAACTAGAAGGACCTAAGAGAAAGGAGAGTGGCACAAGAACGCAACAGAGACTAACTCAAAAAATAAAACACATATAACACAAAATGGAAAAGAAACCATTGATCACAAAAACACAGAATGACATAAATTAAAGTGGAACTGAAACTTCATGAGAAACTTCAACAGAATTCCACAAAGGGGACAGTTATGATATGTTGATTTTTGATCTGTCAACCAGTTAATTTGCTGGTAAACCGACTTGTTTTTGTTGTCAGGTTTTGTTTTGTTTACCTGACCTTTTTAAGGGCCCTGTGACATTAATTAGAAATGAACATTAATTTACTTCTGTGTTTTATTTTTTGTTAGAAAAACACCCTTTTTAAAGTAATAACACCACTGTTGTTCTTAACCTATTTACTTGGGACATCAAATTTAAAGAGAGTCATACCATGTTTAAGCCTTTCCCGATATTTGAAAAGAGCAAATGTGGAAAACAGAGACCTGAGCCATTCAGTGGTAAATGACAATAGCTGTGTTGTGGTGGAGCTTTGTTAAATAGTTGTCCCCTCTTAATGTTGACAATGGACTTACATATATTTGTAAATAATTATAAGTTACGGTGTATTAACCTTCTCTTAAAGAGAAAGTTACAAATATAAAAAGTTGCCTGATTAACTTTAAAAAGTCGTTATTATGTAAATGTTTTGTCTAGGCTTATGTTCCAGTGATCTATTAAAACAAGAGCTGTAATTTTAGAGATGTTCCTTACCACTTCTTATCAGTGGAGAACAAACAAAAGAGCCTTGAATAATGCTGTGCCCTGGTATCCTAATGATGCACTCTCTGTTTTACCTGTTTCAGCTCTGCAGGCCAACAAATAGTCACATAAGCCCCTTACAGTTAATCTGGTGCCTCTTTAGGTAGGTGATTTATATATGTGACCAGTATTGTCCTTTGTAGGAACTCCTGCCTTGTCTGAGTGCATTAGAGATCTATCGTATTACACCCTCTTAACAACACAGCCTTCATTTTTGCTAAATTGAGACAGATATGCAACATTTGCTATTTAAAGAAACTATATTACAACTATTAGTGAGCCGCTGAATGTCTTTCTAATAAAATGTTAGACTTGTAAGAAATGTAAGAAATAGACAAAATGGCTGAATTTAATTATAAACTAAAACACAATTTAGTATGACCTCAAAGTAATTGTAAATAATACAGGCTTGTTTAGTGTGATGCCATCAGTATTTTGCAATTCTCACATGACCTTTAGTGAGTTTGGTTAAGTCAACTAAGGTATTTGTGTCAAACTTTCCAATCAATAGCACATCCACAACTACAGCTCCCTAATTTATATATAAAACTTTAAACAATATTGTGTTGTTTTAGTAATTCTTAGCTGGTTCTGCCCTAAATTGTGCAGTGAAAGGGTAAGCTTTTTGCAACCTCATAATGTGCATTATATCATTCAGTTCTCTTGTTATTTTGAAGGACACCACAAAGTTACAGAGAAACCTCTACACAGGTGTGAATGGGTAGCAGAGAAAGAGTTACCAATCCTTTGCCATACCTGTTTGTACTCATTGACACCTTAAATTCCATCAAACCTTTGTTAGGCGTTCAACCAATATTTTTTAAGGATGGGATTATCTGGGAACAGGTCACAGTCTCAACAGAGACTTTCCTCTCTCCTGACATCTTATCAAGCTCTGCTGGGGAAAGCCTGTGGTGTTTCCAGGCCAGAAGAGAGACACAGTCCCTCAATTGTGTCCTGGGTTATTCCCTGGCCCTCCTTTTTGGAGGAGAGACTGTTCTACTCCAAGCTTCTCCAAGAATGGTATAGTGGTCTCCCTGTGTCCCACATGACTGCCTGTCATGTGGAAAACTGGGGTTTGTTTCCCTGATGTCTAATAGTGTTCTTTTTTCCTGATCCAGAGCTGTTTCTGTATCTGGACTTTTGAGCCTGCCTGTTCCTGTCTGATCTGTTTGTCTGGCCTGTCTTGGATTATCCTGCCTTCCTTCGTCTGCTCGGATCTGATCTCCCGTCAATTCTGCAGCCTTCTAGGTTTCCACGTCTGGAACTCTCTGGCAGCTTCCGCTGTGTCTTGTCAGCCGACTGGCTGGAATCATCCTTGTTCTCTGGACACGGACTGAACTGTCAAACCAGGTTAGTGACTCACTCATTTATAATCATCCTCCATCAGATTATGTTGGTCACTAACCTGTGTTTCTTTCCTCTATACGTTCCTGCCTACGCACTACCTGCTGCTTCTGCAAACCAGCTTGTTAAAATAAATGCTTTTAAGTTATTCCACTGTCTGTCTTGCCTGAATTCTGGGTCCTCAGTTACGAGTCCTTGCACAAGCAGCATCCAGCACTTAATGTTACTTGACCAGTTCATGACAACGTCTTCACATCACAGATTTTGCCTCTTGCCTATCCCTTGTCGGATTTCACTGCTTTCTGGACAATGATCCTGTTTCTGCACCTTGACTATGCCTCCTGCCAATCCCCCTGATTGTTTTTTTTATCTTAGTCTGGCTTCACAGACCTCAATCTTGCCTCTGTGCTACAAGTCACCCTGCTGTCCTTAACCCCACATCTGTTAAAGAAGCAGTCCGCTCTGCTAAAGCTGCTGCCCCCCGTCCAAGGGAGAACTCTGAAAAGTTTAGTGGCTTTTGTTGGTTTCATGCATTTCATTATTGAACACCTTTAAGCCACTAATCTACATCTTCATATATAGTTATCCCTTGTCCTCCGCGGACATGCTCCTAGAGTCCTGAGTTCAGAATAAAGTGTTTAAATTCTACTGCTGTGTCATTGGCTGAACACTTGGGTCATCTGTCTATATCGTTACAGTGCCAGGTGTTTGTGTACTCCTCCTGGGATCCGTCCTGGCCAAGCTCTGAGGAGTGAGACCACCACTTCCAAGGACACTTTTTAAATTAATGGTAAATTTCTTCTAAAGTATACTTGGTTATTTTACAAAATATTCAATATTCAACCCATATGAAGGTGTGCATTATTGTACAATGCAGAAAAAATGATTAATTCAAAAAGATTTTAAAACATATTGTTAAAGGGGCTATTCTTTTCAGTAAGTTATTTCACTGTAAACTTGTTATTTATTCTAGGCCAGCCATTTGTGTACATCCTTAATTAGTAATTAGAGTTGCCCTTTCTGTAATTTAATTCAAGCATACATCCAGTTGTTCTTGTAAAGGTTTTTTTTAAGAGTACAGAAGTTAGGTCTTTGGACCAGTCTTCGAAAAAGAAGCTGATTAGTCAGTCACTTCCTTTGGTTGGGATTAAATTGATCTCAGATAATAAAGTAAAATATCTTAGTGTTATTTTTGATCAGGACCTGTTGAAAATCTCCCTCAAAATTATCTAAAATATTAATCCAGAAATGTTAGAAGCAAGGCAATACTGCAAAGCTCCCAATACCAATCTGACCGATTGTGCATGAAGTCAGAGAGATGCCAGAGGGCCCTATGAGGACTTTGGAAAATCTGCATAAATCCAAAGCTTTGTTTTAAATGTCTCTTGTGAGGAGAACTCTTATTTGTCCATTTATGTCTAAATCTGACCTCTATGGAAGATTTACCACATCTCTGCAGATAAAAGAACTCCTTCCCCCCCCCAAGTTTTGCAAATGAAACCCAGGAGACACTGAAAACATGACAAAGTTAATGTTCTGGTCAGAGGCGACCAGGACCAGGTTTTTTTGGCCTTCAAGCAAATCCATGTCCATGTCACAGCATCACACACCAGGAATTCTTAAATTCAGCATGGACAGGAAAGCAAATCAGAGCTTACACCATCGTATTTAAGTTTTTTGGAGAAGGGATGTATCTAAAATTTGCAGTACAGTCCTTTCTTTACATTATGCTTATTGTTTTCTTATTGTAAATATGATAAGAAAAAAGGTAAGGATCATAATGTTATGTAATGGGATAATTCTCTATGTTTAAAAAAATACATTTGCAAGGCACTGCATCTTAAATATAAAGAAAAACTCTCGTCCCTATTCATAATTGAGTTAAGGAGCTTACTCTCCCCACATTAAATAAAGTAATAAGTGCAAAGTTTTAGCTGAGGTCAATGCCTTCTTTTGACATTTGCAGTGCAAAGCACAAATAAATAGCAGTGATCCCAAAATGAGAGCTAAGAAGATGCATCGAATTGTTATGGATTTGTTTCTGTTTGTTTTATGGGGTCTGTGGTTGGTGGTCGGCAAAAATTCTGCTGAGTAGTGTGAGGCTGAGCAGTGAAGCAGCTTCCCACATGGTTTTCTGCTCCTGCTAATGGAGTGGGAGGGACGTAGGAGGGGTAAAAATTGGCAATGTACAAGGAGGACAAAAATAAGAAAGAAAGGGATGATCATAACCATATGGAGAGGGTGTTTGCTCAGAGGGAAAGACTGAGCAAGAGCTTGAAGGAAGAGAGGGTGACAAAGGAAAAAAATGAATCTGAAGGTTTTTATCAACAGAAGACGTGCAGTCAAAGGATAAAATATTCTAAAGCGACGGGAAGCTGAGGATTAAGAATGTAAGAGGACTTTTCTGGACAAAGAAGTTTTTTCCTTTTGAAACAATATTAGTCAGGAAGGGGTACATGAAGAAGAAAACAGAGAGGAGGGCGAAGAAGGAAGTAGTTTTTACGCAATGGAGGTGTAGCTGAGCCCCTCACAAGAATGCTCCTGGCTTCCCCTGCCATCTGGAATGTCAAGTCACTTCCTCTGTCTGTCCTACCCTATAACAGGATTTTCCTCTGTGTCTGTGCTCCCTCCCCTGCTCTGACAGCAGTCTGAAGAAGACCACACCAGTTTGCATTGGACTCTTCTGACTGCAACTCAAAAACATTAGGTTTGAAAGTAAGACTCCTGCAGGAGCCCACATCCTTTGATGCTCACTCTTAATGGAATAAGGATTTGAAAAAAAAAGCAAAGACGGCTGCAGTCATCAGCTGAACTTATAGGGAGGGTGTTCCTTTTCCCTTATATGGCAGCAGAGCAGGGAAGTTATTTGAATTAGTCTGGTTTCTGTTGCACGTCTGTCTGGTTTTAATGCTGACTGATTTCCATCTGCTATGCCTGTGCATATGTGAGTGTGTGTGTGGTAAGCATGTGTTCACTTCAGATTGTTTGTTTTCCTATTTTTGGTTCATCTTTTCCTGTTGTTTGAATATAGAGGTTTTGTTTTGGGATAAGAAGGAGGGCTTGTGTTTGTGGTTTAGCCTGAGGAAGAGTCGTCGCCTTAGGACTGGCTGCTTCATTCAGACTCTGCTGTTTTTTTCTCTACCACTTTCTCCTCTCGCGCTTGCTCAGCTGTGATGGTCTGTGTTTGTTGGATCAACACGCACACTTTCACAGGGTGGAGACGCTAACAACATTAAATCAGAAACTGGGGCTTTATTGAGAAAGATATGACCAGAATGGAGGATTTTGCTGAGAAGTAGAGGGCGTGTTGGAGTGGAATAACCTGGTGGCATTTCTTTTCACATCTGCTTGCTTTAAAGCAATGTGATGGGTTACCCTGGCGCAACGAGGAAGGACCCAGGAAGTGCCACAATCATGGGAAGGCTTTAAATACTCAAGCAGACCACAGTGGTTTTCTGATGCCACTGACTTGCAAGAGAGACCTCCGGAGCTATGAAATGACTGCAAGCCTAAGACTTTAAACCTGTGCTGGACATGGACCCTCTGCAGAGTTAATAACCTCATGTGGATTATTCTCGTGAGCGTTGTCCTCCTCATTGACTACCATGGCTTCGGCATCATGGTACCATTGTGACATCAGCCGTGTGAGAGCAGAGGACTTGCTGGCACGGGCAGGAAGGGATGGCAGCTACCTGGTGAGAGACAGTGAGTCAGTGCCAGGAGCATATGCATTGTGCCTGCTGTAAGTAGAAACACACACTTATTTATTTATAGCATCTAAAATACAGTCTAATCTAAGCTGTTATGATATGTAAATATTTGTTTATATAACGGTATTCTTGACTATGGATTGTCTAGTCTAATAAAACAAATAACTTTAACTGATATCATTTTTGTAAAGTCCTTGTGGAATAACCAACCCCTGCTTCAACATTTACCACCTGGTTGAAAAAAAGCCATCAAGTTGGACTGTTAGAACCATCTACATCAGCCAAACCCAAACATATGACTCCTTGTTTCCCTAATTTAACCCCCCTTTCCTTCTCTCAGGCCCCTAAAAAGGGGCCGGGGCTCCAGCAACCGCACTACGCTTTCTGCTCATCAGGCTCAAGCCAGATGCATTCCTGAAAGCTGAGCCTGGCTGCTCCCAATGCAGCCTCTTTCCTTTCATTCTTTTCTTTGTATATCATCCTATTTTTAATGTCTTCTACAACTGCTGTCATAGTTCGACATAATAACAGACAGCAGTCTAATACAATCTTATACCAGGTCAGTATTCTGCGAAATTATTTAGTACCCTCTTTAAGAACATAGACAGTTATTGAAGCATAAAAAAAATCAACTTTTTCTAAGAATTCTTTTTAGATTAATGTTTCAGAACAAATACAATACAAATTAAAGTTATCCTGAGCAAATAAAAGTTCTCAAATTATGATTTTTACTCATTGTAAGAAAAGCTTTATATACCAATCTGGCCCATAGTTTACTACATTATGAACTAACTGCCATTAACCTTTAGACTTGGAAAGTCTACTTTAAATTCACAATACAAACCAATGGCAGTCATAATGTTACCTACATAAATTCTATCAAACAGCATTAAGTGGGGGAAGAGACCTCAAAAGGCAATAGATCATAATTTGATCCATCCAAAACAAAACTATTATTATTTAACTAGTCTTGATATGGTTATCTATCCATTTTAACGATTTTAGACTCCAGCAAACCACAATTGAGGCAAAAAAAAAGAACTGTGGTAAACATTTCTCAGGAAGCCCAGCCTACTCAAATTACTACAAGAGAAAACCAATAACAAAATGAAAAAAGAACTTTGAGCAATACCGAAAGCAGTTTGTTCTCATTTTGAGTCAGTTTGTGATTCAACAGCAAGAGATGAACCACTCAAAATGTGCCTCCATGAGCGAGTTTTCTCATTAATTTCTATCTTATATCTGAGATAAATCGTTGTGGATTTTCCTAAAAGCAATGTATAAAATTTTAGTCAAATAACATTTGTAGTCAAACATGATGGGGGTAGTGTGATGTTCTGGGTCTGCTTTGCTGTTAAGACACTTTCTATAGGTGAAAAGAACAATACTTTTTGCTCTCTGTCAGCACAACCTAAAGGGGTATGTCCAGCATCAATGGACTCTACACACAACTCAACTAAGTCCTGAACTTAAGGCAGCTCTTTTGTTTACTGACTTTACATTACTGGATGAACTGATCAATGCCTGACCTCAGTAATCATGGACAGACATACCTGGATTAATCAGTTCATCCAGTAGAAAGCAGAATAAAGACAGGAAATAAGAGCTGCCATAAGTTTAAGAAGTAGTGGATTGTGCATGGAGCCTCTTTGTCCAGCATCACACCAAAAAGGCCACCTATAGATGACGCTGACATGACTAGTGGCCTACTCAGTGTTTAAAACTTAAATCTGACCTAGATGCTGACTTTAACAGGTTGTTCCTTGGTCAACCACCAACTGTGACTAAATCTAAACAACTCTGCAAAAAGAGTGTGTCAAAACAGCGACGTGAAAGACTCATTACCAGTTATCACAAGTGCCTGATAACTTGTACAAGTACAGTAATTAATGGGTCTGGATGAATGTTTCTCAAAGGCTAAGTTGGCTTGCAAATTTTTTAAGCTCCGTTTTTGTTATCTTTGTATGATCTTGAATTTCTCGGTGATCTGAGCATTTATAGAGTAACAGACGTTTTCCCAAATTCTGTTAAGTTGAAAGCAGAAACTAAAATATGGAGATGTTATTTAATAAGCTTCCACAAACATCATCATTATTATGAATTAGTTGGAAACGGTAGATGGATATACATTTTTTTCTTTCACAAACAGATTCACAAAGTGATTTTAGTTGTTACAGTTGTTGGTTATTTTTCTAAAATCATCAGGTTTACAGACTAAAACTTACTGCAAACCTTTTGGGGGAAATAGCTTCAGCTCTGTCAGACTGCAAAGAGAGCATTTTAAAAGCAATCATATTTGCTTTCTATAGATTAACAGTTGAGTTTAGCACAGGACTTTGACCTGAAAATATTCCCGCATCAGGACAACAATGCTTTTTGTTCACCATAGGGATGGTGTGTCCAAAGTACTCTGCAGTATTAAGTTTCTGCCAGCACTTTGCAGAATTAGGCACGAGCAGGAAAGCGCTGCAAAGGTCTATCATAATCAAATATTAATCATTTTCCTACTGAATTAAACTCTTATTTTGTGGCTTTAAAATGTTCAAAAAGATACCAGACTTTACAGAAAATTGTCCCCCATTTGAAATTTACATATTTTAATGGAATCAGAAATGGACGTGGCATAATGCTTCAATGGCTCCCCCTAAGGTCAGTTTTGGAATATCATGAGTCACAGAAATTTGAAATGTATACATAGATAGATTTCCCCAAATCATGAAAAAAAAAAAAAGTATTTTGGTGGTATGCACTAAAAACCACAGGAAGTTGACCATTTTTGGTTCAAATGTCAGTTTTTCATTTTTGTTCACATCGAACTTCAAAGAACTCCTTGTGGAGATTTTAAGCAACCAGCATCAAACTTGGTCAGTATGCAGGTAAGGCATATGAGATTTAAAGTTAGCAGGTATGCTGAAGACAAAGATAGGATACTTTTCAAGCAATTTGAAATGCAATAGCTTTTACAAAAACATCCAAATTGAACCAAGTCCTGATGATACTGGCTGGTCAAATTATGACATCATCAATGTCCCAACTCCTGAGAAAGAAAGTCACTTTTTTCACCTGGGAGGGTCCCTTTCTGACATTTTTAATCCCATAGACTTGAAACCAGGTCAGAAGGTAGATAACATGTTGGCATAAATTTGTTAAACACAGAGAAATTTTTAATTAAAAATAATTGTCATGGCGGCATGGCGAAGTGAGGCATTTCGGCATGACCATACTTTTGTCTCTTATTTCCACATAGATCTTTGTATCTGGACCAAAAACGATATGATGGATCCTAGACCGACCTCACACAGGGATCCAGCCCAATATTTAGTGGGCATGACCTAATATCTCTAAAACGCACCTTAGAAACAGTAAAACAACCACCCCAAGCCGTGCTTATATTGAAGACTATGAAACTTGGCACAAATGTGTATGCCTTCTGGATCTACAAAAAATTATCATGGAGCCAAACCTCACAGGAAGTTGGACATTTTCGATCAAATGTGCCTTTTTCAATCAGTTATTCCTGTTGAATTTGAGCAAACTCTTCCTAGAGCTTTGAGTTGGAAACTTCAAATTTACTCTACATTATCGGGGTATCGGGGATCTAAATTTATCAAAATAATTTTTCTACATCAAAGCATGTGGGCGTGGCCAAGTGTCAAAATGGGTTATTTCACCATAAAAAAATGTATGCTCCAGGCCATGTTTTGACTGAGAGTTATACAATTTGGTACACTTGTGTAACTGACATAAAGTATATTGTGAGCCCTGCTCCAAACCCCACAGGAAGTTAGTCATTTTAAATCAAAGGCATCAGTTTGCTTTTTTAACTTCATGATGTATTTGAGCGGACTCGTCCTAGAGCTTTTGAGCCACAAACTTCTACTTGACTGAGCCAAGACGTTAGGTATTAGGGATCAAAATGTATCAAAAGATTTTTGCTGCGACAAAACATGTGGGCATGGCCAAACTTCAAATTTAGATTTCTCACCATTAAACAAAAATAAAGCGGTCTCAGACCATTCTTTGGTCCACATGAATAAACCACAAGGATGCATGCAAAAGTCTGTTGGACCAATGGTGTAAAAGGGGAGTCATTTTAAAAGTAAAAATATATATATATATATATTGGAGAATCACAGGTTTTCAGTGAAAGAAAAGTTGAGAGAGAAATCTATTTTTGGGTGAAAATGTTTTCACTCTGATCTTTTCTTCAGTCTCAAACAACATCAGATTTAGCTATCAGAGTGAAAATGTATTTTCTCTAATATATTTATTTTAATTTCAAAATTATTTTCCCCTTTCAGGCTCATTTTATACTTGCATTTAAAAAAAAACGCAAAAGTAACTCCATAGCAGTGGTTTGCAGGTCTGGTGGTTGCGATAGGCCGAGCAGCGCTGAGCTGGCGAAGACTGCTCAGCTGCTTGTGGCATTAAATCCATTTTGATCTCTCAGGTGAAGAGAAAACTTTCCACAGGTTTGCGGTACACTCTACACGAAAGGTAGACTTTTAATGACTCTCTTCAAGCAACTAAAGTGAACAAACACATTAAAGCTAGTAACAAACATTGTTTCCCATTTCCTGTGAGTTTTGGTTGTTGTTGCTTACATTGATTTTTTTCTTCCCAAAGGTTTCAACGCCATGTTCACACATACCGTATTCTTCCTGACCCAGATGGTCTTCTGGCAGTTCAGGTAAAGGTATTGCTGCCATTTTAGATGCAAATCTCTTGCAAAGTAACAGTTATAAGGAAAACTATAAAGGATGCATGAAGCCTTGAAACTGATTGTTCAGCCAGTCAGAAACCCTGCTGGTCAGATGCTGTTGGAAAGCATCAGACAATAGGTTTGTTTTTCCATGTTGCATGGAGAACAGGAGTGAGTTTGTGTTTCTTCTCTCTGCAGACTTAGCTAGGGCTGCAGCCACTTTGTTGTTTGAATGGCATCCCCGCCATGTGGTTGCATGCTTGCAGCATGAGCTCAGCAGCACAGAGGAGAAATTGTTTTCATGTCTCAAAGATTCCGACCCACTCACTAATTCACTGACCAAATGGTTTGCTTATTTGTTACACACGTGTTTAGCGAGGGGGTTGTATTTGGCATAATTATTTAAAGAGAAGTTGGGCTGCTTGCAACAAAGTTTTTAAGATTCTTAGTTTGGACAAAAGGAATAAAACTCATAATACACACAAGAATATGAAGTAAAATGCATATGTTACATTTTCTTCAACAGTTACACCAACTGTTAATACCAGTTATCTGGCAGGAGCTTTTATGGCTTTGACTTGAAAAACTCTTCTTTCTAATGAGGCCGCTTAACCCTGTTGCTATTTCAGTTGTTTTTCCACTGCCATCAGTATAAACCTCCAGTATGTGATTTCCCCCCAGACTGGAATTGCTCCACTAACTCACAAGTCGCATGCTCGCCCTTTCTTGTTTTTCCAAGAAGGCTGAGTAGATATTTTCGGGATCGCTGCCTCGTGTCCTATTCATTTCTTTTGAATGACTTTTCAAGAGATATTTGTGGTTTCAAAAAAATACTATTTAAAGAACTTTGGACAGAACGGACAGGCAGTTAAAGCCAAAAAAGAGGTTTCTCTCACCACAAAATGAAAGTGAAAAAATTAAAGAGAGCACAGGAAGAAGCTGTTCTCTCTGCAGTTGTGGTCTAATGTACCACGTTAGACTGGCTCATGTAAAGCTGTGCTGGCATGTAACCTGATTTTCTTTTGCTTTTAATGCATCAGGTTTGATTGAGTGGACGTTTGGCTACTGAGGGGATGCTTAAAATAAACAAAAAGTGAAAACTTACTCAGGGATATGGTATTTGCTTTTAGAAACATAATGATCAGCCGTTGCTCTCTTCACTTCTCTGCGGCTCAGATTTGTATATTCCCCAGGGAATATATATTTTATCATCCCACATCATCTGTACTGTATGTGCCATTTACTGTCATGCAAATGAATACATCTGCTTTAAAAAAGGGAAATAATTTAGAAGAGATGAGCTTTTATGTCTAACATCCGTTAATAAACTCATCAAGCTAAAATGTAACATTTTCTATTTTAGGTTATTCAGAGTATTTGCATTGCTGTCCTTGATGTAGTTCTTTTCTTAAACCTAAAAGTAAAGTTCTTATTTTGCATTGTTACTTTATACTGTAAACGAATAAAGCTTCTGTTCGGTTTCCATGGATAAAAGAAAATGTAATATTTTTTATTGAAAATAGAATAATAGTGTTTTTGCTGTGTTCTTCTTTTTTTGTAAAGACAACACAGGGTGTGCAGGTGAACTGTTTTCGCACACTGGAGGACTTGGTGTTGGGATACCAGCAACCCCACAAAGGCCTGGTCACCCCTCTTCTCTACCCTGTGTCCCATGACACAGACTCAGGGGATGAAAGCTCAGGTGGGTCACAAGCTTCCTCCTTCGACTTTTTCAAATCCAACTTTACATCAGTAAAACATCCTCAAAGCATGATGCTGCCATTGCATAGTTTCACCATGGTGTATTCAGGAGGTAGTACATATTTCTACCACATATATAACATTATATGTCTAAGCAGAAAAGTTAACTTGACTTTCAGTGGGTGTCTTTTTCTATACAGTAAATAAAATCTCTTATGGCTTTCTTTAAAAAGAACCTTCTTATTGTCGCTCCTTCATAAACAATAGAATAAATAAAAGAGATGCTCCGCTCTTTTCTGGGAACACCAGAACCTCTAAACCTCATCATTTTTATAAAGGACAATTCTTCATAAAAGAAACAAAGTTATGGAAAAACCCTCAACATCCTTTTCGGAAGACTGTTGAACAACAACAGAGTCTCTTTATTTAAAGGCTTCACCAGATTCACTGTAGACAGACTGCTACAGATCAGTCCTGCCTGCAGCTCTTACTATATATAACAATTGAATAGAACTAAAACAAAACTATGAGTTAAAACAACAATTATTTTCCATTTGGGTTCACTAAAGAATTTTTTGATTAAATTGTCTAAATAATACACAAATAATCTATAAAACCAGTTTAACTGCACTTCCCTACCTTGTGGTTGATCCATCACATGAAATCCCAATAAAACACATTGAACCTGAGTGGCTTAAGGATGGTAAATGAGAAAATTATTTTAAAAAAGTAAATACTTTCAACAAGTTTTCTGTGTTTTTTGTTTGGGTTGAAAGACGTCTTTTAACTGTTAAAAATCCGAGAGCTTTACTATTGAATCTAATTTGTTTTTTTTCTTTATTTTAACACAGACGATGAGAAGCCAGCGCCTATCCCAGCTCCTGTCAACACAGTGTCATTCATGGGATCGCCACCAAAAGCAGCCCCTCATACCTTATTCCTGGAGAAGCTGCAAGAGCTGAACACATCAAAGTATAAATGTTTTCCACCTGAAGATGAAGTTTGTATTCCTAAACATATTAGAACTTTGCTTTGAATTCATTTTAGTCCATCCATCCATCCATCCATCCATCCATCCATCCATCCATCCATCCATCCATCCATCCATCCATCCATCCATCCATCCATCCATCCATCCATCCATCCATCCATCCATCCATCCATCCATCCATCCATCCATCCATCCATCCATGTGGCCATTAAAAATACATTATCAGAGTACATATTTTGTGCAAAATCATTCGGCTGATTCAAGGGGAAATAATTGTGACACTAAATCTAAACCAAAAAAAAAAGGTGGACCACTGCATTTGGATCAAGCTTTTGCCACTTTAAGGTTAATTTGGTCTTTGTGATGTTAGCTAATAAACCAAAAAAATGCCCTAAACAACCATCCACAAACCCATATATAAACTAGGTCATAAGTGACATAGCCTGCTTTAATGATTGGATATAACTACACAGATGAATTTACCATATAAACCTCACAGTTTGTTTAGTTGACCTCAAAACGTTATCATCTAACATTTCTGCATTGATGACTCAAAATCAGACCCAAAGAAGACATTGGAGAATAACTTTTAGATTGAACACACATATTTAAACAACTCAACAGTAATGTCACGAGTGTATGTGTGTGATAGTTATTTGGATCATTAAGTGACTAGTAAAACTTTTTTCTTTGCACTGTGTCTCCTGTTCAATTGAAAACTAAACCCACCCATGTGGTAATATGGATAAATGTGTCAATATTTTTCACGCTTATGTTCTAAATGTTTGGTCATCTTTTTTTGGGGTGTTGAGAATATACTAGTATAGTATGTTTTGTGGAAATATGTGTCATGTTAAATCCTTTTGAAAATAGAAAAACGATCTTAGATTGTGATGCGTTTCTCTTTTCAATGACAAAACATAAATAAATCATTAATTAAAGTAATAACAATAATGGAAAATAGGCAAACACTATAAAGAGGACATCACCTCATTTTCTTTTTTATGTTGACTTTGGTGTTGCAGCCTAACCTATTGACACCATTTTTGGCTTTACCTAATGATTTTCTAAGCGTTTGAGATTAGGGCTTTTTGACCACCACTCTAAAGCATAGACTTTGCTGCAGTAAAACTCCTAAACATCTTGCCATGTGGGCCTGCAAACTTTTTGGCTGAGTATTGGCTTCACTTTTAGTAAGTAGCCTTTTAATGACGGCTAGTAAAAAACTCTCTCAATGGCCCTCTCTTACAAGCATCAGTGAACATCTTGAAAAGGTGTCTGGCTTTGGATTAAGGGATTATATGCACATTTTGTACCAAAACATTTCATCTCTGGGACATTGAACCTATCTTGTCTGTGAACAATATAATAACTGCACATCCTCAATGTGCTTTTATTTGCAAATAAATGTTTGAACTGATAAATGTGACACCTTTAAGCTTCAGCTGCAAAATGATCTCCTTAACTTCTTGGATAATAGAGTTGAGATTTTTTGTAACTATCCAAAATGTTTGCCATGTAGATCTACAGCTGTGCTTCCTAATTATTAAACAATTTTGAATGAACCAATCAAAACCCTACAAAACCAAGATATCACCGAATGGGAGTCCTGAACTGCACAAAGGTTTTAAATAAACGATTTTAAATAATAAGAACAAAAAATAGTTTTTACCTTTCCATGCAATTAGCATATATAAAGAGCTGATTTATGTCAGATAGTGGGAAAATGATTATATAAATATCAAATTAAAATCTAAATATAAGTGTGCAAGACTGCTAGGATTCTTTCTGTCTCATTATTTAGTAAAGAGACTTAATGTAAGCTTTTAATGATTTTGTAAAACTAAAATTCAGGAGGGATTTTACTTCCTTCTTTTATACGGTTTTGTTTTAACTATGAATTTTGTAGCACTTTGAGATTTTTTTTAAATGTAAAGTGCAATACAAATAAAATGTATTATTATTATTCTTATTCTTATCATATACTAAAAATTAATCACAATAGAGTCACACTGCAGAAGGTTTCTTGGTTACAAGTCATTATGTTTTCCATTAATCAGTTTTTATAGACACGTGCACCTGTTGGCAATCAAGCATAACAGCTTGTTCTTCCATGTGACTGTTCAGCTCATATTAATAAACCCCACTGTTCTGCTCAGTTTCCCACCAGTTTCAGAAAGTCTTTTCTCACCTCTGAGATGACATTTAACTTCCACTCCAGCAGCAGTCATACTCAGGAGGACCGAAATAGCTTGAATATTATTATGACCCTTATTGTTTTTTTATGTACTGCAGTATTGCAGGTGAAGTGATTGGCCTGCTCAATGACTACCTCTTCAGTGAGCTGCCTCTGGACATTGAGAATGTGCATAAAGGGGCTACGACTTTATATCGCCTCAAGCGCACTTTGGCTACAGCCTGCCAAGGCCTCAACAGGTTAGCATATTTCTTGATGTTAAAAGTAACCATCAGATGCAGTTTGTAATGTTTATTGTACTTTTTGTTTCATTATAACCTCAAGCCCTAATGCATTTTATTAGATTGTATTTTCTAAAAAAAAAAAAAACAACAACAACAAATAAGTTATGAAGTTGAAGAAAATGAATGAAATAACATTTAGAATGTGTCACGTGCATTTTTATTGTTCCCCCGTAAGCCATTAAAAACTAAATACAATGTTTGACGTTTTGCATCTATTCCAGCTTTGCACGTCTAAAGACTGAGGATTGGATCATCCTTTTTCTCCAAAAAACTCCAAGCTCAGTCAGACCAGATGCAAGGCATTTATAAAAAAGCATTCTCTCTGATATGGGCTATACTTTTGTTAAATAATATAAATATCGAGCCTTTTCGCAGATGTTCTGCCTGCAGGTTTAAGGCTGCAAGTTTTGTACTGCTAGAAGGTATTACACTAGGAAGGCATTACATACCACCACCACTATGTTTAACCATGGGGATGATGTTGTGAGGGCAAAGGGCAGGGCTTACTTCCCCACCTAATATACTGTTTTATATGTAGGTTTAAAAGTTAAAGCTTGGTTTCTTCAGACCAGGGCAACATTTTTTACATCTTTGCTGTATCTGCTCTGGCTTCTACCAAACTTCAAAAAAGACTTAGTGCTCCCTTTGCATTCTTGACGGTTTATTTATTCCACTTATTTTTTTGTTTATTTATTCGCTTCCACTTTACAATGATGCACTTAACTGTTTTTTTGGACAGTATTTTTCTTTTGTTGTAAACTTTTCTGCTGATAAACCCCTTTTTCAAAGCTGAGAAACAATAAAGTAATATCCTATTCTAATTCTATCACATAAGATAACAGTTGGATTATAATTTTTATTATTTGGACTGTATCATGAAAAAAAATCTATAATAAGTCAATGAATATACAAACTTTTGAGGCGCACTGAATATGACCTGAATTTTATTTCTCATGTGACAAAATTTAATATATTGAATAATGACAAACAAACACTCTTTTATCGCTTCTACAGTGAGATAGATCTGACACTTTCCAGTCTGGAAACCTTGGCCAAAGTCTTTGACCATCCCAGCTGCTCTATAAATCCTGTCAAGGCACAGGTAGTCACACACACCATGAACTATATCAATACCCATTGACAATATCCCCAAGGGGTTTTTCATAATAGTAACGCAGCTCCTTAAGGAAATCAGACACAAACTCAGTGTGGATTTGATTTTGTGTTTTGGGAACAAGGGTCCAGAGAAGGAGATTGAAAGCTTGTTGTGCAAAATCTCAGCTCTGATCAGCCTCCTTTCTTCGTTGGAGAAAAAGGTATGTTCACAGTATTAACAAACTAAAAATAAATACAGAAAAAAATCATATGTATCATGGTTTCTGGTTGCATTTTATACTCACACAATTTAGGATAAAGCAACAACTAGTTAATCTTTAGTGGTGGTATGAATTTAGAACCTGATTATGGGTGTAGAAACACCAAAGAAAACTATTGTTCCATATAAAGTCCAATATGTCTGTGAGTGAAACACTTCTTTATTGTTTCCATTTGTAGGTTTTACAAGCATTACAAGATGCTGTGACAAATCACAACCTGGCAATGCAGCCCAGCCCACCACCTCCTGATTCAGCACCCAACACTGCAGCTCCTGCAAAGAGCAACACCAGACAGCTGCCTGTCCACTCCTTTCAGGTAAATCTGGCTTAAAAAAACACCAACACTTTCTTGCATTTAACTACAGTTTCTGACTAAATAGAAAAACCAAAAGAATAGACTTTATTGGTTGCTCAGAAGGAAAACGGAGGTCAGGTTTTCCTAATGAAATGCTCTCAAAAATAAATCCCTTGCAGTTTTGACCATCTCCAGTTATGCCGTCTTATTGGTTTTGTTTATAAGGCTGCAGGGAAACACTATGCAGAGAAGGGAAAACATCTGCAGAGACCTTTAAAGTCTCATCTTTTCTCTCTTGGCTTTAATAAGGATGTTTGTACTGGTTGATTTTATTTTCATTTTTTATTTTCTATATTGTTTTTCACTTATTTTTTTAAACATATATTATTAAAATTATTCACAGGCTATGAAATATTGTTTTTACAGCCACAAATATTTTTATTTAGGTGAAAATCGGAGTGCATACGTATATTTTCAGCTCTCTTTCATCAGTACTCTTCAAGAGTAATATGACCACAATAATACACATTACATCAAGCATTTAAAAAAAAAAACTTTTTTAACTTAATATGAGCGCCTCTAACTGACACAGTGCTTTGGGCTGTTTAAAGTATCTCCCTCTGCATATAGCTGGTACCTGCCTGGAGCACTGAAGGACTCCCCTAGAGATGTGTGTTGCCGTGGTAGCAGCAGTAGCACATGAGACGGTGCCCTCCTCTTCTCCTCTCCTCATCATTATCCCTGCATACTACAGTGTGTGTTGTGGTTCAACCTGAGGTGTTTCATGAAGCTGTTACGTTGCAACAACTTCTCACTGTTTTCTCCACATCTTGGTTATATGTGGAGCTTCTGTAGGGGAGTGAGTAACTGCAGCCAGCTGTGCTTAACTTAGCTGCTGATGCATTACGTACTTACTTGGCTGAAGAAAAAGTAGTCCATGCCACATACCTATATTCAGGCAATTTTATGGTTAATATACATAACCTTAAATCACTATAGGATTGAAAGGATTAATGTTTGGATTTTAGAATTGAACTTGGAGCCAAAGTTCTGATACTGTAGGTATTTTTCATGATCTTGGCGCTGACGATTGGCTTAATTACTCTGCCTCCCAACCACTGAGCCTGCTTGTTCTGATCTGTTTGCCTGACCTGGCTTCGGACTCCTGTTTGTTCTCTGTTTTCCGGGGCTGCAGCGTCTGGGACACTCTGGGCGGCGCCTGCTGCATCTTGATGGCAGCCCACCAGCTTTACAGTTGATGTACAGTTTCCTCTACAGCAATAACCAAAAGATAAACCAGACTCATAGCTGGTAGCTGTTTAGTTTTTTTTTTTTTTTTAAAGTCTATATAATGGTCAAATCAAAAGCTTACAAAGCTAAGACATCGTCGTAATCATCTGAGATGTCTCAAATGGTTTGAAGGCAGATTTATTTGACTGCATTCAAACTTCTAGTGTCAGGTTTAGTAGAAGTTGATTGAGGATCCAAATGCAGAGATGAGTTCTTGAAGAATTAATGGATGTAGATGGCAATAGAAACACAAATCCTGGAACAATAAACAACTAATCAAAACCAGGTGATGCCAGGGGTCCATTTCATGAAGCAGGTTTAACAAATTCAGATTAAAATCTGCAACTTTAAATTGATCTAGCCAAAAGTCGGGAACTCTGAGTGTTCAGTTTCACAATGGCTGCTATCAATTAGTTCAATCAATTTTAAATTGGTCCACTCAGAGTTAAGTGGACCTATTTTAAGTTAAAAAATGAAATAAAAAAGGAGAATGTGTTTAAAAGACAGAGAGACAATGCTTCAGCTAGAAAGGAGAGGAAGGTAGCGAAGTAGAAGATTGTTAATTGAGTTAATGTGTAAGTTTTTATGAAGCAGCAGGCCCTTTTTACATTTATTAGAAGCACTCCTCTCTGTTGTTCCATTTGGATATCACTAAAATAAGATTCTACCTGATCAAAATCACACTCCAAGACTAACTGTAATAATATATTTAAGTAAAATTTTTATAGCATAAAAATGAATTTTAGAAAATAAAAAAATACTAAATTATACTAGTAAGAATTAAGTTTTATATATCTAAAAATGTTAACACATTTTAATTGGCTGTTCTGACATTTCTCAGCTTGCCTGAAAATGTATTTATGATATCTGAAAAAAATGTTCATAGTTAAAATAAAGCAAATGCTGACCAGTAATATTAGCCATTTGGAGATCTGAAATAAATTTTTATATCCAGAATGTTTATTCAAGATGTGGAAAATGTATCTTTGTTTGAAATGGTCATTTAGCCAAAGAATTTTTTTTTTAAGATATCAGGAATACATGTTCTGTAAAACTAGTACATATCAAAATGGCTTGCCAAAGATGTTGTTACCATGAAAATTTTACAGGATTATTTCTTGAATGATAGAAGATAAATGTATCTATTTAGGTGAAATCTTCTGGCAGCAGGTGAAGATGAAATCTAAAAATGTTGCTGTAATATATAGAACCTGTGCAACATCTCATGGGTCCCTTCTCATGTAGATTCAGTCTTCTTTTACAAAAGTAACAACTAAGTGGGTGTTTGCAGTCATGCTTCGGATGTTATCATCCCAATAAATGGTTGTTGTGAGCAGCTTTCAGTCCCATATAATGACTTAGCTTGTTATCATCGAGTGAATCCTAATCCTAGCCCTAAAGTAATTCCTTTTCCCCCTGCAGAATTAATTAATCCATTTATGTGTAATCTGAAAATAATTACAGTAGTTTTTCATGCACTGTAAATATAACTAAATAAAAATAAAATGATCTGCATCTTGCTCATATTAAACAAACCAAAAAACAAGTAATCACATATCCTGTCAACTGAATTCTAGAATTATCTCCCTATAAATAGTTAATTTTCTGTTAAAAAGTGCTGATCATTCTTTTATAAGATCCTTGTCAAACGTACATGCAAGGTTTTTTTTTTTTTTTAAACCTGATGTGTGTAATGGACCTAGTGAATAACACAGTTCTTTTAATGCAAGAGTATATATGGGAGACAGAATAAAGACTGGGGTAACAGCTGATGGGGAGAAGGCGTGGTTAGAAGCTAGGGGAAAGGAGAATGGCACAAGGGGGCAACAGAGAGCAACACAAAAAATAAACACTGCTAAAATAGAACTAGAAAACAACTAAAATAACAGAAAATTAAAAAGAAAAAATTACCAAGAAAACACAGAATGACATAAATAAAATTTTTTATGAAAACTCAAACAGGAACTTAAACAGAAACAAAAATATCCACAAAGGGCAGGGTCATGACATCTAGATTTGAGGAAAGAAACAGCAAATTCAATATATTTTTTATTCCATTCTGGCACCAATACAGTAGAGAAAGGACATTGAGTGTTTGAAAATATAAAATGTAAAGTTTCTGTTTTCGCCTGTATATAAATAATGTCTGAAAAAAAAAAAAAAAATCTATATGAAGGTGTTACAATGGCCCAGACAAAACCCTGATCTTGTTATGGCTGAAAATTGTTCCTAGGAGCATAAAAGGCCTACTTTTAGGCTAAATTCCCTCTGATTTTACTGAGCAACTAATGAGATTAACGGATGTTCCCTATTTCTTTCCACTGACAATCATGGAAACATTCTATCTCACAATAATCTGATCAATAGTTTAATCTCTTGAAATAAAATACTTCAAAATAAAAGCAATAATCGGCGCCTGACATTTTGTCTCCAGGTGAAGATGGTGAGGTACGGTAGACAAACTGTTTCTGTGGATGTTGACACAGGAATCCTGTTATTTGACAAGAAGGTGGGCTCATTTGGCATCGAGAGAGTCTCTCATAACAGAAGTAAGATAATCTCTCATTTTTTAACCTGTAACATTAACTCCTTGCATCACATTTTACAATGTTACACCTATTATTTTTAATATTAAATGTTTTACTGGTGTTTAGAGGTCAGGTGTTCATAGTACGACACAGATTTACCCTCATGTAGGCAGGATTTCTCTACAGTTGCTGAGGTATAATCAAAAACAGCAACTAACATGCATTTTGTAGATATCTTTAACGTTATACCAGTAATTTAGAGTGATTTTTTTTTTCTTTTAGTAAAACTGTATATTACTATTGTATTAGTTCTTCAGATTGTCAAGTTCCAAAACTACCCAGCCAAGATCCGTATGGTTGTTGACAGCTACCTCAGCACACCGCGGGAGATGACATTTGAGAGCGCTCGGGTAAGGCAGGATTATGAGATTAACCTTTCAATTAAATTAGCTGCTTCCCTTACATGATTTTCGTTTCATCCCCCTCAGAAATGTGACTCGTTCTGCCAACTCTTCCTGCTGATGAAGTCCAGGCACTCTCAGCTGGAGCAACCTGATGTGGTCTCTGTGTTTGTTGGCACCTGGAATATGGGTAATCCACTCTGTTCGGACGCTGATTTTCACTGGCCTCTGAGACAAAAGCTCAATAAGCATATTTTTGTATGTGCAGGTGGTTCTCCTCCTCCTCGAAGCCTGCAGTCATGGGTGACCTGCTGTGGTTTGGGACACACCCCTGATGAGTCCACCGCTTTTATTCCACATGACATCTATGCTTTAGGGACTCAGGAAAACCCTCAGGGGGAGAAAGAGTGGACAGAGCATATCAAAGCAACTCTACGCAGCTACACTCAAATCGACTTCAAACTAGTAATCATATTCACATCTTTTCAACCTAATTTGTGTCACTAAGAGTTCACATGAAGAAATAATATATTTTTGTTAAACTCTGTGAGGTGGGCTGAGCCTATTCTGCCCCTTTGAGCAAAGGATTGTGGGAAACTTTACAGCTCCTATGCACCAGACAGGAATGTTTGGAGGTCCCTATGCTAAATAAACTATTGAGAAGAAACCTCCTGCTTCCTGTTACTACCTCCATCCTTACTGCCCTGTTTGCACAGCACTTAAACCTCCAACCTCTGGAGGCACTTCAGGATGCAAATGTGCTGCTCTTTAAACACTTTGCCACCCTCTAACAGTTACAAAACCTGACTAACGGTAAACTAAATCTAAGTAGTAAATCTAAACCTACTTAAGAAATAAAATAAAAAGCTTTTCTGTCATTATCTTGCAGCAACTCTTTAGCAGCAGTTTGTATTGTTACAACTGAACATCTAAAGAACACTGAACCTTTACCTTTAATCCAACTCCAGTTGGTTATCGAAAGCATGAAACCACATAAAAGGCTTATATCTGGTTAAAGTGAAAGTCTGGTTGCTTCCAATTTAAGCCAGTTTTGTGGTCACCATGACCAGGATTAGTTAGAATTTAAACAAGCGAAAAGCGCAGCAGTTAAAACAGTCACATGTTTAAAATAAAATGGCTTAAAGCTTAAGATATCAGTGCTAAAAACTTGTTCAATAATGTTAAAGATTTTAACTGCAGTGGTTTTTGGAGCTGTTTTAAATTATTATTCTTATATGCAAAACTTAATTTCTCATATTTGAAAAACTGAAAATTCAGTGCAAACAAATGAAGCTGTTTTACTACAGTTATTACTGCTATTTCTAACTGATCTAAAACTTGAAAAATCTTGGTTAAGAAACATTTATATTACTATATGTGCTGTGTATGTTAGGATCTATGTAAACTTCACAAAAAGAAGTCACCTTATTGACATAAGTTGTTTTTAAAAGCAGAGGTGGAAATGCATGATTCTCTCAACAGGTAATTTTGTCCATTTTCACCAGGAGTAACCAGCATCATGAGGAGGTTATTAAGGCAGAAATATAATTTTTAACAAAAAGTGACTCTATTATGTTTATAAAATATTATTCTGTGTTTCTGATTTAAAGGATAGAAAATATCACGGAATGCATCTGAGATAAAAAAAAAAAAAAAGAAATTTGTTATGCTTGCAGAAAAAAGAAAATGGGTTGTAATATAATGCTTTGTCCACAAGGTGGCAGTGCAGTCCCTCTGCAATATGAGGTTGGCGGTCTTTGTAAAGCCTGAGCATGAGAGTCGCATTACTCATGTGAGCACAGCCAGTGTGAAAACCGGTCTTGGAAACACTCTAGGTAGGATTATTTGCATCCTCTCCATCTCACAAAGCAAATGCAATTCTGTTTTTAAGTTGAGATTTAATAATATTGGTCTTTTCAGGAAACAAGGGAGGAGTGGGAGTCTCCTTCTTCTTTAATGGAACATCTTTTGGGTTTGTTAACTCCCACCTCACCTCTGGAAGTGACAAAGTTCTAAGGTTCATAAATCACTATGAGATGCATTTACCAATGTTGTTTATGTTATTGATTTTTAATTGTTTTATTGTCATATTCAGGAGGAATCAGAACTTTGTGGACATCCTCAGACTGCTCTCCCTGGGTGATAAACAGCTCTCTGCCTTTGATATAAGCCTGAGGTTCACCCATCTCTTCTGGTGTGGAGATCTCAACTACAGACTTGATCTAGATGTACAGGTCAGACTTACCTATGTTTCATATTCATCCATATATAAGCTATATATGAATATTCAATTCAGTTTATTTATATAGCACCAATTCACACCACATGTCATCTCAAGGTACTTTACAGTTCACCAGAGTTTTCTATCTAAGGAAAACAAGTTGATTCCATCAACTCATTGACTCAAATACAATCCCTCAGACTAACCATGCTTGCAGTATGTATGTATATATATATGTATATGTACATATATATATATATATATATATATATATATATATATATATATATATATATATATATATATATATATATATATATATATATATATATATATATATATATATATATATATATATGTATATGTACATATATATATATATATATATATATATATATATATATATATATATATATATATATATATATATATATATATATATATATATATATATATATATATATATATATATATATATATATATATATATATATATATATATTAATAAACAACCCCAAAAAATCAACATATAATTATATGCTAAACAAAATTCTCTTATATGATTAAAACGACCATGGCCTAATTTGGACAATTAAAGGTCCTATTTTATAAGAGGGAATGCCATAGTGGTGACAGTTGTCACATACATATACTTATATATGTATGTGACATATAGTTTAATATAAAATCTAGTTTGATATGAAACACAATGGTTCACTTAACATTTAAAAGGATTAAATTAACTTTTTCAAATGTCCACTACTGTAAAAATGTCCATAGCTGTATATTGGTTATTTTTTTTCCCAGGCGCACAGTATTTATATTGTTAAAACACTTTACAATATAGTATTTTACTGTTTATCTTTTAACTCTTCACTATTATGTTATTCTAATACATTTTTAATAATAATCTGATAATAATCCTCTGGCTGCTGTAAACACCAGAATTTCCCCATTGTGGGACAATAAAGGGATCTTCTATTCTGTTCTATTCTATTCTATTCTATTCTATTCTATTCTATTCTATTCTATTCTATTTTAACATTACTTGAAGAAAAACTTTTTATAATCCAGGGTTAAATCTCATACTCCTCCACCAATCCCTTGTCGATTCATTCAGAAGGGTGTAAAAGGTTCCACAAACAAAATAGTTCCTTAAAAATCTTAATTCATCATCCCTTTTAGCTTACTTAATGTATGAGTAATGCTCAAGTGAAATAGTTACCCCACCTTGAGGTTAAATGTTCTGCTTCAAAGTGAAACTATTCATGTTTAAATTTAGAAAGAAGTTTTTTTTACTGTTTCGTTTCTGAAAGCCACATTTTGTTCTCTTAATTTAAGCACTTGAAAGATCTTATTGGTTTATTTTTTTATTTGTTTTAGACCTGAAGAAGTTTAAAAAAAATTTTTTTTCTTTGCAATTCAAGAATATTATCAACTTAGTTTATTCCATATCCAACACAAACTTAAAGTGTGGAAAAATGGAGCTGAAACATAAACAGTTCTGTCATCTGCATGAATTAATTTGCAGCATTTTATTGAGAGTGTAGACAAGGACCTCTTTACGCAGCCCTGAAAATATCTTCTAGAGGCTTGTGGACACACTGTGTTCAAGATGACATCATTTTCAGAGTAGCCTGGAATAAACCTTTGCAAAACAGTTTAGCTAATTTGCTTTTAAAGAAACAAGTTTTGTGTAATGTTCTGCCCACAGTTGCTTTCTTTTTTTTTTTTTAAGATATCAATACACGGTGAATATCCAATATCTTTGTGGTCTATATTGTCTCCAGGACATCCTGAAACATGTTTCCAAAAGAGAATTTGAAGAACTCATGTTTGCAGACCAGCTGACTCGAGAAAGACAAAAAAGGAAGGCCTTTTTCAATTTCAGTGAGTTCCAATTACAAAACAGATGTAAAATTGCAGTTGTTTTTCAAAAAATCTCTAATAATGAAGAATTTAACTTTGCTTTCTTTGCTTTTTGTGATTAAGAGGAGGAGAAGATTGCATTTCCACCCACCTATCGTTATGAACGAGGCTCCAGAGACTGCTACCTTTGGCAGAAGTACAAGACATCAGGAGTGAGTCTTTGCGGCTTCAATTTTAATCAAAAGAATGATGATGCATAGAACAGAAAAAACTGAAATAAAAATGGATTTGCAAACTGTTGCAAAAAATGCCTTTTAGAAGAAGTATAAGGCCTGCTAATCTACAAACATGGAGATGAAAACACTACACCAGTCTTTCCAGTCTAGAACTAAGCAACTGACATATTACAGTGATCATTGTAGGCCGTCTTCATATTTGCTATGAATATAAACTATGCAGTTTGTAATCGGTGGGCAAAAACCTGCTTAACATAGAGTTTAGCTTCAGGATCTACAGATTGAAACTTGTTTGAAAGCTTTGATCTGAGCACCGGATAAGCTAAAGGAAGAATTCCAAGCAGCACATAAGCTTAAAAAGCTCAGTCAAATGCCAAAACACCACAAGCTTGCAAGAACTTAGGCTTGATCCCTTCATCTTCAAATCAGTAAGCTTGAGTCTAGAAAGCTGAAACACAACTGCTCCTTTCCAAGTATACACTTCTTAAGATTATTTATTTGTTACTTAATCCTATTTCAGGAATTTGTGGGGATAAGTGACTTTGAAAGCAGCTGCTCGGTTTGCTAAAAAAAGCAGGTTAAGAATAAACCTCTTGTCTAAATGAGGAATGCCTGTCGTAACTGGAAGGAAGGGGTACCTTCATGCGCTCTCTGTCTTTCTGTCTCTTTGTCAGTGTCTCTGTCTTCGTGTCTCTCACTCTCTCTGTTTACATGCTGCATTCTCTCCCTGTAGGTGAGAGTTAATGTTCCATCATGGTGTGACCGGATTCTGTGGAAGTCCTACCCAGAAACGCACATCATCTGCACAGCATATGGTGAGAGCCAAAGAATTTCCTAGAAAAATAAGTCTTTTATGAGAAACCCACAAAAGGAAAACAAAATGAATGTGAGCTTAAGTCAAAATGTTTAAGAGTTACAAGAAGCATTTGCGAGGTAGAAGGTTACTGGCACTTTTTGTTTTAAAAGGGAAAGTAATTGTAGTAACTTGAATGATGATTAAACTGGTTTGTGGTTCAAAAAGGCAGAATCATCTCCAACACTGTCTAATGCTTTTGTTTCTGTTTAGACCAACCGGTTCTCTTTTTCTATGATGTAAAAACTGTGTTGAAATACAGTGCATTGCATAAGTATTTGTACATTTTTCAAAGTAGCCTGAGCTCCCTTATACAGAAAATAACAGTATCTATAGATGTGGATTTTCCAATCTTGCCACAGCTTCTTAATTGGAGTTGTCTGATCATTCTGACACATAAATGTGTTTTCATCGTACTTCAATTTTATTTTCTTTGAAATAATGAACATTCTTGTAGCTTTTTCAATTGTGTCAGATTGATGGAGTGCTTGACTACCGTAATAGTTGGTCGATTCTCCTTCCTAACTTGTGGTTCTGGGTTCTTGGCTTCACAAAGCAGGTTCACTGAACCTCAAATCAGGGATCTGAGTTTTCAGGTTGACATAGAGAGAATATGAATCTGTTTTGATATGTTTTAGTTTGACTGAATTTCCTGATATCTGAAAAAAAAAGAAAATTCCTGGTAAAAATTACCATTTCAAACAAAATGACATTCTTCACATCTAGAATAAATATTCTTGATGCATTTGCAGTATTTTGATTAGGAATAAATATATTTCAAATATCAGAAATAAATATTCAGTCAAGCCGATAAATGTCAAAACTGCCACTTAAAATAAGTAAACATGTCTAAGTATATAAAACTTAATTCTTACTACTATAATTTTGTTGTTTTACTTTCAGAAATTCAGTTTCTGCTCCAAACATGTAATTTAGAAAATGCATTATTTAATTTCTGAATAGGAATGGAATTTTGGCCAGGAAATATCCTATTTCAGTTATCTATAAATGGAACAACAGACAGGAGAATGCTTTAAATAAATGTAAAAACAGCCTGTAAAAGAGTAACCAGACTCCGCCAGATGGATTTGCTCCGCATATCCATCTGGAAACCTTCCGTTGAAGTAATTTTGGGAAGGGGCGAAAATACTGGTTAGCTGATTGGCCTATGTTGGTGATAGATCAATCAGATCAACGAAGCATATGACGTACTAACAGCCAGGCTACTCTTGCCAAAACCAGTCGGGAGAAGAGTTAAAACATCTTTTCCTCTGAGAAAAGCCTCCGGAGCAGTGATTTGCTCTTCTTTCAGTGAAGAAATACTCTGTAATTCCGATAAAACTTGCTCGATAGCCACGCTAACGCTAGTTTCATCGGCTGAAGCCGGCATGTTCTTTAGACTGAACTGTCGCGCTTCTCGTTGCGTCACACCTCAACTCGCCTCAAAGCCAACGCTGATTGGACGTTCGTTTGGTGAACGGCTCCAAATTTTCTTCAACGGAGAGTCTCCAGACTGATTAGCGAGTGAAATCTTGAAAGCTCGCGAGATCAGGATGGTCTCACGAGGCTAGTAATAGAGTGCTTCATAAAAACCTTCACATTAACCTTAGCAACAGCCTTTTCCTTCACCATCTCCCTCTGCTTTGCAGCTGTAGCGCTGTTGCTCAGTCTTTTAACCACATTGTGCTTTATTTTTCCGTTTCTTCATTAAAATCTCTAGTTCCAGTTGTGTGAAATAGGCACTTCCGGTTGCCTATTGTCATGGTGGCTCGTCGAATCGTGGATCCTCTGATGAGGGCTTTTCATACTTGTTAAGCACGTGCTTAACTCTGAGTGGAACTACTCATCAGCAGCTATTGTGAAACCAAAAACCCAGAGTTTCCAACCTTAGGCTAGATCAACTCAGAGTTCAGGATTGGAGTCCAAATTTGTTAAATCTGTGAAACTGACCCCTGGGCAGCTTCTCCAGAGTTATCATGGTTTTCTTGGATGCTTTTCATTGACTGGCCTTGTCTTTACTGTCTTGCAGTTTAGCCATAAACTTCATTTATGAATTATAGATTTAGCAGTGCTCTTTGAAATGTTTGAAGCTTTGAAGATCCTTGTACTGTATAACTTAAGAAAAATTGGAAGTTGTCTGGTTATGCTGGCTTTTCGTTAATTCTGTTTGAATAATTACTGAAAACCATTCATAATATTCATTGTACTTTACAAAAGAAACCTTACTTGGTATTTATATTTCACATCTAGGCAAGTAAAACATTTATTTATTGGTTCATTCATTAAAAGACAATATAACAATAAATGGAAGTTTTAGATTCTAGGGTGATGTTTGAAGGGATATTAACAGCCTTTTTAAAGTTCTGATACACTGACAGCTAGTGTGCCTAAGCATACTGCTAGCCACTGAGTATTTAAGCTGTTGAGCTGATTTTATAACAATAATATAACTAAATAAACCGTTTGTTGTTACCAGGTTGCACTGATGACATATTTACAAGTGATCATTCGCCTGTTTTTGCTACTTTCCAAGTGGGAGTGACATCTCAGTGCTGCAACAAATCAGGTGCCTGTGTTATTGTAAAACCTTTGATTTTAAATTGCTGGAACCTGGTGGCATATATCTGTTAAATCAATAACTATGCATGTGTGTGTTTGTGTTGTTGATGAAACAGATGTGAATTCCAGTGTGGAAAGGACCTGGATTGAGCTGGAGGAAATTGACACCATAGTGAAGACGGCAAGCAAGGCAAAGTTCTTCATCGAGTTTCACTCCTCCTGCCTTGAAGGTGTGTTGTCTTGTCAGAATGAGAATGTGTAGCATAAAAACAACACAGTTATAGAGACTTAACTCCTAACTTGGCTCGCAGAGACGCAACGCTCCAGTGAAAATAATTTGCAAAGCTGTAACATTCCGGGGTTTCTCAAACTGGGCTGGACCAGCAAACAGCTTCCGAAGGTAAGCTACTCCTTTTGAAAGAAAAAGAAATGGTTAAGAAGAATGTTTTTTTTTTTTCTTCTAATTTTGGTTTTATTTAATCTGTTAAAGCTCATTCCAGTCTTATCTGATCTGGAGTACCTCCAGGATCAGCACTTGCTGTTATCTGTGAAGTCATGCGATGGATTTGAATCATACGGTCAGTGCAAAGCCTTTTCTGTGAAAATGGCTGATCTTTACTATCTGAAACCCAAAGAAACCCAGACAACAAGTTGTTTCTGTGTAGTTTACCCTCACTTCAGCTACTGGTGCAAAGTATTATGTTAACATTTTTTAGGAGGATTGGCCGTTGGAATGGATATATACTGTATATAGTGCCTCTATTTGAGAGGTCAGCCTTTCAAAGAAAATGATCCATTTGGGCTGATAAAAAAAAAAATCAAAAGTAGCAAAAAAGGCAGTATGTTTTGACAGCTCTGTAATAAAGGTTTGATGGTGTAGTTTACAAAAAAGCATATAACTGAATTTGAAAAAAATCTGTTCATTTTTCAAGAACTTTCACTCATTTTTAACTAAAAATGATTTCCCTAGGCGAATGCTGTGTGGCTCTACAGACAGTGATGGGTGCATCACAGAAATTTGAGACTTTTTTGTGTCATCGGGGCGAGGAGATGGGCTCCATCCGAGGACGGGTCAGAGTTCATGTGCCCAAGGACAGGCGAGCAATCCGAAAGAAGATTTATGGTGGGTCAGCCGAAAAACTTGTATTCTGGAACTGTGCCTTGCTTGCACTATCACTTCCCTCTAAAACCTCATCTCCACTCTCACTGCATTCCTTAACTTTCCTGTGTGCCTCACATTGCTTCCTCTATTTGGTTCCTCAATGATCCCATGGCTTGGCTTTACACTCTTGCTGGTATCTATCGAGTACTTCCTCTTTTGGCTCCTGACTGACTGATGCTGACCAGATGCATCCTGAGACACTGAGTATTAGGCCACCAGGTCAGGCACAACACACACACAAACAAAACTTTGCTGAGCAAATGCAAACTGGCAGTAGTCTTTTGCATGCAAGGAACACAGACTTTTAAAAAGTTTTGATCAGTGCAAAATGTCATTTTCATGTCCTGTAACTTTGCTTTTTCAGACTTGCTCTGTCTTGAGAAAATTGATAAAGGTCCTGGAAGGGGAAATGTGTCCCTTGCAGTAACACGGATCCCAGTAACTAGGTATGAGTGTCTCACATCCATCATCACCATCATCATCTAATAGCTTTTATTACATGCACAAAACTTCAAGATCTGATTGAAATGTATTTGTATTTAAAAACAAAAATATAATCGGGTGGTACTTTCACAGTCAAAACTGTGTCATGTAAACATGTCAGATGGAATATTCTAAAATAATCTAGCCACATGTTGACATGGGGTTGACATGCACACTCAAGTCAGCTTGCCTCATACAAAATTACGTGATCCTAATGAGCGTTTACATGCATGCCAGTTGGAATAATCATCAATGACCTTTCCATTCTAATCCTGACAAATCCAATCAGACTGTTATTTTTAAATGACACGTTTTTAGTCTGATTCTATGTTTCTTGAGATAACTTATGTGCATCTACATGTGCCAATTATTTTAATGCAATACTGTAAAAAAGCGCTAAAGCTTTGGATTTGATAAAATGTCATGTGTAAAAAAAAAAAAAAGTGCAGTTTTCTTATAATTAATTCACTCTAAACTGTGAGTTGTGAGTCTATCCCTCAGCTGTTTAAAAGCGCCTTTTCATTGTGGCCTACCTACGTAAAGCACACCTGTGATTTAGCATACCTAACCTAAAGCTACTTAAAGATAAGCTGATTAAATGAGATATTTAATTTTTCTCACACACAATGTGTTTATTTTAAACAAAGTATTTGAAAACAGTACTTTGTATTTACAGTCCATAAGAAAACCAGTCAGTTTGAATGCAAATACCTTGGTTTTAGTAACTGTCACTGTAAAAAAAGAGAAGAGAAGAAAAAAATAATAAATAAACACTGTTTTATTATAAAGCCTCCGTTGGTGAACATGCTGCTATTGTTTTAAAAACCAGACAATAATTTGGTCATTAATATCAATGCTAAGTATTTAGCCAGTATCCTGCGTGTTTAAGTTTCTCATTTCAAGATATTGTCCAGATAAAGTTCTGCTTTATAGTGCATGCTGCTATTGTTTTAAAAACCAGACAATAATTTGGTCATTAATATCAGTGCTAAGTATTTAGCCAGTATCCTGCGTGTTTAAGTTTCTCATTTCAAGATATTGTCCAGATAAAGTTCTGCTTTATAGTGCATTAAGAGCAGCCTAACTTCTGACAATTACTGTTTTTGAAACCAAGTAAATGGGGCATTGCTCCATTTACTTGGCTCCATTTACTTGACTTCTCTTTTTAGATGTTGGTGTTTTTAAAGCCCTATATAACCACAGGTTTGTTCATAGTTAACTTGAAAGAGGATTTGGTAAATATTTCCTCTGACAGTTAAATTTTTTTCAAACAACCATCTTTTATCCTTTTTTTTAATCAAAAATAACCATTTATAATTTCAGTTTTAAGAACATTTTGTCTGTTTTTATTGGTCTTACTGCTGTGTTGTCTTAGAGAGGAGCCAAATATATCTGTAAAGTTTTGAGGAACTTTTGAAGAATTTCATGCCTGAAATCCCCTTTTATTTTCTCAGGAAATGCCAAGAGTGTTTAGGTTCTAGTTTGTATGGGTTGAAAGAAGCTTCTTGTGAGATTTTATCACAGATAAACTGTGGGATATTTTCTGATGAGCGTTTTATAATATCAAACTGTTGGTCAGTGCCTAGTGCTGAGTGATACTGAGTGATAAACCAGTGATAAACTACAGCTTCAATAAAAATAAAAAAAACCAATGAGAACCAAGACACTGAGAAGTGGACTATTCTTACCACCATAAAGGTATAAATTCTCAATATAGGCTGTAACTGGAACTGAAAATGGATTTGGAAGTTAGGCTGGCCACCATTAAATAAAATAAATGGAAAAAACAGCATGCAAGAGGATATATATATATATATATATATATATATATATATATATATATATATTTCTACTTGAGATGTAGAAAATATTTGAATATAGTGGAGTAAGTTAATGGATGATAAGGCTCCTTAAGCCCTGACTTTGTTTATGTAATCAAACAGACGAAAATCTAAAGTTGCACACAAATTAAAATACACAAATACAAAAATAACATATTCATGCAGAAGAAACATTTTAAATCTGCCTTCTCAAAATAAACCTTCACAGTAGGTTATTTACATTTACTGTTGTATGTTCACTCAAGCTTAGCAGGCGATAAAATTAAACCAACAAAGGTTTTCTTTAAACAAGAAGTCTCACTTTACCCCACATGTAGGCGTTATTATATCTTAAAAACCAAAGCAGCACAAACATTTTTTTTTTACTGTACAAATCTGACTGCCAAAATAGACTAGACCACTTTGGTTCAATGTGGAGCTTAATGGGGAGATGGTGATCTTTGGATGACCTTAAAAATATTGTTTAATATCTCAGTAACAAAAGCAGCATAAACAATCTTTATCACTGCACAAACAAAACCATTATTAACTAACCATTCATTCTATTTGCCAAGTTTCTTCATGTGGGTCGGGTGTCAGCTTTAAGTAGCTCTCTGTTTATACCGACCAGAGTGCTCAGAGTGGTTATGTTAAAAATTATTGTATCCTATCAGAGTCAGTATCGATTTAGAGCCCAAAGTTTAACATAATTTGCAATAATTTACACAAATTAATAGATTGTCTGGATATTAGAATATATGCTGTTGGTATTTTTTTACCTAAAGATGGCCTTTGACAGAATAGACCAAAAACATTGAATTCATAAATGACAGTTGCATGCCTCCGCTCATTGGGTTGAAAGCTGTTTAACAGAATGAAGATGGCTAACAGCTGTTCTTCTAAACAATTCCTAACAATTGCAAAAAAATAATTGTTCATCTTGTAAACATTTACTCCTGTTTATGCTTTGTAGGCCATTGGAAGTTCCTGTTAAAACTGCAGCAAACAGCTACACCAACCCCGCCTACTACATTTTTGAAGGCGTATCAGTAACACAACGAGTGGAGGAGCCTCCTCCCCAGCAAAGGGACCCTCAGATGATTTGGTCTGGAAATGAGGCCCTGCAGCTTCCAAAAGTCTCAGGGCGACAAGGCTTTGACAGGACACCTTGTCGCAGATCAGACTTTACAGAGATTGAAATTCCAGCCAACCTTACCCAGTGCAATCTAACAAAAGACCTCCACCCGTCCCAAAGCATTTCATCCTATCAGCTCTTCCCAGCCCAAAGCCCATCAATGCCCCCTCCTTCAAAAGATCCCATTCCTCAGTTCCAGCAACAAACTTCTCAAAGCAGAGAAAAATACCAGGATCAACAAAATGTTGAGGAGGACTCCATGCAGTCTAAAAGCAACGTGTATATCAATCGCACAGACATTCTAAAGAAAAATGACAGGAGCGAAAAACACAGTTTTGTTCCAGTGAGAACGAATGCTATCAATGCAAAGTCCCCATCACTCCTGCCATATATCCCTGCTCCCTTGGACCATAGGCAGCACACTGTTTCCTGGATCATTGATAAGCCGCCCTCAGCAGGGGACAACTCCCTCACTGCTTTGCAAATTGCCAAGTCCCTCAGTGAGGTTGACTTCTTTCCTTCAGAGGAGAGAGTCCCAGTCAGGCAGAGGGTGATTTATGGAAACAGTCCCTCCGTGCATGGAAACAGAGGCTGCTTCTGGGATAAAGAGGTAAGATCCTCCTCAGAAGCACAGATGCTAAATGATGGTACTCCTGGTTCTCTAAAACAATTTAAATTCATCTAAATGCAGGTGTCTGTCCTAAAAGGAGCTCCAGAAACTGTGCAGGAGCTTCTTAGTACCCTAGGTCTTCAAAAGTACACCTTGGGACTTAGCCTTAATGGCTGGGATGATCTGGATTATTTCAGGTAAAGAATTCTAGATACATTCATAGAATAATGACTGATATCTTTGAAAATAATAATAATGGCTCTCTCGCTATCTGTAAATGTTTGCAAATACAAACTAAGAGGAGCTTGGTGTTAGATTGTAATCTTTTACATCTTAAACACAAGAAACTTCAATAAAAAAACAAAATTTCTCCAAGACATAAAAAAATCGAATGTCTTAGTTTTTATTGAGACTTTAAGAGACTGCGTGCCCAGGGAGAAGCAGATACCTTTAAAAAGAGAATGCAGCTCCAACTTCACTTAATTGCTTCAATTGGTAAAAACAATAGAATCAAGCTGATCTAACTACATTTATTAGCCCATAAG
Source organism: Cyprinodon tularosa (assembly GCF_016077235.1). Taxonomy (NCBI): domain Eukaryota; kingdom Metazoa; phylum Chordata; class Actinopteri; order Cyprinodontiformes; family Cyprinodontidae; genus Cyprinodon; species Cyprinodon tularosa. Next base: position 2,355,482 of record NW_024038974.1, on the reverse strand, counting down.
TTGCCAATTTAAATACATTAAAAAAGTGAAAAAAATATAACTATATAATCTTGACGAAGATGGCATCACTACCTCTTAGCCTTTATAAAAGCAACATTTTCTTACAGCATTTTTTTGTTCCTCATTTTTAAAGACACTATCAGAACTGTCTGGTAATATGTCTTCACCTCATTCCACTTTTTCTTTCTATTTCTCTGAATGGTTTCAATCCCTCTCCATGTGTAGACAAGGAAAACTCTACCATTTTTAGAAGCACATCATATACTTTTTAACCATAAGTAACAGGTTATGTAATAATGCAAGACATAGGCCATGAACATTTTAACTGAAGTAACACTTATTGTTATTACATCCCAGCAGTGTAAATTAGCTACAACAACAGCAAAACAAAAACAATGGGATAAACAGAAAGTAACATCTTACTTTGTTCAAATGCCGATGACGCATTTTAGCGTTTATTAAATCCCTGTAAAAATTGGCAAAAAAAACAAAAAATTTGATACAGTCCTTCGTATCTTTCAACACAACAGAGCTGCTAATAAAGCCTTCATTGTTATGGGGTCATGAAGCAGGTGTTACAAATTGAAATTCAAATTGGCAACTCTAAATTGATCTAGCCTAAAGTCGAGTGTTTGGTTTCACAACGGCTGCTATCAATTAGTTTAGTTGATTTTAACTAGTCCCATTCATAGTTAAGCACGTTTGCAACAAGTATGAAAAACCATTATCAGTGGAGCACAAATTCGACGAGTCACCATGACAACAGGCAACAGGAAGTGCCTATTTCACCCCACTGGAACTAGAGATTTTAACGCAGAAATGCAAAAAAATTCATTAAAAAAGGAGATTGTGTTTTAAAGACAGAGAAAACAGTTCTACAGCTACAAAGGAGAGAAAGATGGTGAAAGAGAAGATTGTAGCTCCCGTTAATGCGTAGGTTTATATAAAGTGGGCTATGGCAGGCAGTTTTTACATTTATTAAAAGTACATATCTCTGCTGTTTCATTTGTAGATAAAAAAAAGTTATTCTAAAGTGTAGTAAAAGTTTTTTCTGGGGTTTCATAAAAACAATTATTAAAACAAAAAATGGATAAACTAAACAATGTGAAAATACAAACCTGTTTCAACTTTAACAATAGATTTTTGAAAGCTTTGCTTCTTAATATTATGGCGTGTTTTCATTGTTGCTCTCGTGTCTTTTCTAAGGTTGCATTCTGTTAGTTTTAATATATTTTTTTAAATGTCTACTTTTTAGAATGGTTATTTTTCTTCCCTTTTTCCTAAATGCTTCATCAACATTTTCTGGCATTCCTTTGCCAAAAAATTCATTTTGTCTTTTAGATTAATATTTGTTATTATGAAAAAACAAAAACAAAAAAACAAAGTTTTCTTTAAACAGGTTGTAAATCCATGTTTTATCTTAATGGTCACTTTTATCTTGTGTGTATTTTACTTGATGCTACATGATTTTTTTCTGGGTTATTTGTCCATTGCAGCGGGATTACTGAGGAGGATCTGTGTGCAGCAGGTGTAACAAACCCCTCACACCGGCGAAGGATCATGGAAAACCTTCCCAGGAACTGGAACTGACAGAGAGAAAGTGGTTCAAAGCCATCATCCGTTCTGCTCTTAACTTGAACTGTAATAAGTCTGCTCTGATCTTAATAAGCATCATGTTTGATGGACCCTGTCCTCTTGTTATGCACTTAGTTAAAACTGTAACACATGGTTGTCAGTGCCAAAACAGAAAAAGAAGCATAATGCATGAAGTACCTGTTGCACACAATAAAACATTAATTTGCAGCGTAGATAACAAGTTGAAGAAGTTGTAATTATATTAAAGCCTCTAGGAAATAGTATAACCCATTTTCCTGTTTTTCACGGTTCTTTCTAAGCCAGTGTTTGCTATCAGTTTTCCATTATGTCATTATGTTTTTTTTTTTTTTTGCTACCAATGAGCCACAATAGGTCATTAGAATAAATCAAGAGAGCATAGTTCCATTAATATAGCTACCAGAAGACTGCCTGGAAACCTCTAGAAAAACCATTCCATCTCTTTATAATTTTGCTATCATGTCGCCTGATCAGTAGCTGCGTCTACTGCGCATGTTTATATAGCTCATAAAGCAATACTTGACTGTCACCGAGCAATAACGTGTCATCTCCTGCTTTCAAGCAACAGCAAAATAGAGTTATCTCCCATTTATGGTCCTTATTTTCCATTTCAGAGCTCTAATAATATCCTCCATTATGCTGCTAATACGTTTGATCACTCTAACTAAATGATTTAGGGAAGCAAAGCCACATACTGGTGAGTACATCTGATATTGGTGAAATGTGTCAATATTTAGAGAACAATTAAGAGATTTAGACTGAGGTTTGGAAAATGACTCACAAGTCTGAGAAATGATACGGATGTCCACATCACCTTGTATTCTCGCTTGTATGTAATAACAGACAACAGTGGGAAAAAAAGGTGAGACAGTTGAAAATCCAGTCCCTAAAAATAACCCCTGAATATTGTCTGTGCTTGGTGGTGTTTTGTGTGGGCAGCATTCAGAGGAGGTAGTTACTTATTAAGGCAGAGCCAAACAACTCTGCTGAAAGCAGGTATGTGTCAGTGACCGCTGAGTCACAGCCCATTTAACCATGAGGGTATCATCTGTGGGAGTCAGGTGAAGCTTTGGCCAAGATGTCAAGAAATATGTGACAGGTATTCAGTTTTTCAACTGACTGAACGATATTTTGATCCATTTCATTGTTTGAAAAAATTTAGTATATTAGTCTGGAAATAATAGAAAACTTGTTAAAAAAAACTTCCAAGCAATTGTTTTAATTTATTCACTCAGGTTTTTTTTTTCAGGTTTCAGTTTCAAGGCATGAAAATCTTTCACATGGCCTTTCGGCACAATTTGTTGTTTTGTATCCCAAATTTCTCATCAATATGGAATTCAAAATTGCTTGAAGCCTTCCATGCTGATTCTCAGGGCCGACTCTCCAGCATGTTTTTTGGGTTTCCCCTACCTCCACACACCTGACTTACCGTCAATAATTGAGTGATTAACAGACCCATCCAGCTCTTGGAGGCTACTAAGGGGGAAATGCTACTGTTTGATTATGAAATCATAAAACTATTTAAATCTGATGACAATATTCGGGGGAGGTTATTATTACGTGCCGTTCTGATGGTGATAGAAAGCTTAGAATGTGTGCATGCCTGAAGTAGGGAGTCCTGATTTCAAGTACCTTTCACACCTACAGGATTGATATGAGTGCAAATGCTGCTGCCTGATTGGATTGTGATTACCAGAGTGGGAGTTGTGAGCTGACCTGAGCACAGACAACAGTTACGACTCAGTACTCTGAATGCTTTGACTTTGGCAGATGTTGAAGGAAAGGGCATTAGAGGCTTTAAGGATATGTTGACTGACAAAAGCTGGCATTAGCTTTAGTTTTAGTGATTACACTAGTTGGCTACAGTGTTAACCAGTGAAGTCATCGCCGATATCCAGTATTGAGAAGAAAGAACTGCTGCCTGTTGTAATGCTGTATCTTTTGTGCTGCCAACTTCAGCACACAGTTCTCAAACTATTTATGTATTTAGCCTGGTGTGCATTCCAGGCTAAAACAAGCTTGCTCAATACATGTCTTCTATATACTACACTCTGCTGTGCTTGGCCTGGATTTACTTCCCTTAAGTGGCATAATCCATCAAAAATGATAAATTATCAATTTATATTCATTTTTAACAGCCAAATCCAAGATTAAAGACTTCTGTACAGTATGTACACAAAATACTTGTGTCAGTGTTTGTTAGTGTAGTTCACAAATCTAACTACATCTGTATCAGAAAGCTATTTGACTGTACAAAGATCACTCATCATCTTCACAGGTGTGGCACATTAAGAAACTGATTAGACAGCAGTATTATAGCCTAGGTGGGGCTTAGATTGGCAACAATAAAAAGCCAATAAGGGTCTTTATCAGAAAAGTCAATGTTGGCATGCTGACCATCAAAATGTATACCAAAGCTGTTGCTCATATGTTCTTTAAGTTATTAATGTCCATCAGTCTAATGTGTTTTGTAGGATCAGACAGTAAATCCAACCAGCCTGACATTCATAGACTTCAGGTAACCACAAAATCCCTCGACATCCAGCATGTTAATTTGTAGTAGCATCTGAAACAGCCCCCTGGACATTTGCCTGGACAAAATGTTAGCATAATCAAAGAATTTCTTCATTCCTACAGCCTAGGCCATCTTGGCTGCATGCTTTTCTTTCTCATTGGGGTCTAATTTGACTGCACAGTAGGATATATCGTTGTTAAAAACTGCAGCAAGGTCAGAACTAGAGCAGTAGGGGGAATGTTCATACCACATATCGTCTTTTGATGTGGACTAACATTCTAAAGCGGGAAGTAGATGTGTGCAAAGTTCTGCATTGACACAAAAATGACATGTTGCCAAAACACATTATTGCCATTATTAAATTCATTAAGAACCTCATAGTCCCGGTTATCCAGATTTTTTATTTTTATTTTTTTTGCCATTGTGTTTTTAGTTTTAGTTTAATTTCATGAAGATAGAGCCTTGCTATATTAAACTGTGCCAGTCTGTGAAGACATAATTTTTTCTATCTAATGTTATTCTGCACACAGACTCACTCTCTATCATGTGCTGCTGTAACAAGGCCTCCTTTGTGGCCAAAATAACCACAGAATTTTTTCCCACCTACAGGTGCTGGTCATAAAATTAGAATATCATGAAAAAGTAGATTGATTTCAGTAATTCCATTTAAAAAGTGAAACTTGTATATTATATTCATACATTACATACAAACTCATATATTTCAGATGTTTATTTTGTTTAATTTTGATGATTACAAATGACAACAAATGAAAATCTCAAATTCATCATATCAGAAAATTAGAATATTGTGAAAAGGTTCAAAATTGATGGCCCCTGGTGCCACACTCTAATCAGCTAATTAACTCAAACCACCTGCAAAAGCCTTTAAATGGTCTTTCAGTCTAGTTCTATAGGCTACACAATCATGGGGAAGACTGCTGACTTGACAGTTGTACAAAAGACGACCATCGACACCTTGCACAAGGAGGGCAAGACACAAAAGGTCATCGCTAAAGAGGCTGGCTGTTCACAGAGCTCAGTGTCCAAGCACATTAATAGAGAGGCGAAGGGAAGGAAAAGATGTGGTCGAAAAAAGTGTACAAGCAAGAGAGATAACCGCACCCTGGAGAGGATTGTGAAACAAAACCCATTCAAAAATGTGGGGGAGATTCACAAAGAGTGGACTGCAGCTGGAGTGAGTGCTTCAAGAACCACCACACACAGACGTATGAAAGACATGGGTTTCTGCTGTCGCATTCCTTGTGTCAAGCCACTCTTGAACCACAGACAGCGTCAGAAGCGTCTTGCCTGGGCTAAAGAGAAACAGGACTGGACTGCTGGTGAGTGGTCCAAAGTCATGTTCTCTGATGAAAGTAAATTTTGCATTTCCTTTGGAAATCAAGGTCCCAGAGTCTGGAGGAAAAGAAGAGAGGCACTTCATCCACGTTGCTTGAAGTCCAGTGTAAAGTTTCCACAGTCAGTGATGGTTTGGGGTGCCATGTCATCTGCTTGTGTTGGTCCATTGTGTTTTCTGAGGTCCAGGGTCAACGCAGCCACATACCAGGAAGTTTTAGAGCACTTCATGCTTCCTGCAGCTGACCAACTTTTTGGAGATGCAGATTTCATTTTCCAACAGGACTTGGCACCTGCACACAGTGCCAAAGCTACCAGTACCTGGTTGAAGGACCATGGTATCCCTGTTCTTAATTGGCCAGCAAACTCTCCTGACCTTAACCCCATAGAAAATCTATGGGGTATTGTGAAGAAGAAGATGCAATACACCAGACCCAACAAATCAGAAGAGCTAAAAGCCACTATTAGAGCAACCTGGGCTATCATAACACCTGAGCAGTGCCACAGACTGATCGACTCCATGCCACGCCGCATTGCTGCAGTAATACAGGCCAAAGGAGGCCCAACTAAATACTGAGTGCTGTACATGCTCATACTTTTCATGTTCATACTTTTCAGTTGGCCAACATTTCTATAAATCCTTTGTTTTTATTGGTCTTCAGTAATATTCTAATTTTCTGATATGATGAATTTGAGATTTTCATTTGTTGTCATTTGTAATCATCAAAATTAAACAAAATAAACATCTGAAATATATGAGTTTGTATGTAATGTATGAATATAATATACAAGTTTCACTTTTTAAATGGAATTACTGAAATCAATCTACTTTTTCATGATATTCTAATTTTATGACCAGCACCTGTATATGTAACATTTGTTTGGCCCTTTTCTTAAGCTGAAAAATAAAACACATTATATGACAACAACTGTAGTTTCTGCACTTTTGTCAGTATAAAGCATTCAAGTACTATCTAAAATCTATTGGTTTAATTGTATCTCAGTCACTCACACTTGAGTCTTCAGTAACTTATTAAGTAAACCAACAGATCTGAGTTTACTGCCTCATCACCAGTGCATATGCTGCTTGCTTTTATATTTTTATGAGCAAACTTTATCATCCCTTGTCTAGTCTTGTGAATCTTTAACAAAAAGCTGAGATCCAGCAAATATAGCACAAACCAGTTATCATGTCCACAACCCCTGGGACTACATGCTCATTCATATACCTTGTCTCATTTAAAGCATATTTCTTATAGAGTAGCATTGGCATAAGTTCTACTAAAGCATTTTTCTTTTTCAATGGTTTAGTTTTTAAATAAATCACACTAAAAATGAAATAACCTTCTGCTAGTTCGCTTAAAGAAGGCGTATAACAGGAAGATTGTAAACATGGTGGAAGAAGAGCCGGTGTGCTTGCAGCTGGATTCATTCATCACCCAGGCTGATGTCACCAAGGTGGTCAGAAAACTCCGCAGTGGCAATGTGGGTGGATGAGAACCCCCTCTGAGTACCTTAGAGCTCTGGATTTTGCCGGGCTGGTGTGGCTAACCCGCCTCTTTAACATCACCTGGAGGTCTGTGACAGTGCCCCTAGATTGGCAGACTGGGGTGGTGGTTCCCCTGCATTAGAAGGGGGACAGGAAGGTGTGTCACAGCTATAGAGGGATCACACCCTTTACCCTCCCTGGTTAAGGCCTATGCCAGGGTCCTGGAGAGGAGAGTCTGACTAATTGTTGAACCTTGGCTACAGGAGGAGTAATGTGGTTTTTGTCCTGGCTATAGAACAGTGGACCAGCTCTACACTCTGCAAGGTTATTGACGGTGCATGGGATTTTGCACAACCAGTCCATATACCGTATTTTCATGACAATAAGGCGCATATAAACGTCTTTTTTCCCCCTCAAAATGTGCGCTGTTAATCTGTGACTCCATGCGTGCCCATCTCATAGCCGATGTGAAAAACATGGTGAAACAAATGAACGCTGTGCTTGCTGTTATTCCGGGAGGCCTGACAAAGGAACTTCAACCGCTCGACATCGGTGTCAACCGCCCGTTCAAAGTAAGGCTACGTTCACGCGTCTGCACTGCAAAAAATCTAAATCTAGATAAGTCATTTTTTCTTAAAATAAGTGCATTTGTTCTTGAATTGAGGAGGTAAAAGAGACATTCTGCCAATGGAACAAGACAATTTACACTTAAAATAAGAAAACACAATTGCATTGTCTTATTTCAAGTGCATATTATCTAATTATCTTATTTTAAGAGTAAAATTACTCATTCCACTGGCAAACTATCTAATTTAGCTGCTCAAATTAAGGGCGAATACACTTAATTTAAGACATTTTTACTTATTTCTAGATCGTTTTTGCAGTGTGCTGCTTCATTTTTGCCACTTGTACCAGTTAGTTCTGACGCGCGGCTGAAGCAGCTTTGCTGCTCTGGCTGTGCGGTGCAAAAGTGTGTCTGACACACGTTGGGCGGAGCTACTCTATCCTTTCTTTGCCTTGCAGCTATATTTGCTGTGATCAGTGGGAATAAAGTAGTTTTAATCAGTGTATTCTCATTATGAGTTTGTATGTGTCATGATGGGTTTTCTCTGAGTGAAGCCCAAGATGCAGAACACACACGGAGAGACAGGTAAAAGTCCAAAGAGTTTATTAAAGGAGCACAAGCACATGAATATGAAACCGGGACAGTTCAGGCAGGAGGTTGGTTCACTGGGGTCTGTGCAGGGAACTGGGGATGGCTGGATTACAGAGATAATGAGGTGCTAGCCTCTAGCTGTAAGCTAGCTAGGACGGCTTGGATCTGAGCTTCCAGCTCAACGCAGAGAACAACAGGGGATAATCCACATGGTAACCTCTGGGGAACTCGTCAAAGAAGTCCTCAGGTTTCTTCCACGTAGGGATCTGCGGGTTGGCTCACCAGGGCAGATTGCAGGTTGGACTTTCCAAGAGCTTCTGGCTTGAGACTGGTTTCCTATGACGCAGCTCTCCCAGAGCTGCAGACCAGAGACAGGGTTCCAATGAGGGAGCTTCACAAGGAGACAGGAGGCTAAGCTCATCCAGAGCTTTCACGAAGATACAGGAGGTCAAGCTCATCCAGAGCTTTCACGAAGATACAGGAGGTTAAGCTCATTCAGAGCTTTCAAGAGGGACAGGATTCCTGTGAGGCAGAGATAAAGAAGATATTAGAATCTGGTCTCGACCTAGGAACAACCAAGACTCTATAGCAGAAGGTTCAGGAAGCTAACCAACTAAGATCAACACTGCGGCGTGGAATCAAGGACAGGCAGGAGCTTATAAAGGAGAGGTCTTCTGATAAGAGGATTAGGAACAGGTGTGCAGGAAGGTTCCAGCTCCAGAAGACCCACAGCGCATCCTGCTGGAGACAGAGGGTAAACTCCAGATCCCCACAGTGACTCCAACCCTAAGGGAAAAACAAAGAGAGCAGAAAAGGATCCTCGGCGCCCTCTGGTGGGCAAGCCTGAGGATCCCAACAGTATGAAATCGTACGAAAAGTTATGCACCGTAATTTCGTACGTTTTGGACGTTTTTTTCATCGTATGCGCATGCGCATCTTACGCACCATTCAAGAACATAGAATTGAAAATACAATTAGCCCTAACCCTGACCCTAACCCTAAGATATAAAACAGCAAACAACATAGTTAGAGACATGAATAAGTGATTATTGCACTGTTTTTCCCAGTTTTACGTCCATCCGCGGATCTGCTTTTTTTGTCTGTCTGCCTGCGCATGCGCACTGATTTGGTTTTTTGAGGAAAAACGTCCAAAACGTACGAAATAGTGTGCATAACTTTTCGTACGATTTCATACGAACTGATAATGAGAATATGTTGTTTTAATATATTTTTAAGTGAGAAAGTCCACCTGAAAACTTAATCATTGCAGTCAGTTCATCCAGATTACAATCCCACCTTCTAATATTAGTTCTGTCAGAGCCGCTCAGACCCCCACATACCGGCGGTGCGCTGTCAGTAGGATCCCATTCAAAAGTAGCCTCTGGCCGGGTCGCCTCCTCGCGGTTCACCGCGGCAGCTGGTAGGTGTTTTTCATCTAAATAATCTAAACTGCAGGCACCAGGATAATAAAAGCGAACATATTCTGCCGGCAGATTTCTGCATTTTAAGTTAATTTATGCGTCAATAAACTGTTTCAGAGGAGTGATCACAGCGCTCTGTGTCATCAGCGATGTGTCTGTCTCACGGCCAGCTCCCAGAGGAGTGATCACAGCGCTCTGTGTCATCAGCGATGTGTCTGTCTCACGGCCAGCTCCCAGGTTTGATTAATACTTTGTAATAAATACATGAATAAAACACAAACATACTCAGTTTTGCTCCCGCTCTATTTCTAAATATGCAGTAGAGGTATTTACAGTGTTGGGAAAGTTCTCTTTCTACGTGAACTAGTTCAAAGTTCAGTTCACACATTTTAAAATGAACTAGTTCAGTTCATAGTTCACAATTCCAAAAAACAAACTAGTTCATAGTTCTTTTTTTTCTTTTTTTTTTCAATATATTGCTCAATTACACCATAGCCTACTGTAGAACCACAGACAGCAATTATTTTATCAGTTGTAACTCTGAAACTGTGCGTCAGATTTCATCTTCATATCCAGTTTTGAATCCTTATCCAACCAGGGTTTACATTAGCATTGAGGGGACAGCATTTCCCCATTGCTGCTTTAACGCTTTGTTGCTGTCCATTCACTTCACACTAGTAGCAGCTGCAGCTTTCACCCCTACAGTATATTCTCAAAAACATCAGGAAAAATGTGCTGCTTGAATGGTCTTTTTTATGAGTAATTATTAAAAGAAAAATAGGAAAGTAGTCTTTAAGGTGCAAATGTTTTTTTTTTTTTTTTTTAATAATTTTTTCCATTTGAAATTCCATTTCAATACATACTAAAAAGGAATCCTGGAAAATTATACCAGGCAGGTTTAACAAACAAGTTACATGGATAGTAAAACCCTCAAGAACAGGGGTCTTCTTTTCCAGACCAAGGACCCCCAAACTGATGGCGAGATGGAGCGGGGACCCCCTAACTATATATATTGTATGAAATTGTGTCCTATAGTCACTCTATTACAGATGGAGTAATGTAAAGAAATTAATTTCTCCCTGGGATTATTAAAGTTTTTCTGATTCTGATTCCTGGTTGATGGGACAGGTGTTGTGAAGGAAACGGTGCCCAGCTTGAAAGAGCTCCTGTGTGTCGCTGAATGTGAGCATTGATGACTGAAAGACATCTTCTGCCTCCATTTATCTGTTTACTACAGTGCGTTGATTTCATGTTAATGAGTATTTAAAGACATTTCAATTAGTGGGGGAAAGAAATGCAGGGGGGGAATATAAAAATATCAACTAACCATGCAGACGCTCATGCAGTACCTCCGTAGACCCCCTAGGGGTCGCGGATCCCCTGTTGAAGACCTCCGCTCAAGAAGATTTTACTAACACAAACTGAGGGACCAGGCTGAGGTAGGAATTTAAGGTTACTGAAGTGCGGATTTTTTTACTGAAAGCCGGCGGGCAAACTTGTTGCCATCATCCTCACCGACCAACTGGTCATAAAACTGTTTTAAGTGATCATACTGCTGCTTTGTCGCCTACATGCTGCTGTTGCTTCCACGCTGCATTTTGTTTTGATGACGCACGCGGCTGTAGGCTACGACGCTGGTAGCTGGTGTTGCCAGATTGGGTGTTTTTCCCGCTACATATTAAGGCCTGTTTACGGTGTGATTTAGCCGGGGTTTCGCCTGGAGGGCTCTATAGAAATCTGGCAACCTGTTAAACGGATTTGAACTGAGAGAGCGTGCCGTTCACAGACGCCAGAATGAACGAGTTCACAATAACGTTCACCAGGCAATAATGCAGTACGTTCAGTTCACGTTCGCCCAAAATATGAACGAGTTCATGAACTTTCGTTCAATGAACGCGTTCAGGCACAACACTGGGTATTTAAACGTAGTAGAGGACATGTACCTGTATATAAAACCTGCGCCCTATAGTCCGGTGCGTCTTATGTGTGTGTTAAATTCAGTAATGGCACACACAACTGAGACTGCGCCTTTTAGTACGGTGCGCCTTATGGTCGTGAAAATATGGTATGTTTTGTGGTCCTGGAGAAGGCATTCAAACGTGTTCCTCGTGTTGCCCTGTGGGGGTGCTTCAGGAGTAGTCAGGGGCCATTTACTAGGTATTATTGAGTCTCCGTACAAGCAGAGTCAGTGTTTGGTCCACATTTCCAGCATTAAGTCCGACTTGTTTGCGATGCATGTTTGACTCCAACAGGGCTGCCCTCTGTCACCAGTCTTGTTCATAACCTTTATGGACAGGATTTCTATGTGCAGCCAATTGATGGAGGGAGTCTGGTTTGGGAACTGTGGTATCTCGTCCCTGCTTTTTGCAGATGATGTGGTTCTGCTGGCTCCCTTCTGCCAAGAATACAGCAGGTACTGGGGAAGATCGCAGCCAAGTGGCTTGGATAATAATCAGCTCCTCCAGCCTGAAACCATGGATCTTGACTGGAAAAAAGTGACTTCTCCACTTCAGCTTGGAGGAGAGTTCCTGCCTTAGTGGACGAGTTCAAGTATCTTGGGGTCCTGTTCAGAGTTCGAGTACTTAAGGAAGAACCATGTAAGCTGCACCTAACCATGTACTAGGGGTGTAAATAATAATCGTTTTGTATCGATGCATCGATCCAAAAGCCGACGATCCGATGCATCGACACGTCCGCAAGATAATCGATTAATGTTTTTTTTTTCCCCTCCGGTCTATTTTTATCCATTTGCTCCTGGGCGTAACTCTCCTCCCTCCCTGCGGTGCCGCTAAACTTATTTTGCCCTCCTACCGCGCTTCCTGGTTATACTCTTACAGCAGTTTGTTGCAGCAAGCTTCACACAGACATTTTTAAATTATGCTCAATATTGAAGCGTGGTCTGAGCTACACGCTGTGGGTCTAGATACGGCCGAGGCGGCGAGGAAGTGGGGGCGAGTTTAGTCCGACGACGGAGGGAAAAAAGAGCGGAGATTCAGCTGGAAAAAGGCTCCCACCGTTCTCGCACACCTCGCTCTTCTAGCGGGTCAAACTTCACGAGTTGTTTTCCGCAATTTCGGTCATAAAAACAAAACAAGCCGGCCTCCTGTCTGGTGCACTGTTTGCGGTCAGCTACAATCTGGGAGAGGAGCAGCGGAGCGTCTCTCAAGGGGCGGTGACGTCAACACTCTGGAGCCTTCTTCTTCTTCTTTTTTTTAATGGCGGTTGGCAAACAACTTATAGGTGCATTACCGCCACCTTCCAGAATGGAGTATGGACCAGACAAACTATTATATTCTCCCTAAAATACCCGTTCTTCTTAGAAAATTAAAAATACTACCAAAAACTACATCCCCAGATGACCTTTGAAACAATTCCCTTATATCTAGTTTACTTTTATTCCTGTCTAACTCTCTACACAACATCTCTCTTTCCTGAGTATATTTATTAAATTCTAAAAAAATATGTTGGACAGTTTCTTTGGAGCCAAGGTATTGCATTGAACTCATTACACTGATATTGTGCAGTATTTTTACAGTATTTTTTGATGCAACTTTTCTACTTCTGTTATTTGCTGTTGTTTCTAAAGAAAATGCATAACGATATTACAGCTTTCATTGATTTATTTCAAACTTGAAACTTTGTTTAGCCTGTAAGGTGTAAAAAAAAAAAAAAAATAATAATAAAAAAAAAATTAACCGATTAATCGATTAATCGAATCGAATCGGATCGTGGTGTATTCTTAAGTATCGAAAATAATCGAATCGTTGGGTCAGGAAATCGATACTGAATCGAATCGCCATGATGGATGTGATTTACACCCCTACCATGTACTAGTTTTTTTTTTTTGTGCACATCAACAGGCCACCTGTATTTGATCATTTTTACACAATGAACTCACAGTTTAGCCAAAATGAGAACTCTTTCAAAAAACGATTTTTTTATGACATCCCAAAATGTCTTTGTATTTTTGAGCTAACAAGAAAGCCATTTACAGTTAACTAATCTTATAAGAGACAAAACAAGGTATCTTAATGGTTAACCAGGACTTTTGTGAAGAGACAAATCTACATTTTTAAGTCATTTGTGGGTCATTGTCTCTCATTGAACTCTGGGGCGATAATGAGTTACATATCAGAACACAAGTCTGTTTTACATCAGAGGGTTTGTTTTTGGGTATCAGACCGAACCTAAGAACGAACCTTCCTCTCAATCCTAGATCAAATGCATGGAGGTGAGCCCCACACTAGCTGGCATCACTCCACATCTTGCTCAAGCTCAGGCTCCTTCCCCCGCAAGCAAGGTAACATTCCAAGCCCCCATAGCCATGGATCAGGACATCGCTGCCTTTGAAGTTCATATAAATAAAAGTATTTTTAAATATAGCTGTTTGTTCTAGTTATTATTTGCTTTGTTGATACAATTCAGCTTGATTTGTTGTATCCTTTGAGTAGAAATTTATCGATTTATGAAAAAATTACTTTTAATTAATTTATTCATATCTTCATAATCTTGATTATTATAAAAAAGTAAACCTTATCTTTCTGTTGTGTTTTTAACTCCCAGGAAAAGTCAGATGTGATTGTAATTTAAATCACCCTTTTTGAATGAGCCATAAGTCTGCTTTGATACTTTCTTGACGTCAAAGCTTCTTGCAAAACTTCTTGCAGTAGTTGGATAGTTTAGTAGCAATAATGCATTTCAACAGAAATAAACTGTTAAATGCATTATGCGTTATTTGGCGTTATTGCGTTATTTTACTGTGACAAATAACAGTTATGAAAACATAACTGTTATTTGTCACAGTCTGCTTTAATACTAACATCTTTAGATCCATGTTGCAATATGTGGGAGCAGACCTGTATCCCATGTCATCCAGTTTCTGCAGTTGATTGACCATTTGAACCTTTACTGACTGATATTATGGGATCTTTGCTCTCATTAAAATTTTATTCTAGTTTGCAAAAATCATTTTAGGCAAATGTGTGCTATTCTTTAAAACATAACATGATTTAGGATTTAGACGAAAATATTGTGCAAGACGATCGAGGGAATGAAAGAATTTTATACCATTAACTGGAAACAGGGAAGATAAATTTGACTTTCTCTTAGATATTCGATATGATATTCAGTTTTTTTTTTCAAAACTGTTGCAACTTCTTGAAAAACAAAATAATAAAGTGATCAAAACCATCCCATCTTCACTTAGTAGGCCGTCTGTCTAACAAGGCTGGAGAAAAAAAAAAGCACAATTTTCTTTTAGACTCATGCAGAACTTATTAAAACTGAAAAAAGTCCAGAAAATTGAGGCCTTCCTACAGACTTAAACAAGATTGTAAGTGATGCTAAAATTTGAATCAGATCCTAACAATTGACCATTTCTAACTTGCCCTTTATTTCTAAAAGAAAAAGCAGTTGCCTCCCAAATGTCAGGTTGTGCAGAGGTTTTTAGAGGACCAAAATGAGGACGGAAGCTGAGATGGTTTCTTGCTTAATAATCAGTATTGGCAACAGAAGCATAAATCCAAAATAACTAATCAAGGAACACAGGAACCAGGATAAACGGGAACACATGGGTTAAGGAGGGAATGAATGAATGACTGAATGAAGAGAATCCAGCAAACACTAACTGCAGAGGATGAGTATAAATGCCAAACAGAACAATGAATGAAGTAATCAACTGATTGGGAGCAGGTGTGGACAAAAGATCTAGAAGGGAGCTAGTGGAAGAAACAGGCACAAGCGGGGGGGGGGGGGGGGGGGGGGGGGGGGGTCAGAGAGTAAGCAAGAAATACATAAGAACTCAAAAACAACCAGAAAACAACTAGAAGGACACAAAATGGAAATTAAACCAATTAGCCAGAAAACACAGAATGCCATGAATCAAAGTGTAACTAAAAATTTAAAAAGAAAACCAAAAAGTGCTGAATCATGACACCAACTTCACTCCAATCCTCTTAACTCACTGTTTTCCGACCTTTAATACCCCCCCATGTATCCTCTTGGCCATTCCAGTGGGAAGAAACAAAGCCAGCTTTTGTCCCCCCTAATTCTTTGTTACACCTATAAGATACCAATCTCAGCATTTTAAATGATCTTTTCTTTAACTCTATTGTACAAATTAACTTGTCTTGCCTTGCCTTTCAACAAAATAGAAATCCAAAATCAATTTCTCTCTATCTTAATGGACAGTTCCACGATCTTTCCCTCTCCTCGGGTCAAGAGTATGCGTGTTATCCTTCATAGCACCCTCACATCCACCTCCCATATCAATAACATTATCTTTCTACATATTTTCATCTACAAAACATTAATCAGCTTCATTCCTCTTCTACCTCTGTTTTTGTAGCTAGTCTGGATCTCAGAGGCTAGTTTTAATTACCAAAACCCCCTCATTCCATTACATCACTACAGTCCTACAGGAGCTTCACTGGCTCCATTTCAACTGCAGAATTCAGTTGAAAATCCTCCTCTTCACATCCTCCTCCATCCTCCTCTTAACAAGGCCATCCAATAATCTTGTTAGGCCAAACCTCTCCGGTCTTCTTCAGATTGCTACCCCCTCCTGAATCCCTAGATCTTTCTCTTCATCCATGTTGGCCTCCTGCTCATGTCCTCACCATGAAAATCAACCTGAGATTTATAATAGTGACGCATTTTTTTCTCTGTGTAAACCAAGACTAAAAGCTCATCTGTTTAAGACAGCATACATACGCTAAATAATATGTGCTGTTTTTAATAGTGTGTATTGTTGATTGTGTTTTTTGTACAGTGTCCTTGTGTGTTCTGAGAGGTTCTTAAGATAAGCTGTATTATTACTAATTATTATTGCATCAAAATCATTAGGAACTGGTTTGCTTTTTCACAGACAACACCTTTTAAAGTCCAGAGATATGTCTCTTACTGTAAATATAAAGTTAATTTGAAAGATGTTATTTCTTTTTCTTCTGATTTTTGGAGAAGACCACATTCAAGAAAAGGCTTAATGAACTCATCTTACATTTCTCCTCGTTTTTCATGATCTGTCATGTTGGAAATACAACCTATTTTTATTTCTTAATGTTCTTTTTAGTGTGAACACATTGTGCAGTGTTATTATGCAATTCCACCAATATCTTATATATATTTATGTTTATTTTATTTATATATCGATTTTACTCAAAACAAAAGTTTTATGTCCTTTAAAACCCAGAATTATCAACACCTACTGAATAAAAAAAAAATAAAATTGCCAGCAGAGTTTATTATCAAAGTTACAGTGTCAGCACATCTGACTTCGGAGCATACCGGTCCATGACTGGAATCGGTAGGCTAACAGAAAACAAAACTAGTCATTCCAATACTAATGAAACTTAGTGAAACTTCGTGTTAAAGATCCATTAATCAATGATGTCCTAACTATGCAAAAATAAACCAGAACCAGAATTTGAAGCAGTTTACTCACTACATTTTACTCAAGCCTTTCCTTCGTTTCTGATAAAAGCAATTCCTATCTCTGGCTCAGTAAAGGGTTGATCCAAAGTTTTTGTTCCTCAGTACCAAAATCAAAAAGGCTATGGAAATGCATCAAACTTGTGCAAAGAAGTCACTGAGTAAAATAAATCCGACTAAATGTTTCCTGTTTTAGGTTGTTTTGACGAAGGATGGCATTTATCTACCTTGTATTATCTGCTGTTTTATATTGTTTGAATATTACTATGGTGTCCTGCCTAAGCTTTTGTTTTCCTATATCACAATACCCCATCATTATTTATCACATCCAAAATGACAGGCAAATATATTTATTCATATGCAGATTTTGCATGCATAGCTTACTATACAATGTTCTTTTACTTGTTGTATATAAGCAGTTTTCTGGTTATTGCCATATTGTGACGTTTTTGCAGCAACTATTGAAATTCAAAATATTCTGGATTTCCACCAAACAAATGTATTGATTAGGTACAGTATGAGACAGATTCTATGTACCATGTGTGTCATCCAGGTCATAGTCATTCCAAAAATGTTTAAATAACAACCCACTGGACTTTGTTTCTTTTTTTGGAACAACTTTTTTGGAATAAACCTGCTCTGGTGTGAATGCTCATACCAACCCCAGAATGAAATACTAGAAGTAGAAACGGCCCTCCTAAGGAATATCAGAGTGTGTGATCAATGAAACTTTATGAGGTGACATGGGCTAAACTTCTTCCAATAATAAAGACAATAGTAATTACATTTCAGTTTGAAAATGCACTCTTAAACAAAGTCATTAATGTTTGTATTAACACCAGGTAGTTAGGTGAAATTAAAACTGAAGTGTGAGGCCTTACTGGTTACATTGAGCCTTTTAGTTTCACAAAATTTTGCATTCCATTTACTCTTCCTCCTCAATCCTAAAGTTCCTGTTAAAGAAAAAAAAAAGTCCCTATAATTTCCCGTTGATGTAGAAATAGCATGCATAATTGTGTGTCTTCTGCAGATGAATAAATGGTGTGAATGGATGAATTTCTGGATGGATCGATATGATATTACACTCTAAGAATTGATAGGTTGGAAAAACAACCTATCAAGTTGGTTAAACCAATTTTGGTGAAATTACAAATATCTTGGACAAAATCTGAATAAGCCATTATGTTTTGGATCAATCAATTTTAATGGTCAACCTAACAACCACTAAAAATAGTAACTGGTGGTTTAATAATCTGACTGGCTGTAGTTAAGTGTACTTTCTAATAGTTATGGTCCTAGAGAAAAATTACAATGATGTTTACATGTACAGAGTTTTGGACATGTATCCCTTTAGTCATGAACAAATAAAACTAGCAATTTAAGTTGAGATCACCATACGCTTCAAAAAACACCAAAAAGTAAGTAATTCAATTGTATTTTTTTGTACATTACTAAATGGATACATGCCCGTTGAGGTAATTTAAAGTTTCTTTGTTGTACAAAACTAAAGGGATAAATGTGGATAAATGGCTATTGACTATGGTAAGCTGTTCTGACCAGGTATGCTCATCTGACAGAACAACAGCCTTACGTAAACATATCACCAGAATGACTGACAATTAGGAGGACCGCTTATTTTGAGATTTTTGAGCTGTAGATAGGCACCAGCACCCCTTGTAAACCCCATTTGGGATAAGTGTGACCAGGGGCGTTGCTAGGCACAAAGCTTTACTGGGGCACTGGCCCCCTAGTGTATATGCTCCTCCTTCCATACATAAATACAGACAAGCACACTGCCCAACCCTGATAAATTCCTACCAAAATTACCAGTTGAGATAATAATGAGTGTAAGAGCATATTTGTTTGAACAAACATGAACATTTTCAACATTGCAGCTATAAAAAATAAGACATCAACAACTTTGACAAATAAAAAGTTTCCTTATACACATTCTGAAGTAATCATTAATTCCTAGGTTACAGAGTTTTAGTTCGGGGGAAAGTTTAACTCATCCTGAGCTAAGTTTTCCTTTTATTTTTTGAGCATTAAAGTGTACCTCCTATTTTTCATTTTTGCAAAGTGGTCAATCACTTGTGACTCAACTTAGAAAGTTCTTCCTTTTTGAACTGATAAAATAGCAAGATGATGGAGCCTGTCTTGTCCCATTGTGCACCTCGGCCAAGTGTGGATCCTTCTCAACACACTGAATGACCTTTCACAACTCCAGCTGATGATTGTGATTGTGAGGGAGATCTGGATGACCTGCGTTAATGTTGGGAATATGATGTTATCAAGCAAGTTGAAAACACACTGCATATCCTTGATGACAAGGCTTTCTTTTTTAACCAGGAAAAGCTCAAACCATTTTGAATTAAATTAACATTTTTTTACTCCAAATTTGTGCTGGGGATGGTGGGACAACTTCACTTGTTTAGGACCATCATGCTTTCCCCCTAAGTCACTAATGTCCCCTTCTTGTTTGTGGACGCTGGTTGTTGCTCCCTCATCACCTTCATGGTCCTGTCTCTCCTGTCCTTCACCTGTCTCTCCTGTCCTTCAACTGTCTCTTGCC
This sequence comes from Cyprinodon tularosa, assembly GCF_016077235.1. NCBI lineage: Eukaryota > Metazoa > Chordata > Actinopteri > Cyprinodontiformes > Cyprinodontidae > Cyprinodon > Cyprinodon tularosa. The sequence continues at coordinate 2,335,934 of NW_024038974.1, read as the reverse complement.
TGTCAGTCTCGCCTCCTCCTCCCTTTCCTACTCCAGCACCTTCATTCTCATTCTCTACAGCAAACATTAAAAAAACGTAAATTTATAATTATGTAAATATCTATCATGTTGCTTATAACGTCCCTAATGTAACTGCTTAGCTTAAATAACTAATTCATTACGGGACCTTACCTCCCTCTCTCTCATCTTGTTTTACTGCTTCCCTGTCTCTGCTTCGTGTGAGGAATTTCCTTATATCCATCTACACATCAATGCAGTCATTTTCAGTTAGTAGCCTATAAATCATGTGGTTTCACTAGGAAAATAATAAAATTGACAGGTAAGAAACGTTACCAGAACTAAAAATGCGTCGCGGCCGCACAGTGTCCCATCCAACTCAGTTGAGAGCAGCGCGTTAATTTACCTGCAGTTCATGCAGTGACATGCGCTGACGTGGGGGCGCTAATACATCCTCAATTTGGAGTTACCAACACACTTGCTGCGCATTTGAGTAGAAATATATGTCTCCTTCCGTTGGAATTATCTAAATTGATGCATTAAAAAAATGTAAAACTGTTGCAAATATTCATGAGATTTATACTGGGGCACAGCTCATTTATACTGGGGCACGTGCCCCAGTAAATGGGGTCTGGCGACGCCGATGAGTGTGACAGAAAATAGATGGCAGGGAGGCAGAGGTGAGTTTCTTGTAGATTTAATGAAAGGTTAACAGACAACTGAGGCAGGAATCCAAAAATCAAACATGAAAAAAGTAAAACAAACCAGAAACCATGGATGGAAAACAATCACGATGAGGAAGACACAGTAAGACGGATATGGAGGAAGTTAGACAAGGAACCAGCACTGAGGAACTGCACAAGGAGAGCATTTATGGCTAACTGAACTTAGAGAGGACTAACGAGCAGATTGGGAGCAGGTGTGAACAGAGCATCTAAGGAGCTAGGGAAAAAGGAGACCAACACAAGAAGGAAACAGAGAGCAACAAACAAAAACCTGAGAACTGAAATACATCTAGAAAACACAACAAAATAAGAATAAAACCAATAAAACTAGAAAACATGGAGCAATGTTAAACTGAATACTCAAAAGAAAACATAACAGAACCAACATTGTGACATAATTAACCAAAGCGTTTTAGTTGTCAAGTAACTATTAATATATAAAAAAATTTAAATGTTTAATAAGTTTAAACATTTTTGATAGTATTACTGCTGCCAACGTCTGTATTATAGAGGGTGAAAAAAATATTGTAGGGGTGGCCACAGGGGTGGCCAATGATTGGCCCTGCACCTTCATCTAGCTCCGCCCCTGAAATTCTGAGAAAAAAGTCAGAATTCTGAGATTAAAGTAAGAATTCTGACTTTTTTCCCATATTAAACTGAGGTAAATTTTTAAAATCAGTCAACTTCTTTTTTTTTTTTTTTGCAGTGTCCCTAATCCTATTCGCTACAAACTATTTCAAAATCTCACCCCAAGGTTTGATGAAAAGTTGAGATCACTTTTATTTCGTTTTCAAAACCTGACTTTTTTTTTTTATTCTGTGGGGCATGCTTTGTTCACTCTCCAGTGAGACTTTCACTTCCTCCCCTCCCTCCTGCCTGCAGTTCTAGAGTTTACTGTCATGGACTCCAGCTCTGCGGTAAATAACACTCAGCGGGAAGGTTAAAGGAGAGCCTGGACTTCTGATGGACGGTTGGAGGCGTTTGGAGCTCTGGGAACTACAGCAAGAGAAGAAGCGACAGAACAAAACAAACTAACCTGCAAAGACCAGAGCTGCCTGATCCTGTTTAGGTGAGAGCAGACAGCCTTGAAAACTCTTGAATGAACTGCGCTTTACACGAGAAAAACTCTTAGTTTAGGGAACAAAGAGGAAAAGAAACTCCAGAATAGTTGGTAACAAGAGCGAAAAGAACTATTTCTATTTCTAATATCCTACTTTACAACAGTTTCCCCGTCTAAAAAACATCGGCGGCAGTTAGACTGAGTGAAGTTAAGTAAAAGTTGTAAAACAGAACAAATAGTATAAAAATACTGATAGCGTGTCTTAAGTTTAATCTCGCTACAAATTCTGTTCAAAGAAAAGATTTCAGACTTAACTGAAATCAACATGCTGGATCTTTTATTCGGATTAATAACATTGTTATAACTACTTATTGATATAAGAGGAAAAAATTATATATATATATATATATATATATATATATATATATATATATATATATATATATATATATATATATATATATATATATATATATATATATATATATTATTATTATTATTTTTTCTGCTCAGAATATTTTAAAAAGTGATATGTTTAGTGTGGTGACATAAAACACTGGAATGTTGTGTCTGGCAGCAAAGTGTGTTGCACATATGGTTACAGACCCTGCCACATTTAATAGCACGGGTAAAAAAATACAATAAAGAAAACATCTTAAAATAGCCTAACACTTCAAAATTGCAGCAGTCTTTCAACATACAACTTGTTGTTTTTGGTTGTTGTTGTTGTTGTTGTTGTTGTTTTTATTTGTTTCCTCCCTCAACATCCCCATCATTGTAAGTGGGAACATGTCTTGTTAGAAACAGCATTGGTTGTTTTTTAACGTTATTTCTCTAACTTTGGATAAAAACAAAGTTTACACGAGTAACTGTTGTCTTGCAGCTATTATTTCTAAAGATCAAGGCGCGTCTTCTTAACTTAAATAACATGTTCCCTTTTCTCACTCATTTTAACATTGGTCTCTGTTTCACATTATAAATGCCAGGAAAACAGAAGGTTGCAGTTCATTAATTTGGATTTCCCACACAGTGCTGAAGTAAAGCATATCTTAATCAGGACTCTCAGAAGTGCAAATGGATGTGGCATCATTTATTTCTAAGAAACAAAACAGAAACCAAAAATCTATGTTAATTTCTTATAATGTTGGGATTATAAGCATTCAGATTCAAATTTGGACTTCTAAAAATGTTCTATGTGATATTATGCCACTGCAATGATTATAAGAAAAAGCCTCCCAGACAGCGTGAAGATTTATTACCCTGTATTTCTTTATTGTGTGTTAGTATAAACTTCTAAGGGTGACTTTTACAATATTTCACAGATTATGAAAGTTATGAAATATGAACCATTTTGGCTAATACTTTTATTTTTTTTTTAAATCTAATTAGGGTATTTTAAGAGATAATAATAAGTCCATTAAATTACAGGAAGAGGTTGGATTTCCTCTAGAGGATGTCAAACTTAAAGTAAACAACATACTTATGATGTTTTGCTTCTTGACGCAAAGTGAAAACAAGAACTTGTTGTTTAGAGAAAAACTGGCAGGGTTGTAAATTTAAAGTAAGGTGGAGATTTATTGAGGAAACATGAAATGAAACTACTTAACTGAAAGTTATACTTTTCACCCAAATATCCGGATTGTTCATTTAGAGATGCATTTTGATATTTTTTTTCTTGTGAGTTTTCAAGTTTGTGCTAATTATAGATCAAAATTCTAAGTCAGGTTTTCTTAAAAAAAAAAAAAAAAAAAAAGTACTGCATATACTCTTATTAAGTTATTGTAACTTTGTAGGAGGAATAGATAAATAAACTGTTATAAGAAACTCAATAAAGGATGCCCAAAACCTTTTGTCCAAGTTAAAATAATTAGATAAATTCTTTAAAAAGGAAAGAATGAATATTTACACTTCTAAATTCATAGAAAGTGAACAAAAACCTCCCTAAAATTGTCTTTCTCATTAATGTTGTCTTCAGCAGACAGAATGTAATTATGTAATCCTAATCTAACTAAAGCTCTTAAAGTTTTGTTTTTCTTAGATCTGTTAGCATGAAGAAAAGATTGAGCCTTTTTTTTATGTATGTAAATACCTGGTCTCAGCTGGTATTTAAGAGTTTACAATGTTTCCACAAAGCTAATTATTCTGAATTCTGCCTCAATGAGAGTCTTAAATGTCCTAAGAAAGGGCTTTCTTTATAACCTACCAAAACTGTTTTATAAATGTTCTATTTAAACATTTAGGTGTCGTTTTATCCGTATTGGAAAAGTCTGTAAAACTAAGTTCTTGTACTACAATATCATGCCTTCATACCAAGTTATAGTTCCATATGATAATTTTGTTACAGCTTTTCTATTGTTAATGTTTGGATTTAGATCTAACTAGCGACCAAACTATATTTTTAGCGTTAAATTGGCCTTAGTTAAGGTCAGTGGTGACATGAATAGGCATGTTTAAAGGGAACAATCGTTTCATATTTGACCAAAAAAAAAACAACAAAAAAAACATCTTTATGATCCCAAAGATTTTGGAAAAATGTTCTGTTGACTGACAAGGTAAAATGGTACCTCTGTGGGCATGTGTATATTAACTTTGGTGAGAGAAATAAGGGGGGCAACATAGACACAGCCATCCCCCCCCAAAGAAATGGTGGAAAAAACTGGTGAGAAAGGCTGTTTCTGTCGTATAGGCTGCACTCAGGACTCAGTGGAGGAAGTGGCTGAAAGGAGGGTGCTGTCCAAGCTTACCTCCATCATGGACAACCCTTTCCACCCTCTGCACCAGACTGTAGAGGAGCTGAGCAGCTCTTTTAGTGAAAGACTTTTACACTCTTTTGTAAAAAGGAGCGCTACCGCAGGTCATTCATCCCTGCTGCCATCAGACTACACTACAACGACAATAACTTGTGCAGTGTATAAAGTCCAATTACTATTTATACCCTGTGCAATAATCTGTTTCTATATATTTGACACCCAGTGCAATAACTATAAATATAAATATCCATCTATATAAATACCAATTTAAACACCCTGTGCAATAACCCTTCATAATAATCATACTATAAAAGAAAATAAAAAAAAGCTGTCATATGTTGACGAACTGTATATACTGTATATATCCCATGCTTCTTTTTCTTCCTTTGTCACATTCTTCTTCTCCTTTGACTATTTGAGCTGATGTAACGAATACATTTCTCCACTGTGAGCTCAATAAAGACGATGAAGCCAGTTCAGAGTCGATCTAATCAGACCACTTTACAGGAAAATAAACATGCACATCTGTTATTTTGAAAATACTTCAGTGTAGACTTTCTTGAAATTCTTGCTTTATTAATAAATATGCGCGCATACCTATAAATCCATAGCCTAAATTATTAATTTATAGTTATTCATAATCAACAAATTAAATGCACCAAAATAAGAAAAAAAATACAACTAATCTACACTGAGCGTCCTTATCCATTGCTTCTGCAATGTATTGTGAAATCCTTTTCAGAGCATCTCTTCTCTCCTATATACTTTATGACTAAAATGAATGGCAGTAAAGTGCAGAAGGGAGTGTTGCCAGCAGTGTAAATCATGGGTAACATAATGTTTTAGAAAAGCGAACATTGCATCTGCAGGTTTAGACCATAAATACTGCCATGCTAGCTGTTGTATGAAGGTCTGGGGCTTTTCTGCTACAGAAGGACCTTGATTATTAAGGACCTTATTATGATTGGTGAAACCATTAATTCTACTCCCTAAAGGGCAATCTTATTTGAAATTCTCTCAGCAAGTCAATCTTAAACTAAAGCAAAAGTTAAAAACACAAAATGGTTTTAGAATTAGTTTTTGGGCCAGTTTTTGAGTAGATATATAGCTTTTTAATATACATGAAGAAAATGATAACAATTGTAACACAATTCTCCATTTAAAAAACAACATCAGCAAATGAAAAATGACGTTAACAGTGGATGGCGAATGGAGGGAGTTGCAATGCATGCGCTTTACTTGATCTCAGAACAGGGGTGCTGAATGCACAAATGATTTGGAGGATGTGTGCATTTGGATTGGCCGATGCCGTTCCAAAATATCGTCTGGCTGATTAATTGGTTGGTCTCTATTTTAAAAGATTTTTTGTCATTACTGAACAAGTTTATCTGTTGGATTTTTAATGGTCTTGATTACCTATTTATATTTAAATAGGTAAATATTTATCTCTGACAACAAGCATAAACAGAAGAATTCTATAAGGAGGGCCAATTCTTTTTAACAGCTCTGGTTAACATAATATATCAATTTACACTTCTGAGTTGATTGCATGTGTCTGCCATGCATCCTGTTTATCACTCAGAGATATTTTGATGCCAGTAATTTTATGCTGCTAATGTTAAGAGATGAATCAGAGGATATTAGGATTTAAAGCAAACAGGAAGGTGTTGCAGTCATTTCTATTTAAACCTCTGTAGTTTAAAATTGTTTTATAACCACATGTTTCATGTTCTTACTATGAAAACACTCATAAATCTTTTCTTTTCTTACATTTTTAGGTCATCTGTTGACTATAAGATGTCTATCATGGAGCTGGTCATCAGGAACTCCAGTCCACACAACCAGTTGGAGGTTTTCACACCAGTTTTTAACTCCAGCTGTCGCTTTAATGAGGAGTTTAAATACATCCTGCTTCCTGTGTCCTACAGCCTGGTGTTTGTTGTTGGCTTCATTCTCAACTCCATGGCATTGTGGATGTTCATAAGGATGCGCCCGTGGAACCCCAGTACTGTGTACATGTTCCATCTTGCCTTGTCGGACTTCTTGTACGTGCTCTCACTGCCCACTCTGATTTACTACTATGCTAACCGCAGTGACTGGCCTTTTGGCGTCGCTCTATGCAAAATTGTTCGCTTCCTCTTCTATGCCAACCTCTACTGCAGCATCCTCTTCCTCACTTGCATCAGTGTGCATCGGTATCTTGGCATCTGCCACCCCATCAAGGTGCTGACCATGGTGAAGTCTCGCCACGCCCACCTGGTGTGTGGCTCGGTATGGTTTGTTGTTACGGTTTGCCTGGTGCCTAACCTTATCTTCGTCACCACCTCAAGGAGAGACAATGACACACTGTGCCATGACACGACCCGACAAGATGCCTTTGAGCAGTACGTTGACTACAGTTCTGTAATAATGGTACTGCTGTTTGGCATCCCGTTCGTAGTCATTTTGGTGTGTTACTGTCTGATGGCAAGGACCTTGTGTCAGCCCAGACGGGGATTATCCTCCAGCCAGCAGGCCACTGGCTCCCACCGAAAGTCCATCAAACTCATCATTGTGGTGTTGATAGTATTCGCAGTGAGCTTCGTCCCATTTCACGTCACACGGACACTATACTACACCTCACGTGTGCTGAATCTCAACTGTGAGTTCCTTAACATTGTGAACTTTGCCTACAAAATCACAAGGCCGCTGGCAAGCCTCAACAGTTGCATCGATCCCATCCTGTACTTCCTAGCCGGAGATCACTATCGCTCCAAGTTAATGTACATTCTTTCAAGAAAAAGAAACAAGAAACACAACCAAAGTCAAGCAAACAGCAGTTTGGGTCTGGTCTGTAAGAACTTGACTCCTAAGGCCTGTGAAGAGGCTGAGTGATAATGAAGAATTTCAGTATTTACTGTATAAAAATATATTTTCTTGTGTCTTAACATTTTTCTTGCGGAATGGACAATTACAGTTTTGTTATAAATATAACTTTCAATAAGTGCATCGTATGTTACAGATTATATATATATATATATATATATATATATATATATATATATATATATATATATATATATATATATATATATATATATATATATTTATATATATATATATATATTTATATATATATATATGTATATATACATATATATATATATATATATATATATATATATATATATATATATATATATATATATATATATATATATATATATATATATATATATGCTGCTCAAAGACTGTTTTATCAGATGTTAGTGTAATACTTGGCATAACTTGAAGCTCTATTTTATGTTTGGTGCGCTATCACAGTGGTATTTAGAGACTATGACACAAAAAACAATTCAGACCTGACTGAGACTCGGCTCAAACTAGAGATCTAGGGCTCAAATTCTGCTCAAAGGTTTTTCTCATGTAGATTTCTCGTCAGTGGTGAAACCCTGGAAGTGTAGATCCACTGGGCAAGGGAATAATCTTGTTTCTTTGAATGCTGTGGTGTATAAACATGACTGGTCATCATGGTAATGCTACACACAGTACATGCCAGCAAGACGAGGTAATGGCAGCTTACAAATTCATTTTGCTTAATACATCCACAGCCACAATGTGTGTTATAATCCTAAATGTTTAGTTAAGCTTATGGTTGTCATATCACATGCCTGATTAGAACTGTATTTTAATTTAGTCAATATAAATTTTGACTGGATAAGTTATTTCTTATTGTGGCTCAGCCGAAGATTAGGGTGCTGGAAAGGAGGCCTTCCAACATTAATGACTTGCCTCCCATCCTCAAAGGTAAAAAGAAAATCTAGCAGTGTGCAGATGTACAGAACCAGGTTAGAAATAAAAAGTTAGGTTTGGTTGTTGTAATTCCAATAGATTTTCACGCTGAATATTTGGGAGAATAAAATTCTTCACTTTCCCCCCTTTTTTAAATTAAAAAATAAATTAAAGCAGATAGCATACCTATTTCTTAAAGCCTGGTATTCCTTTTACATTTCCTTAAAATACTGAGTGACATATCTCTTATGTTCTGTATCAATACTGAAATTCTTAATTATTTTACCATATGTTTAAGCTTTAAATAAACAGGGATATGAGTCCTAAAAAAAAAAGAAAACACTTTACTTCAAAATAAAAATCACAGTTTGAATTATGCTGAGATTTCTATTGGTCGTTTTGCATATAAAATGTGCTGTGGTTCTTTAATAAATATTACACTATATTATATTTTAAAAATTGGTATTTTGTGTACAAGAAAGAAATTATTACATCAACATTTTTGAGTAAGTGAGTAAGAGTATTGAAGAATGAAGTACGTGTTTTACATCAAGATGTAAAAAATGTTAGTGATTCAAACTTAAATATTAAAAGTTAATTACTCAAAATTGTTTTTTTACAAAGGTTTGAGCATTCTGAACATATGTTGAATGAGAGGTTGCCAGCTAAAAGTAAACGTTTCATGCTTTAGCAATAAAAGATTGAATAGTTAGAATACAGTATTACGTTTCCCTGTTTATGTGTAGTGTATTTATTTTTTTAAGCTTTTAAGTTTATTTTTAAGCACGCAAAAGCACTAAAAAGCAATTCCCCAATAAAAGCCCACTTATAAAACTATAAGATAACTAACTTAAATGTCCAATACTAGATTTAATTAAATTAAAAACAGAAGATATGTTGTCAGTATTGAGTTTCTAGAATAATAAATGTCTTTTTATATGTAGTATAACATGTTCTGGAAAAGATGAAACTATAAAATGTTTGTGTCAAATTTTGTTGGAGGATAATTTTATTTCATAACTTACCTATAATCTGTGTTTTACTCATACCAAATGATATGCATTAAATATAAAATTTTTATTTTTGTTTGACTGGGACTTGATTGGGGAATGTGAACATCTTTGGTGGTATTGCTGCACAGTTTTATCACTGTAAATGTAAAAATATCTTTGAAGAAAATGCTGCCTGAAATGTTAAAAAAAGTTTTCATTGGAAAACTATATGCAAACCTTTCTTAGATGTAACTTAACTTCAGTTGACTAAGACAGTAATATGGTCAGTATCTTTTCTCAAAGATGAGACACCAGTGAGGCAATCCCCCCTGGTCTATCAGCAGTGTTTGAATATTGCTTGGAAACAACAGCTGCAATCAGGCCTGCGCTGGATTCCAGCACAGCTGTTTTTGTCCTTCAACATGCAGAGCCAACTTTCTCTCTTAACTGGGAGAAAAACGGGGAGTTAAGTTTGAACTCAGACTCTCTGCTGCCCACCCCTCAGCAAAGGGGAAAATTGTGTTTCCTTTCCTTCCTTTACCTATGGGAACTGTTCATGGAATTTCAAGGTCTTTTAACTCTGGAACAGTTTTACTAAAGCTGACTTCATGGCTATAGTTACAGATTTATCTATTTGCGTAAATAAAGTTGTCAGCCCAACTGGATTACTGAGATATTAAGTGTGAGGACTATGATATAGTAACTACAGTTTAAAATGACTTTAAAGCTTTATATTGCAATGGTTTTGGTCTTATAAGGAAAATTAACCAGAAACTAAATCTCTACAGAGGAACATGCTTCCTGCTGAAGAAAAATATAGCTTAAGTTAAGTCTTATGTCTTGCAAGTTACTTTTTAGGAGAAACTGAAACTATGTCACAGATGGAGACACAACACAAGCTGTGTTTGGAAAGCAGATTGTGTAAAACCAAGGATGAAAGTGCATATCTGACTGGTGATCAGCAAGAAACAATGCAGACAGGGGTAGTCGACTACATTTACTTAGGAGATGTTAGAATGAAATGGTCCTTTCTATCTCTTCTTTCTTTCCTCTTATCTTTCATCTTTTCTCTTTTTTTTTCTTTTTTCCTTTTCTTCTTCTGTTTTTCTGCTCTATTTACATTGCAGTGTCCATATAAACTGTAAAACTCCCTGCATAATTATAATAAAGCAATTTATATGCATGAAACAAGTGGAGCAGTATGGCAATTGCCATACTGCTCCACTTGTGAAAGTAAAATCTGTTGGGCTCTTTTTGGCATCAAGACAATTATTCCTATTGCCACATTGCCAGACAGGACACTGAAAAAAAAAAAAAAGAATGAAATGGTAAAAAATTAAATTAAATCATTGATGGTTGTTTTACAAATTACAAATTGCATATAGGATTTAATATCCTATATGTAATTTGTGGATGTAAATCTACAACAAAACCCAAAATATTTTTGCTGGGGGTTGCACACTGCAAAAACAGCAATGCATAACACATTTGAAAAGTACTGCAAACACAAAAGTGAGACTAACACATAAACAATACATCAATAAATCACATGCAAAAGAAATATGCTGCAAAGGAGAAATGCTTTGATCACAAAAATAGAGAGCGAAAGTGTCAGAGGTGCTGCAGACACCAAAGCCGCTTTAATACACAGATAACGCTAACATACCAAACACTAGGAAAAGAAAAAATGCTGTAGGTAGCAGCAGCTAAAATTCAAGAAAAACTGTAAACTAGGTACACTTAACGGAGGTGCTCCAGGCCACCAGGTGGAGACAATTATCAACATATGTGGGACCTGATGGACCAGGCCCTAAGAAATATAAATGGATGCCCACTCAGAGGACAGCTGGAGGTGATGCAAGTTTTCATTTGAACTCATTTTTAAACAAATAAATCAAATTTATTGCTGCGTCAGAAGTCATATTATAGTCTCTAATGCTACGTTCAGACCGCTCGTGCTAGAGGCAGCAGAAGCAGCTAGTATACATGCAAAGTCAATGGTTAATGTGCATCAACGCGCAGCAAAAGGTCCAGTAGGGCATTTTGAGCAGCAGGAGCACTGCATCTTCGAAGCAGCTGAAGCAGTGTCTCATGTGCTGCTGAGCATCTGATGCGCTGGATGTGCTGCAAAAGCAGCAGCTGCTGGAGTTGAATAAATTGAACTTTTGCTGCTCCATGCGCTAGAGGTGGGCGATACCGGGATTTTTTAATCGATCCGATACCAAGTAAATACTGGGTCAGTATCGCCGATATCGATACCGATACCGATACTTTTTACATTTAAGCTGCACTTGCCTGTTGCTTTTTTTCTATAAAGTTCTCAATCGTGGAATAAATAAGAGATTATCTAATGTTAACTTATTTTAGCTAACAATTTTTAATGGGATAAATGTACTGGGTTTTTTCAAGGTCTTAACTACACTTTCTGAGTAATATATGATGTATAATGAAGTGCTGCAGACGATGACCACTGTTATCTACCTGGATATTCTCTGGAGGACTGAAACGCTTGGGTCAAAGATGTCTGTCTGAGGCTGGAGGCGGGTCTTTGGTCTCTCTCTCCATCCAAGTCTGAGTGAGCACTCACCCAGCAACCGGCAGCGCGGTTGTCTGTGTGACGTAGTGCTGAGTGGGCAGGCCAAGCTAAGCCTGCGCGCTGATTGGCTGGCGCCGCTGAGCCATGTGACTGTAGGAGAGGGGAGGGGGAGCAAAGTGCTGTTACACATATGGGGAAACTGGTGACTCCGCAGCAGTCAGCGCGCGCGAGAGAGGATAAAAAGTATCGATCTTGTTAAACGAATATTGTTCAATATAAATACCAGCGTTGGTATCGATAGTATCGATCCTGGGATCGATCCGCCCACCTCTACCATGCGCCACATCAACCAATCAAAAGCTGATCTGGGAGCTGGGAGGGAGACAGACACAGCACTGCTAATGCAGATCACTATCATCACTTCACTAAAACAGTTTATTAATGCCTAGATTAATTTAAAATAATTTAGGATTAAGATTTAGAAACCTGATGGCAAAATGTGTTCGATTTTATTATTTTGGTGCCTACGGTTTGGAAAACACCTTCCAGCAACTGCAAACATTAGCAGAAAACATAGAAGAGGCGACTGGGCCAGAGGCTTCCTTTAAGGGGGGATTTCCAGTGACAGAGCACTGCCGGTGTACAGGGTTTTATACTGGTGCACAGGGAAATAATATTTGAAGGCAGGATCATAATTTTAATGAATTGACTGCACAGATGAAGTTTTCAGGTGGACTTTCTCACTTACAAATATATTAAAACTGCTTTTTACTCACTTATAACAGCAAATATAGCAAATCCGCTCTCTGCTCCTTTTCCCATCTTCTTCCTTTCTGCAAGCACTATTTGGACAGAAATGAAAGCTAACACAGCCACAAAACTACTTCAGCCAAAAATTCTTTACTATTTACAGTGTGTTTTTACCTCTGATGCCTTGAGAGAAATCCTTTCACAATATATAACACATAAATCTCAGATAAATGAGATTCTTCATGTTTGCATACCACCATTTTTTTGTTGTTGCATGTGCTAAAGGGGTTAGGCTATGAGAAGAGTTTGTAATATGTATCAGATAGATATTAGTAAGATACATCTTTTTTTTTTTTTTTTTTTTTTTTTACGATTTAATCTCCAGAAAGAATATTAAAATGAATCTTGATCGATTTGAGAGGCCAAATGAAATCACCGCACCATAAATGAAAACATTCTCATGTAGAAAAGTATTTAAAATGGTCAAGATTTGACAGAAAGCTTCAAAATAATTATTTTTTTAAATCTAAAAATTCAGTTAAAAACATTTCTCCTCTGGCTCAGTTTTCAGCAGAATGATTCAGTTTATTTATGGAAATCTGTACTTTTGACATCTTTTATGTAATTCTGTCAATGTATTCTTAGCCTTGATTTACTTTATTACACTGAAAATAATTCAGTTTGTTATTTGAAATTGCTCTACTTGCTTTATTATTATTTTTTTAACCTTCATTAGTCTCCGTACCATAGTCTATCAAAGGTATTTTACATATTAACCCACTGAACACCACATAGATTGACTCTGTTCAGCGTGGCTCACCAGCGCCTCCTCGTGGCGTAATGTAACTGCGCATCTTAAAAGCCCACCTCTATCCAACTGTTAATCGGAACGAATTATTTAATGTAAGAATTAACCACTTTGATTAACTTCAACAGTTTATCTATTAATTTAGGCTTTCATCTATGTTAAAATTGATTGGTGGGACTTTTTTAAACTCAAAAACACTTCCGCACCACTGTCTTATAATCTATAGATTTAAAAGCTGTTAAGTTTTTCCTCATCATTAACTATTTATTTTTATTTTCCCATATCTAATGACTATCTTAATAAAGATTAAAGCCAATTTCCACAAAGTCTAACGTTCCTTAAACGGTTATGGCCTTCAGTGCATCATCTGTTCTAATATCTGTCTTTATTGCGAATAAAGTAACACATATAGACGAATTAAATATGTCCAGTCAAGTTTAAAATATTTTGAAGACCTGTCATCTACCCGTTTAGCCTATAATCCGCTTATTAAGACAAAGACCGCAGATTGTTTTTTGTCTAATCGTATAAATTGATTGTGATATCAGGACGTAATTTATAAAATGTGTTTAAATCATTAACATCACCATGTATTAAATAAAAGTGAGTAATTGTTAATTTAAGTTGCTTTAAGCTCGCAATACCATCATTAAATGTAGGTTAATAATGAACTGATTGCTGAAAATTAAAAACAGCAGAACCCAACAAAGCTGGGTGTGTGCCATGTATAAGTTAAATTAGTTTGCCTTTTTTTTATAATAACATATATAAGTCTTTATTATTATTATTATTTTTTTTTTTGAGCGCTTCTATTTTTTTGTTTGACCTCATCACTTGGTGGTTTTATTTGGATTTGCGCGCGCCTCTGTTGTCAAAGTTTTCCTGGAGCATATTTTCTGATATCCTTTCTTCTCTTATAATCGACCATGGCGCGGTCAGCGCCGCTGAATGAAGCACTTGGTGTCCTCTCTGCAGAGGATGCGCGCTCAAGGACACTGTAGCAATCAATGGTCGGATTCAAGATGGCAGAAAATATTTTTTCATTGTTGTTATTCTTATTCAGATTGAGATACAGAGATGAAAAAAGACAACCTTTACACCTAAGAAGATCCAGCTCTAATCCAGCACTGTGTTATTGGACTTAAAATGTAGCACTCTTAAAAAAAGTTGAAAATAACTAAATTAATATAAATAATAACTAACTAAGTAAATAATAACTAAATAAATATATGCATCTTTACAGAAAAGCTGCATATATTACTACAAATTCACTACAAATACACTACAAATTGCCCTAATATATATATATATATATATATATATATATATATATATATATATATATATATATATATATATATATATATATATATATATATATATATATATACATATAATTTGATTAATTCAATTACACAGCAACACTGAGCTCTGTATTGACTGTAGATGCCTAAATCTGCGGATTTCTTGAGCTTTGAGCATTTTTCCCTTCTATGTTTTTTTTCTTGTTTGTCAAATTATAAGCCAGGCACGATGGATCTCAAGGACGCGTGGACTTGAATTTAATCGAAGAGGCTGAGAGTGGGGTGGAAGAGTGATACACGGATGAGAGAAGTTCATTATTCTGCTGAAAAGGAAACCAATGGCTTTCATGGTCGCCAGGGAAACCGGCCTTTCTCTTGCTTCCAGACCTATGATAAGGTACTTCACAGCCTTAAGCGCGATTATTGCAAGGTAAAGAGGGGAAATATTGCCTCCCAATGCTGATAGATGTTGGATATTGATTGGAAGGCTGAACTATAGAGAGGCCTATACCCCCAACAGTTTCACCCATCTGCACCCTCAGTTTAAAAGTCTTAGGTGAGGGCCTTGGATGCTTCTTGATCTTCTGCTGCTGTTGCATCTTTGCTTAAGCTGAGCAAAAGATGAAAAAAAGATGGGGGATTTTAAATAAATTAAAGGATGAAATTAAATTCTGCAGGAAAAACATGCTTGATGATGCAAGTCTCTATTGACAAATATCACAAACTGGCAACTTTGCCAACTTCCATTTTTGAGAGTTTATTTTTTATTCTTTGCAAAGGTGAATTCTACACAGTTAACAAAGAAAAACTACACAGTGAAACTTAAAAATAACTGCACTTAAAATGGCAGTTTTGTTATTTGAAATATATGCTTGTCAAAATGGTTTACAGCCAGGGATTTTTTTTCTTCGTTCAATAGCCGAAAAGGTTGGTCTGAGTCAGGTGCTTCAACTCTTCTTTTAAACCTTAGAGGGGCCAATGAAGAAAGGATTGGGAACAACTAAGTTAACCAGTGGGATGATTTCATTTATTTATTTATTTTTAGAGAAATACAGATATAATTGTGTATTTTGATATAGTTTCTGGTATTTATATATGATATTTTCTGTTAAAACCTGAATCAGAGGGTAGGACTCCAGGGTATGAGGCCCTACCTCTGATCAAAGTTTTTGTGATAAGACTGATGACAGGAAGAAACCTCCAGTACAACCATTCACAGTAGCTGTGTTTCCAAACAAATGTGATGCAAATTCTGAGCAAGCCTTTATCAAAACTTGTTAAAGCGGTTCTAAATATATTTCAGTTTCTGTCGATTTTTTTCACTCTGTCCAATTGAAAAAAGTTGTATTGACAGCTTTTTCCTAAGAGGATCAACTACTTTTGGGAAAGATGAAAGTGATGTATGCCATAAATCAGTCTGCACATTTGTAGTTGTTTTGTGTGGCAGGGCGTCTGCCACCCTCCTAAAAGTTGTTTAGTGCTGGTGAAAGGGATACAGACCCCCTCAGGCCATGACAGAGGTGTCATTTAACTAGTTGGAGTTCAACGTACAATCACAAAAGTTAGGGTAATATTTTATGAAGTTTGAAAAGTTACTGATGAAATTTGTTTCCATTCATTGGAGTATGTTAACTTGAATATGTAATGTGTAATGTCGTCATATGTTTACGTTATGGCTAAGACTTAGACTTAGACAAACTTTATTGTCATTTTGTATACACAGAGTGCATATAAAACAAGATTTCGATACATACAGCTTTTTCAACAGTGAATGGGTAGATTAGCAGTGAAATAAATATGTCCATTTATAAAGTGCAGCAGTGACCAAAATGTATATAGTGTAGGAGTGCAAAAATAAATTAATATGGTGCAAAATGCAGTAGAACATTGAGTTGAATTCTATTTGAAGAGATTTGAAAATTTAGTGCAAGTATGATATTTGCAGTGTGATGCAGAGATATGTGTCTTGATTAGAGTTTCATAGTTCAACAGTCTTATGGCAGCAGGGAAAAAGCTGTTGCAGAATCTGCTGGTCCTGCATCGAATGCTGCAAAGCCTTTTCCCAAAGGGCGGTAGGGAGAACGGTCCATGGTGGGAGTGTGAGGAGTCACTGATGATGTTACGGGGTCAGAACATGCAGCTCTGGGATGAAATGTCTTTCTGCTTGGCTGAAATAAAGAGGAAATAGAGGTAATAGTGCAAACCACAGATTGGTCATGGACAGCGGTTTCAATGAATGTGCTGCAATCAGACAAGTTCTGCTTACTTCATCATGTCATCTACTATTAGTGATATTACATGCCATCCAGAGAAGTTGAAGGAGAAATGGGATTCTAATGGAAAGCTGGCAGCAGAAACAGCTGGTCAGTCATATGAGTTAAATATTGCTTCATCAGAACTTGTACAATCGTTTCCATCTCCTCTTGTGTGCATTCACTTTTTTTTAAGTCAAAAACAACCTCAAGCAAATAAAAAAAGTATTGCGAAATTTAGTATGTGTTTTAAAATTTTTGTCCGTTTCCATCAAGGTATTCTTATCCAATAGTTCATAATGAGCATAAAAAGATCAAAAACAATCATGATGGATTGGAGGTCTGAGAAGAGAGGCAGTACTTTCTATGTTGGAGATGGCATTAGTAGACAAGCTCCATAGGTGGCTTTGTTCTAGGAAAGAAAGTTAAACAAAAGCTCTGAGGCTATTTTCAGGTCAAAGGGATGAAAGAAACCACTCACTTAGCCACAGCAGAAGCTGCATCTGTAGTTATTTCCAGACTAAATAACTACAGACGACTAAGCGCAGACAAACAGGCCCAACTAAATCATCTATAACATGGAGCTGTCCACAGTGGCAGTCCAGTTGATTTTCGAAGAAAGATCGACATCTTTAACATTTAACAGCCAAACAGGAAAGCTGGCCAGATGTACAAACTATGAAGAAAAAAAAGGAAACCAGAAAGAACTTGAATTTAATAGTTTAAGTAACAAGTAATGCAAAAACTGAAGAAAAGAAGAGAAATGTTTCAGAGTAAGGAAAAGTAGTCTTCATGTCCTCTAGGAGCGTAAGCTTAAAGCAGCAGAAGTACAGATGTAGCTCAAAACACCCGGAGTCACTTTAAATCTCTAAAGCGCTTTGTTTGAAAGTCTGTTAATGACCTTGTGCTAACATTTTCAAACCCCCTGGACCCCTGCGCCCCATCTCATTCCCTTATGACCTATGACAAGATGCTTCTGGTGGTTCCTAAATTAAAGAGGACATAAATTGGCCTCAAAGCTCAAGAACTACCTGCCTCAGCACATAATTGATGATTTAAAATCTTATTTTACTACAATTTTACCTTTTTGATCTATCACATGTTGTTTTGTAAAGTGCAATCTGAATAAATACTATATACTATGGGATATATCTGCAGTTGATTACTCTCTTTCTATTTTTATTTCTCATAAGTCCAGATTAGTTGGTCCCTCAGGCTAATGCTAAAGACTCGTTTGAGATGGGCCAAGACCAGGGCAGTCAACTCCTCCTTCTGAATTTTGCAAATTCTAGCTCTAGTTCTTTCACCTTTCATGGGGTCAAGAGTAAGAACACTATTGTGGGTTGCAGGGGAACTCAGGATGCTGTGCTGAATCTGAACAGCACTTTACCTTCTGGGTGTCATTATGCAAAGGAAAAACACATTATTGATGCTTTTAAAATTGGGACTAAAGCCTTCTGAAAAAGAAATACAAAAATAAAAGGTAAACAAATGTCACAAAAGGTTGGAGCTCTCGTTTATAAAACCCAAAACATTTGAAGGTGTGTATACATAATGGAATGTTTCACACAGAGTATTCATGAAGAAATTTTCTTTTTGTTTTTCTTCTTAAAAACATTAAGGTGGGCTCGGCTTCAATGTCTTCTTACACCACAATAAGGACTGCTATGGATCAGATAGGAATGTTAGCAGGTCCCTATGCTCAATGAACTATTGATAGGAAGCATCCTGCTTCCTGTTCCTACCATCTTTCTTACTATTCCAACACTAATCATGGTGACCGCTGACAAACTTTGGCTTAAGTGTCTGAAGCGATTTGCACTATTTAGATGGACCCGTAAAATCTTACATCAACTCCAACATCAAAAATATGATATTTCAAAATATTTAAATTGCAAAGATTGGGTAGCTCTTTGCAAAAAAAAAGCTAAATAATTTGTACATTAGAATTGTAGGAGGCATATGGCACCTATAATCTTCCTGAGTGCAGAATAGAATTGTGATACTCCAAAATAATATTATTATTTCAAACCCACCTCAAATTCAGAAAGAGAAACACACAATACAAAGCGATATCTTTAAAGTATATATTTGTTTCAACTAGTCTATGTCTAATAGCTTGTGAAAACCTACAGTTCGGGTCCTTTGATATTTTCTTTAGAAAATTTTGTAAGATATTACATTTCAGAAATCATATGTTGTGGAGCAGACGATCACAGGGATGGTTGTTAATTTGAGGGTTTTTACCATATCAAATGCTTCAATGCCCTTTGTTTAAAAAAAAACAAAAAACAAATAAAAAACCCAAACAAAACCTTTGGCTTAGCATACGACTAAAATATCTTTTTACCGATTCCGATGCTATATCATGCAGATGATGTTAATCTATATCGGTGTAAAAAAGTCCATATCATCATTTTCGTAATATTTCAGATATTTGAACATTTGACCACATAAGGGATTTCATCACAAATGATGGTTAGGTGATTATAAATAAAAATGAAATGGTGACATCATGACGAATGCAACTTTCCCAGTGTTACCTTATATTTTCAACCTTTCCTCTAATACAGAGTCAAAATACAAAACGAGAAGCACTACAAGCAAAGCAGGACTTAAAGTTTATTTAAAAAAAATGTCTGCATGCAGGCAGCAGTACCAAAAGCATACATGAGGAAATTACCGTTGTGTTTATTGCTGCACAGAAACCCTTTGATTGTCATATAGTCCTTTAAGGAGAAATTGTATATATGCTGGTACAGGGAAGCTGCTCTGTGGGAACACCCAATGTCATTTGGTTTGAAGGACCTGTGCCAAGTGATAAACATTTTATGTAAAATACAGAACATTGCGATAGCCTGCTGGTCGTGCCCACCTCAGTGGCGTGGACATGATAGTTGCGTCACTGTTGGCGACTGCCGCCTCCCTTCCTCCCTTCAGTACATAAGTATTTACACTGCCAAAACTTCTCCAGCTATTCTTTGGGCCTTAAAACTTGCAATTAAGAAATAATGTAACACCTTTCCAATTGTTTACCCCCAGCAATTTAGTAAACATGTGGGATTTGTCTTAAACCCAATTTCCATGCTGGATGCTGTAATTTACACAAACACATAACTTAATTTATTTGCAGTATTACATGAGTGATTGATGTAATTTATATTCAAACGTTTACATTTCAAAGAGGGAAGTAGGACACACTTTAAACCTCTCAAAAGGTTTAAAGTTATAAGAAATAAGGTTAAAATATCAGCTAAGAGGACAACGATAATAATTCCCCCAAAATAGCAATGTCTTGCACGTAAAAAATCTGGGTTTTGGAGTGTTGTAGATCCCTTTATTGTCCCACAATGGTAAAAATTCATTCCCTGCATTTTGACCCATCCCCTTGGGGAGCAGTGGGCTGCCGTGGAGCAATCAGGTGTTAAGGGTTGTGCTCAGGAACCCAGAGTGGAGGCTGTGGGGATTGAACCAGGTACTTGCAACTTTCTGAAAGCACAAGCGTACTGCTCTAACCCACTTGGCAGATACTCCCCTGTTCATTCTATACATAGCTTCAATAACAGTATTAAGTAAGTTTTTGGGGAGAGCTGAAAAATTGGGAGAGTAAGGTGGTCTACAAAAACTGACTTGGTTATACCAGACTGGAAAAAAATGACCAAAACTCCACCAAACTATTATGAGAAACTATTAAATGGTAAATGGCCTGCACTTATTTAGCGCTTTTTCCAGTCAGGAGACTTGACTAAAGTGCTTTATTTATTAAGTTGTAGAAGACACAAAATCCTGGATCCACGTCGTACAGTTTTAAAGGTTTTGCTGATGAATATTAAGGGAATACATCTACATATCAGGAGTTTAAAAATGTAGAAAACTAAATATCTTCTGCTAATTTAGTTCCTTCTTGTATAACTAACTTACCTAAGACAGTTTTAGTCCAATTAAAGGTCAGAAATGGGGTAAAAATTGCCTATTTTTTCTATGCAGAGGATTAGACTAGTTTAGTGAAGAATATTATTGCAGATTTTCCCACCATTACAGATAAATGGTCCATCTGATCAGACGGCATTTTGTTGGTTCGACTTCTCACACAATGACGGGTCAGCCTTGGTGGCTGGAAGGTTAGCACTAAGCCAAACTCCAGTTAATGTGTGTTGGGCTGTTTATTAGTTGCAGCTGGCTTAGTTGGTGAGAGGTTGGAGGATTAGTGAGGAGAAAGGCATGGAAGCTGGATGTGTGTGAAGATGGATGTGAGTGTGCTGGTGATGGTGGGGCAAATTGTTTTAACCCCTATTACTGCGACTGCATGGTTCTTCCCTTATCTAGGCCGCTGCAGCCACTCATTAATATTCCCTACATATGGCAGCGCTTTCTGTATCATTGTCTATTAATGGGAGGGATAATCGCTCATTCAATTATCAGGCAGTCAGCAAAAGACCAACCGTGCCAGCACAGCTCGGGTTCACAAAGTGGCAAAGCCCAAAACAGATATGTGCCACTGAGAAGGTGAGAGCGATAGCAGGGATTACAACATATTAGCTACTTTAATAAGTTAGGAATGGAGTCATGGGAGGCAAACAGGGATGGCTTGGCAAACAGGAAACATGTCTGAACTTTGCAGCAACAAAGCAAGGGGGGTTGGGGTATGACCTTCTTTATGTTCAATTTGAACATCAAACATCACAGTTTCCCTGCTTTATAACAGCAGCTTCTCCTCTGATAGTTACCAGGTAATGTGGTTGGGAAGAACCTTTGATAGCTGCATTATAGGCTCCAACAGCCTGACCCTGATGTTTGCGACCAGTTTTTTGGCAGTGATCAGATTTACCGCTCCCTCTCTACTGATTTGCGTTTTGCGGCCTCAGGACCTTGTGGTGTTTGTAGCCATACTGCTGAGGCCATGGCCCGGACATGAAGAGGTCAGTAATAATAGCGCGACCTCTGGCTGTTTTGGCCCTCAGAGACCCTGTTGAGTCAACACAAGCACACTTAAACAGAGGGAGGGAAGTGAAGAGGGAGAGTTGGAATGATGTTGTTTGGTTATTTGACGAGTTTGTGGAAGAGTTGGGTCACAAAAACTGGGAGTGCGGAGCTGTTTCTCTAAGACGGCATGTTTTGCAAGACAGATAGGAGGTGAAATGTTAACAAAAATCTTAAAAGAAAATCCACAGTTTGATAAATTTTTGCATTCTGACTGAGGCAAAGGCGGCTGAGGCTGTGGAGGGGCCTTTGTTGGCGGTCCCATTTTCTCCGTCAGAGCAGCGTGCTCACAGGGTCAGCGAAGTTACGAAAGTAATTAAAGCTCGGTGATTCAGTGGCTGCTGCAGAGAAAAGAAAGCAAGCTGTCATTCTGATTTAGAAAAATAAATTACAATTTTAATAATGGGGGAGGATAGGGGTGCGAGAACGTCTAGAGCCTTGGTGAGTACATCAGGGAGGAGGAGGTGGGCATGTTGGATGGGAGGAGGGTCGAGGGGGTTGCTGGCTGCCTACTTATCAATAGTTGCATTTTGTAGTTTTTTTATTTTTTTGAAACAGCATCGGTAGTACATTGTGAAAGCACAAGTGCCCTTAAAAAAGAAAACCCGGGAACATTAACATACTGATTTCATGCGCATGGCAAAGGGCCCGAGCCAATATCAGAGAGGACTCAGCAGTCCTATTGTCTGCTGGGACTCTGGTCCCCTCTGATATGAAAATTCAATTATTTTATAACTAGATCTGGCGCTGCGTTTTGACAGTCTACGGTAGCGCTTTGCCAGCTGCATCAGCGTGGGGGACCAGAGGCTCCTGATAGCGAGAGGGGAGGCCTTTCAGACATTGACATGTTTTTTGGGGGACAAGATTGCCCTAAATGTGTTGCATTTAGGGGCTGAAAGTTAATCTAATGCTCTACCATTATCTCACTCCGGTAATTCCAATACCACCCTCAATCTGTGTTTATGCTCATGCACGCAGCCTCACATACTCGCACATCCATTCATTCTTCAGCAGTTTGAATCTGATTCTCAGGGTTTTCTGCATCCAAACAGGAAATGTGTTTATTCTGCAAGGTGCACAAACTCTCAGCAGGTTGGGAACTATATAAAAAAGAAGTTTTCTTCTTGGCATCAGCAGTTTTCTGAACCCGCCCCCCCCCCACATATTTAAAATCGTGTCTTTAGAAAAGTTTTTTGCCAGATTTACATAGACTAATTATAATATTCAAAGTTATATGCATGTCATTGCTATGTAGAGAAACATTTTTTTACTTAAGTCTGTTGAAGAAGTATTAATGTAATTTAACTCTATTTTTCTCTAAATATTTAAATGGCATTTCGCCATCTTAATGTAGCTACGCAAATACTGGCTAAAACTTTGAAACCAGACAGACATAAGCTGGTCCATTTTCTTAGTTTCCTTTCATATCCTCCATGGCTCATTGTGAAAGGTTTTAGGGGGTCCCTGAAGAGTAGGAAACAGGAAGCAGCCCCCCTGGTAGGGCCCTCTAGTGAGAGCCCACTGTGTTGTGCTTATTATCCCGGCCTGGGAGAAGACGTACCTGCCTCGCCTCATTAGGCCGCTGTGGAGTGCACGCTCAGCCTGCAGAAGAATGGAGCATTAATTAGTATTCTCTGCAGGGGGAACTGCCATTAGCACTTAATTAGAAGTAAGAGTACCATTCAGCAGAGCAGCCAGTTAGTGTGTTTTCTGTCTGAGTCATGCTGAAATATTGCTGAAAGCCCTCTTGCCATTTGTCTTTACAGGAGTTTTATTTCTATACAGATTTGTGTGTGTGTTTTTTTTTTTTTACTTTGTTTAGTTTTTGAAGCATGACAGGGTAAAGATGCAATTGCTTATTGCCTGATTACATATAGAACAAAGCAAGAGGAGCTGGTTCAACCACACCAGAACCCTGTGCTCCCATGCCTGCATGCTTCTGTAAGATTTGCTTTTGTCTACTTGCTGCTGTTGACCTGCATGAGGTTAAATGATGGTTTCTTGGTCCGGCGTGGTAAAAATTGGGTGGTTAGTGAATCCAGGTCAACTTCTCCTATTGGTCATGGGGAAGTTTCTTTGATCTGCTGAGTAGGCATTTAACTTTTTTCTTTTCTCTGTCCCACATCACCACCACTGAGGAGGACAAGGGAAGCTGTTAACCCACCTCGGTCCACTACTCGGCCTCCTCGGTCCTCCGCTCTTACACTTTGCTCGTCCTTTTCTCTAATCCCTGCCCACCCTGACGGCCCCTCCGAGATCCAGGGTGAACGCTGGTAAAGGCGCCTTTTCTTTTCCAGCAATCTGAGAGGCGGAGAGCTGTCATTTGCCAATTTGGCCTGAATGGGGCGGATAGCGGATTGAATGTCGTTTTCCCACCAGGCTGCACCATCCAGACCAGCAGGGGAGGGAGGGGGATGTAGAGAGGAGTGTAATGCTAGAGTAAAATTAGAGCTTTGATGGCAGCTAATAGTGTGTGATGGGAGGCGCTGACGTGGACTTCCAGTACAGACGCCACAGGTTCCCCTGTACTCTTCCTCTCTCCGTCTGACTCACCTGTAAGATTACGCCAGCCCTGCCTACCGTCTCAGAGCTGTGATTTCACCCTGAACAGTGTAATTATACAGCTCCAAATCCAAGCCTCCCCAAGTCAAAGGGCCAGAAAGGTCCAGTTTCTTTCTCTTTATACACACTCATGCATGCAATAAGTGTTTGTGCAAAAGGAGAGTTTGCAGAAAAAAATATTACATTTCGTATTGCTTGTTCAGTTACTTCTGGGAGGAAATAATTTACACAGATGTTAACAAAAAGTTTTTTTGAGTTTGAGTTCAAATTCAAATCATGCCCAACCTCCGTGTTTCTGATGTTCTATTATGTACCTTTTCAAATTTTAAGATTAATATCTGACCATTTTCCAAAAGGTAAACTGTACTTTATCTATATACAGAGTGAATAAACATTTTTTTCTCCTAAATGGTTGAGACACTATAAATGAAGTCATTTGAAACTTTTTAAAATATGCTCACTATAGTGAAATGCGTTGTCTTGGCAATTTGTGCAATTTTGTCGGCTAAAAGCCCTAAAAAGAAAAGGCGACGAAGTATTTGGACAGAGACATGGCTGAGCAAATGTGGCTACTACGGTCTGTCAATTTTATAGAAGGAGCTCCGTTTCACTCGCACCCCCGCCATACTTCAGTGTTTTCATCTGAGAGGAAGAAGAAGAAGAATCCTTGCGCATGCCCACTGAGCGATTTGCCCACAACGGTCAACTGAAAATCAAACATGTTTGATTTTCTCCCGACCAATCCCCATCCCTTCCTGATGGGGAGGTGGTGTAAGAGAGGCTGATCGCCCCTCGTTACCCCCTGTACACTACAGTGTGCACAATCAGGCTGAAAGTCGGCCAGATTGAAAATTTCTCGCACGACTGGAAAGTTGGCCCAAATAGGGCAAAAAATCACACAGTGTAAGCCCGGCTTAATAGAGTCCATCTGTGTTTAACCTGATCTAAGTATGCAGGTGTTTCCTAAAGGCCTCAGGTATTAGAGGACATTATTGAGCAAACAGTATAATAAAGAAGAAGGAAACAATTATCAGGGATTCAGCTGTGGAGATCTTCGACTCAAGGCTTTACTCTAAAATAATATACTACACTTTAAGAATTAAACATTTTACAGTGCATCCCTCTTCCAAAAATTGCTTAAATGCAAAACAATATGCATAGAGTCAATCTTACTGCAAAAAAAACAACAAAAAAAAAACAACATAAAACAACCACAATAGTGAAACACAGGGAAATAGGTCTTTCGTCACATACTAACATCCTGATCTCTTTTCTTTTTCATTTAGCAATAACTCAGTCCTATACCATAGTCCATGGTACCACCAGTGGCCCATTTTTTCCAGCCTAGGCTGCTCTACAAAATCCTACAGAATTTAGAATTAGCTTGCTTTTTTGTTTTGCTGCCTGCATTTTATAATGAATCTAAATCAGAGCTACATTTCAGCACATAAAGAGTTGAGTGAATGCATGGGAGAGCTTCTTAACTTATGGTTACATTTTAGGAAACTAAAATTGACTGAGCAAGTAAAGAATGCAAAGTCAACTAAAAAGAAAATATATTCCACCTTCATAACTCTTAAAAAGAATTACGAGATATTCTTTAAAGCATGCACTTTTGGTGCAGTTTATCTAATTAAAATATAACTAAAAGGAAATTTAATTAGCTCCTTTCAAAGGGTAAAAAAAGAATCACTAAGTGTTTTACAACAAGCAAAAAATTATACATGTAAGAAATTTGTTAGAAAATGGGAATCAAGTGATAGTAGGAAAAATATGATCTCAGTCGTTTGGGTAATTATGTCTAACCTGACAACAGCCAGATGCATGTCTCGCTCCGCCTACTGTAGCTCCACTCACATACATGAAGCTAGGCGGAGCGAGACATGCATCTGGCTGTTGTCAGGTTAAGTTATGTCTACAACATCGAAAAAACTTTGTTTTCCTTTCTTGTGAAAAAATGCACGCTTTCATCCTTAGTGCATGTGAAGATGCTCATAATAATATTAAATTCCCCTTTTAGCTTGTTGGGTCGTGTATGTATTTCCTTTTCAAATATTAACCCTTTAATGCTTTTTCTTCTTTTTGTTACAAATGTATCACTAGCTTTAATTTATGGATATCTGATGTGATAGACCAAAACGGAATAAAGCATAACTGTAAAATGCAGGAAAAAAAGATTACCGTAGATGTTTTCAAAGATTCTTCCAATAAAACTAAAAATAAACCCTTTGTATTTAGGCTAATTTATCTGTACAAACTTTACATGGTTTATTTTTTCCCATTTTCTTTTCAAAATAGTTGAATTTCAGTCTGACGGGACAGAGAATGTGTTTAAATAGTAATGTTTAAGTCTGATCAGATTCTTAATTGAATACAAGTGTGAGATTTGACTGTGAATCTATTTTTCCTTTCTTTATACCTAACCCATTCCATTGCAGGTCTGTATGATTAGGGCTGTAAACTTATGTACAATTTTACTCTCCTATCAGGGAATAATAGATATGTGCTACATAGAAATAAGTCTGTATTTGGATCGCTGGATGGAAAGGGACATTTTCTAAACGACAATGAAAGTAAGCTATCCATGAGGATTTTTGCTTACTGTATAATTTAAACTGCTCCTATGCTCAGTTTAACAATGTCATAAACTCTAATCCAGCAGTCAACATGTACTGCGCACTATTTCGGAAGGCTTTGAATACAACTTCTGGAATAAACTTCCGATCCTCACAGTGCAGGACACCCCATTTTGCAGGTCTCCAATGCAGGGTCCTGATAGTGGGGGTTTGGAGATTTGGCTTCCTCCTTCTCCCCATCATCCATGGCCAGCTTCCATGCCTGAAACAAAGCAAATCACCAAAGCATGATGATACCACCACTGTTGGGTGATGTATTTAAAGGGATTTCTAAGGAGCTCTTAAATGAAACTGCCCCCTCTCCACTTAACCTTATCCATAATCTCTCTGTGCTTTGTTCTTTTATCCTCATAAATCTGTTTAGTTACTAATGTGAGACTGAATTACACACAAGCAGATTCCTACTACTAATAAATTTGTTGATATTTTTCTTTAGCATTTTTTGCAGGCAATTTTCTTTAACAACATAATAGTGTATACAGCTGACCAAAAATGCATAAAATAGTTTAAAAACTTGTATCTTCTTCCTTTGAGTTCTTATTTATACTTTACTTTGTGTTGGTCTGTCATGTCCAGTCCAATAAAATACCCACATTCTAAAGATTGAAATGTAACGCTTTAATCCACACAGTAATCACTCACACTTCGCTCCCCTCACCCTGCCCCCACTACAAGACACATAGATGCCTAGAACATAACACTGGGACCTGCCTCAAGGCCATCATAGGCTCACACACACATTTTCACACCTACATCGGATGTATTAATATCTCCCCAGATTGTAGCGGCACTGTGATGCTTTGACATATGTGCAGTTAAAGGCATCTTAAATGTCCGTATCAATCTGGGGAGCTGTCAGCTTAACAATGATTGAAACAGAACACCTTCGCCGGCGTCAGGCAGCATCATTCTCATCCATGCAATGTTAGAGAGATAGACGGCTCTCTGCAGGACATTCCATTGGATCAGCTGAGCTAGAGCAATTCAGGGGGAAAGATTGCTGGAACTTTTAATTCTGTTGTGCTGGCACAAAGATTATTGTTCATAAGCCAGAAAGTCAATATCCTGTTTGATTTAATTGATTTCCTTGTATTGCTCTCTCTTAGTAATTCTTATATGCTTGTGACCGTGCTGCAGGATTGTCTTCTTCCTGCTGCACATAAAGCATAATACTTGGCTCTCCAGAGACGGGATATGTTTTGTTTTTTAGAGTCTTTCACACCAGCTCTTCCTATTTCTTTTTGTTAACACAATAGCCATCTCTTTTTTCACCCAGTGTGGAAACCCTTTCAAACGGGCAGCTCCAGGTCAGTTTCCTTGCCAAGTTTTGCAGCCTGCCATGTTGTCTATTCTGCTCAGCTATTTAAAAAATGTTGAATATCAACAATGGCTTTCAGTGGTGCATTGTCAACTTTTGTATGAAACAATCTTGGCTGAAAGAGATGGGTCCCAGAGCAGGGAGAGCTCAGCTGCAGTGTGCACTGCCCAAAGAAGTGACTGCCCAGCACTCTCAATGTTTCATACTTCTCTGCTGCGCCTTGGTTGTGCTGTTTGAAAGGCCGAGGCTAGAGTCTGAGCTGAGGTTGGTGTCTGGCATCTTTCTGTCCTTGGAGTGCTGCTTTTGGGCCTGCTGACAGTCAGCTGCTGAAGTCGGATCCAGCAGAGAAATTTGAAGGCAGAGGAACCCTCGGGAGCTGTGAGAGATGGGTGAGTGTCCTGAATTTTTTTCTGATCAGAGTGGGAGGAGGTTAGTGGGAAAGAGTGGAGAGGAAAGGGAGGGGGCATTCAGGAAGACGATGTCGGGGAGCTTTGTGTTCTTTAAGTTCCACTCTGCCCTCATGCGCTAAATTGTAAAGGTGATCCATTGCTTCACATTTGGAAATTAGGTATTTTCACGTTTCACCTTTTTGATCAGATTTTATATTTATAAGAAATGGAGGAACTAATCCTTTCCTGTGCAAAAAAAAAGAACTAACAGTCATTTTGATATTTTAACAATATCCATCATGCCTCCCATTTTCAAGACTCATCCCATTTTGATATCCAGGCTGATGCATGAGTGACTTTAAGTAGAGCTCTGTATTTATGTGTGTATTCTTAAATAAAAGGATGAAAGCAGGAGTGAGAGGCTTGCTTCCAGATAATAGTAGCTTAGGCTCTTTGTCCTGCTGACAGCCAGGAGAGGAGCAGAGGCTGGAAGTCTCCCTGATGCAACCGGCAGCGTCTTGTATGTTTCATTGACATATCAGTCTGTGGGGCAATGAGCCGTTGCTCCTGCACCCCTCGGCACACTTGTGCTTCACATTTGTCGGAGGTGTCTTTATGGAAGTGCAAACAAGCGGCACGACAATCTAACTCTTAGGTGTTGCTGAGAAAGAAAATTTGATGCAAGAGGAATTTAACTCACTTGATTTTATTAGTGCTGCAAACAATTAAGAAATGCTTTACTATCAAGTTCTAAATCAAATTTTGTCCTTATGTTTCCAGAATTTTTGCACAAAAAAAAGCAAATTACTACATTTATTAAAAACATTACAGAAACAACTTTATAGTTTTTAAGCAGAATGATAAAACTATTTTATTCAATTTCGATATTTTTGGTCTCAGATTAAATAAAAAAAAAAATATAATGATAATAGTTAAAAAGGTAAACATTTCGTTTAAAGAGGAAAAATCCCTTGCTGTTTTAGGAAACTGAGTGTTGTCCTCTGCCTCACCTCTTTGAGCTCAACCAGAAGCAAGGTGACTAAATTCATCTCAGTTCAGCCCATCCATTATCTTGTCAACACAGCCAGCTTTCCACCTTAGTTTGCTCTCCTCCCAGAAGACTTGCTTTAATGAAACGCAAAGTAATCACCACACTTATCTCGTCATGCTCAAGGTAATTAATATATTTAGAGGGCGATGGCTAACTCTTAATTAAATTAAGACCCTTTTAATGAGACCTTGGCTAGGACTGAATTTATGGCCACTATCTGCTTTATCAAGTGCTTGGCATGCAAACAGAGATTAGTCATTTTGTCCCAAATCACAACCAGATTGCACATTATATTATTCATGATTTATATATCAATTTATGCTTGTTTGTTTCTTATTTGGGGTTAATAAATTACCTCCTATAATTTTCTTCTTTAAAAAAAATCCTAGCTTCTGCAATTAATGCTCAGCAGCTATGCTGCTGTTACATTTTCATTCTGGAGGGGACTACAGATAACAAACTCTGGGATATTAATCATATTACAAAATTGGTTGTATCTAATTAATTACAGTAACACTGCAAATTAATTGTGGATTCTCACAATATTATCTTAAGCTAATGAAGCCCTGACAAAGGAAGTGTTTCATTTTTTTTTAAAGGAAGAGGAAGCTAGATTAGTGGGATCTCAATTATTGCTAAAACAAAAGAAGGCTGCTTGCTCGGGCACGGTGCAAAGCAAAATGTGACTATTCAGCACTTTCCCCAAAACAAAAAACCAAGAAAGTTTCTTTTGTTTTAGTAAAAATACTGAACATGGCAACGATTGGGCAGATACATGGGGAAATAATGAGGGCTGTAATTAACTGGCCAGGCAAATAATGGTACCTAAAGTGATCATCAAATAGAGGTGGTTGATAATGCCATTCAGTTTTTAGGCATCAGACCAGGCTTAGCCAAACATGTAAGCAATCTTTATTCATTTCAGCAGCTTGCATCTGTGATGGAAATGCATGTATTGAACATTAAAATCAAGTCTATATAAATCACATGTGATCAAAGAAGTTCTTTGTTTGAAAGTTCACCTATATGTGGTCATGTTTAATTTTAAATTTTAAAAGAATTTTTTTTTAACATAATGTGACAGTGTAGTTTTTATGAGATAAATAACATGTTTGAACCTTTAAGTGAACTACCGTAAATCACTATGTTTTATCTTTTTGCATTTTTCTCTTCAAATAAAACAATCCTTTCTCTTTTTTATAAACTCATGTTAGAACCTTCTACTTGAATGAAAACCTTAAAGAATTAATCTTGAAATTGAATATGAAGAAGGAAAACATTGCAAAAATATTCACTTTAGTCCATCTGCCATGTATTTAATAATTAATGTAGTTGGAGTGCTGTGGAATGGTCTTCTTCATTCAGCTTTGGTTTACAAGTTAAACACATTTTTAATAATCCATGGGCAAGAAAAAAAGCCAACCCCGCCCCCCCATCCCCCGATAAAGTTCTGCTTAAGACCCCCTACATACTGGGATCTGCTCTGCATTGGATATCAGAATTTTAATGCCTTAAGCAGAAAAGCATCCACAGGTTGTAGTTGAGCTTTTTTAATGTCATGTGCATTTTTTCCCCTGACATGTTAACAAAATGAATACCCTGTTTAAAATATTCTGCTGTATACTAACGTGCACCTTTTTCCTTCCCTTGGTGGAAAATCTACCACAAAGATGTCTTTGTGCACCTTGTGGGAAGTAGATTTTGCTTTAGATATATCCTTCTTTTAAAATGGTTATCAAAAAAATGCAAGTTTGTTTAATTCCTTATATTCAATGAGCTGAATATGTACACTTGATTCAGATCATTTTGAGACAGACATCAAGTTTATTTTAATCATGAGCTTAGCTTATTGTCTGTTTTCAGTGTGCTTTTAAGGAATAGAATTAATATATTTTTATTTGACAAAATATAACAACTTGACCATAATCCATAAAACTTGTTAATATTGATAATTATAAATTAAAATCCAAGGTGATATTTAATTTCTGGATTTTTTGTTAAAAGCATTGAAAAAACTAAAGAATCTTCAAAATCTAAAATTAACTCACAAAAGTATAGAAATCCTAAATGCAAACCCCCCATATTAGCACCTTAAGTTCTGACCTGAAGGGCCAACACAGAAGTCATGTCATGCAAGAGTGCCTTAACCCAGTAGCTCTGAGGCAGAAGCATATTTTCTGAATTTTTTTTGCTTAATTTAACTTGTATAAAATTAGCTTCAAATGGATGGGAACTTATAATTTACTTTGATGTTTTATTTTTCATTTAACGCATCATATACCAAATGTTGGATATGTTTCCCCTAATCTGCAAAGCAAAGGGTCAGTAATCATTGTATCTTAATGAAAAAAAAATGTCTCTACTGATTTCCTCTCTTGTGATATAATTTCATTTGGCTTCATTAGCCAATAACCACAGGGGGAAAATGCTTTTTGGCAATTATGAGAATTGGAGGGTCAGTGAGAATGGATTTTCACCCTGCTGCACATGATTATCTAAAGTGGCCTTGTCGCAGCGATTAACCCTGGGTCCATGTGTGTGTGGATGTGTGTGATTGACTGAGTTTGAAATGTGCATCCGTAAAATGATAAGCAGCTATGAGCCAAAGGTGATGAGGTGAAAAAACTGTTCCCCTTTGCCTGAGTGAGATGGAGCACAGTGCTGGGTGGTCACGCCTTGTCTGTTTGCGACAGTGGCGGGTTAAAGAGATACACAGGGTCTGTGTCAGCGGCCTTGGCCTCACACAGGCAAATAATGAGGAAGGACATGCTTGGCTGCTGAGGGAGAAAAATAAAAGAAGCTGAAGTTTGAAGCAGATCTCCTGTGTATTGTTTCTGGACGGACGAGGTCGATGAGCAAGACGCCTACATTCCTCATAGTGGTACGAGGTGAGCCTTGGTGTACAGGGGATGACACTTGTGAGCCAAACTAAGCAACAGATAAATCTCTTACAGCTGAGGGAGGAATGCAGTGTTCTCCATTAGTCCTCCAGACAGATGTGCACACTCCACTAAAGCTCTGAAAATCAATACATTTGTCCTCAAATTGTGTGTTTTGCTTTTATGTTTGAAGGTCTGGTGACAGCTCCTTTTTCTGATGGCTGAACCTCCCCTTACATCAGATGGACCAGCAGTCAGAGATGATGACCTGCTTTTGTCGGACATGAGGTACATTAAAGAATTTTACGCGAGCTTGGTGGTTTAAAAAATACCTTTTAACACAAGCGACTCCAAATATTTACTGATTCTGAACAGTTGATCGTCAAAACATTGATTTGTTTTAGGAGATCGAATTTTAAAGATTAAGCTTTAATTTTTCAGATTCATTAAACACAATGATGTATTTCATTATTATGGCTCATATCTAAAAAAAAATTAAACAAAAACTTGCAGAATATTTTAATAATACAAGGGGAATAATGCAATATATTTTTTATAAGGGGGGGGATTTCAATAAACTATAGAGTTGGATGAGTTAATAATAGTTAATAACACTGTAATTAAAACATGTATACAAACAATTTATTCTCCCAACCCAATTCTGAATGAGAGACCTACTACTTGGGCTCAGAAAAGACACGACCGGTCTGTTTCAGGGGCCAATTTTCTCTTTTCCAATTAACATTTAATTTGCTCTGTGTTTTGGAAACCTAGTATAGCAATGACTGGTTTCAACTGTCTGTAGAGATTCTGTTGTCGAGAGAAAGAGACCCCAGAATCAACAATGCAGCTGAAAGTTGCTATCAAGCAACCATGGGCATCATTACACGTCAGCAGAGCATTCATGCTAAACTGTATGAATCCAGTAATTCATTCATAAAAGTCCCAACAAAGTTCTGAGGGCCTCTGATTTACAGATGGATGTACTTTTCAGCAGATCAGCATTTGTGCAAGAATGTATTTTATCATTATTAATTTTCTGACATACTAAATACAAAAACAGTGAAACAAAGAAAATAAATGCTTGATATATTAATGATAATATCACTATGTGTGTAAATAATCTGTATAATAAGTTTTACTTTTTGAAGTTGATTATTGAATTAAATATTTGGTCATATTATTTAATTAATATATTATAATCTCTAAACATAAATTATGTTCTTTATTTAATAAACACTAATTCTCTTTATGTTTGACCAGTCTTTAAATTGTCTTAATCTATATTGGTGACAGTGCTAAAAAAAAAAAAAAAGCCTTAATACTGTTGTTGTTTTTTTTTTTTTTTTTGCATTTTTTTTTTCATTGAAATGCAAAATCTCTAAATATTTGTTAGTCTGCATTTGATCTGTGTTAGTATTGGTGAAAGTGCTTTAGATTTTGAACTAGAGTCGAATACATTAATTTAAGATTTCTTAAAAACAAGAACAAAATTGCCTTTATATTATCAGGAGTTTGATACTTGTAAACCAGAGGCTTTCTTTTTTTCCCCCTGCCATTAAAAAGCTATAGTGCTCTGCAATATTTCTTACCCAGTGCTTTCACTTTGCACAAGAGAGGGTGGTGCCTAATCCCTATTTACTGGAGAGAAACTAAAAGTAGTCTGACAGGAAAATCTTCCTTCAGTGCTCTCCTATAAAAACAAGTAGAAACCTTTGATCCCAACTATTGGTTGGTGAAGATTATAATTTGCCATAAAAGTTGAATCAAATAGGAGCCTTGTTGTCACAGGGATTTAATTTATTTATATATTCAGTCATTCATCTTGTGCAAAACTATGTTTTAAAAATCATGTAAAGACCCTTTATTCGAGGTGCTGACGTTGCCTTATGCATTTATTTTCAGGCTGGCAGGACTTAAAATATAAATGTAATTTAGCCCATCTCATGAGTTATTTCAATAAGAAAGTATAACACAGAACACATCAAGATGTTTAAGATGTTGAAAATTAAACCTTTATCATTTTTTTCTCTATAAAGACAAACAAAAACAAAATTTTTTGCAGATAAACGTTTCAATAAAATAAATAAAATCGTAGAAATGTATATATTACAAATCTGACAATACCTGTTGACTGAATGGGTATCACCGATCCATTCATTTTCTTGAAAGGCACTCTGGTCTATTGCTTACTGCAAAAAAATCTAATCCCAGAGATTAAGTCAAACGCCAGGAAAGAGAATTACAATGTTCCTTGACTACATTACAGATTAAAAATCCTAATCATTAAAATGCATCATTTTTATTACCAACCGCGGCTCTTATTGGTCAGATAAGTCAAATTATCATTAGGACTACCAGCGCAGCTTTGTGCGACAAAGAGGCGATAAGACCAACACTTTTATTCCTTTAAATGACCCGTGAATATTATTTTTACCTGCGCTGAACTGGGGAGGACGCAGCCATTCACGCCACACAAAGGGAACAGCAGACCGTGTGTAAATCGCATCTTCATTTGCATCCCCGGTCCCTGCAAAAAAAAAAAAAAAAAAAAAAAAAAAAAAATCATGCAAATCTTAATGAGACAGTCTCCATTGTGTTTGTAATTGAAAAGCCATTCTTTGTTAATTACTGTTTCTCAAAGGGACCCCGTCCACTGGCCACTGAGCTGAAAACAAAACTGTAAGAAAGAAGTTACTGATGCCGGATAGAAAATGTAGAAAAATGTGTTTATCGTTCATTTAAAAATTTACTTCCAATTAAAATGAACGTGCTGTGGTAGGATAGGTCCAAAATAATTAAAAGAACACATCCAGCAAATAAATGCACTAAATTAGATTCAATATATAACTGAGTTTATATAACGTCTGAAATAATAAAATGTTGCCTGAACTTTCTCAGAGGAGAACATATATGTTTTATATACTTATTTTAAATTTAAGCTTTGGGAAACGTCCTGATTAATTTTATTACATATATGTATGCTTAATCTGTAATAATAATAATAATAATAAAAAAACTATTAATTTTAGTAGTTTTAATGTGATTGTCAGATTTTACTATTTAAGGATGGACTGGGATTGTGTGTTTCGCGCTGCATGAGCTTGATTCTAATTGAAAAAGAAAAATAGAAGATTAGCAAAGAGTGAAGTTTAAGTCAAGACTTCCACATATTTCCCAACATTCAGCAGCAATGCACCCTGAGAGCCCCCTCAGGGCTGTCAGGGCTTGTTGAGCCTGAATCAGAGCAAACTGTGCTGGTGGTCCCTCCGTTCCTTAATTAGGAAATTAGCTGCACAGAGACCCTCATTATCAAACTCCAGGTTACTCCTGACTATATTCTCTCTCTCTCTCTCTCTCTGCTACTGGTCAATTTCCATAAGGAGATTACAAGCGGATCAGCATTGAGATTTGCGCAGATAAACAAATAACCGGTCCCTGAGAATTAGATGACTACTAATTGGACGTTAGTTTTATTGCCCCCGTGCTGTTTGTTCCGCCCCATTGAACGGGAAAATGGAATCCGTTCGCTGATGTCTCTTTTTGAGCGGATTTCTATGGCTCAGGACAAATACTACAGTTGGATCTGTCCCCCTGTTCTGCCAGAAAACACTTAAGTGTCATTTAGTCTAATTTTCAGACATATCTTAAAAAAAATAAATAAAAAATGTAGGGCTATACAAAGCAAAATTTCCTTTTGTGGCTTGTAAAAAAGGCAAGAGTTTCATTTGACTTTAAATTATGGAGAGAAATTCAACTAATGTGTTATGCAATAAATTAAAGTCGGAACAGTTCAAATTTAAAAAAAAAGGAGCGCGTCTCGGTTTACTATTTTTTTGTGGCGCAAACCTGCGCGTTTTATTTGTTTGATGCGCTCCTCCCGTAATGCCGCGCTGATCAGAGCCCCACAGTGGCTGCATTTTTATCTTGTAAAAGCTCCAGGAGGTGAGTTCGCTCCAAGATGCACCCAGCAGAGCTCCCGTAGATACTCAGGTGTTAATCGCTCGTTCCTGATGGTCGATTCGTTTCTGGATCATTAGCAGGTGTGAGATGTTTCACTCGCTTAAGGTTTAGTTTCAGGAGAGAGGGTCGTTTGTAAAGGCCACACATGCAAATAAAAAAAGCAAAGGGGGGGGGGGGGTCTCCATGCTGAACGTTTTGCGCAAACAGCAGCTGACAGCGCCTTAAAAAGGTATGGAACTGACTAAACTTTTCCTCATGGGACCAAAAAAAGAAAGAGCCCTTCTCCTCCACAAGAGGTCGTTAATGTATTAAAATTCCAAAATAAAGGGTCCCTGAACGCAGCAGAGATTTAACATTAATTTAAGTCGTATTTCCTTTAGAACCCTGCATTTTAAAAGAGATGAACCGAATTCAAAATCAAAATGAGTAGCAATTCTTGTATTTTAAATTCAAAAAGCATGTTTGCATGCTTCATTGCATTACAAAAAAAGTTTGATAATTTCCTCCCCAGGGATATTTATGTTGAATATTATCTAATACAAAAAAGGACTAATTTAGAAAAAGTCCCGTAAAAACTAATCCGAGTCTGTCCAAAAGTGTTTGAACAAATAGATAAATAGATCAGTTGAATCTGTTTAAATGTGTCTAAAAACGAACTTAATGCAAACTTTCTATTGAAATGATGTAGCTATAATATTATTCATAATTTTAAAGTTTTTTTTACTTAAAAGTCATCAATATAATTTCAAATAAAACATTTCTAGCTATCTGACATAAATTGTTTTATCTAATTTTATGTCCGCTTAGGTCTCAAGCAAATGTAGCCTTTTGGCACAACTTATATTTTACTTCTTAAAATGATCCGAAATCTAAGTTAAATCTAAGTTAATTTTATTATAGGCTATGTATCAAAGTTTAATTAATAATTATGCTAATACTGATGATTATAATAATTGTGTCCCCATGTAAAAAAAAAATGAAAGAGAAAAATATGCTCTCTAGAATAAAGTATATATTAATTAGAGAATAAATCCCTGCATTTCCAGTCTAAATTCCCATCCTCTGCTTCTAAATGCTGTCATTTCTGAGCCCTTGTAGCTGAAGTGCGCAGCAGTTTTAAATCTTCACCTCCTTCCCTCCCCCTCCAACCTTAAAACGCACTGAAGCGCTCGCAGGCCGGAGCTGCGCTCTGATTGGTCTGCTTCCTCTCATTGTCAGCGCGTCAATCCGTATCACGTGGTCCGGCCTCTGGGCCTATTAACACATGAGCTTGGAGAACAAGTTTACAGACTTGTGTTTGAGAGCCGAGAGGATCTGAGCTGCTCTGAGCGGACACAAACCAGAGGCACCTGCGCACACTTGCTGCTCCAGGCAGAACTTTCCGACCTCTTTGACTTTTTTTTTTCTTAGAGAGGGTTTGTGAACTTTTATTTATTTATTTTTTTCATGTGCGTGTGAGAGATCTACAGAAGTCGTCTTAATGTATAACATGATGGAAACCGAGATCAAGACCCCGCTCCCGCAGTCCAACTCGGGCTCGGCGCCGGGCGCAAAGAACAGCAGTGCCAGCGACCAGGAGCGGGTGAAGAGGCCGATGAACGCTTTCATGGTCTGGTCCCGGGGACAGAGAAGGAAGATGGCCCAAGAAAACCCCAAAATGCACAACTCTGAAATCAGCAAGCGGCTTGGCGCAGACTGGAAACTTCTGACAGACGCCGAAAAAAGGCCGTTCATTGACGAGGCCAAGCGTTTACGCGCAATGCACATGAAGGAACACCCGGATTATAAATACCGGCCCCGCAGGAAGACCAAGACCTTGCTCAAGAAAGACAAGTATTCTCTGCCTGGAGGGCTGCTGGCGCCAGGAGCCAACCCCGTCAACAACTCTGTGTCGGTGGGCCAGCGGATGGACGGTTACGCGCACATGAACGGCTGGACGAACAGCGCGTATTCCCTGATGCAGGACCAGCTGGCCTACCCTCAGCATCACAGCATGAACAGCCCGCAGATCCAACAGATGCACCGGTACGAAATGGCCGGCCTTCAGTACCCGATGATGTCCTCGGCGCAGACCTACATGAACGCGGCGTCCACCTACAGCATGTCTCCAGCTTACACGCAGCAGAGCAGCAGCGCCATGGGGCTGAGCTCCATGGCGTCCGTGTGCAAGACGGAACCCAGCTCACCCCCGCCGGCCATCACGTCCCACTCTCAGCGGGCGTGTTTGGGGGACCTGAGGGACATGATCAGCATGTACCTGCCCCCCGGCGGGGACAGCGCAGAGCATTCCTCCCTGCAGAGCAGCCGGTTACACAGCGTCCATCCACACTATCAGAGCGCAGGGACTGGCGTCAACGGGACGCTACCTCTCACCCACATCTGAAGAAAAAAAAAAAAAATAATTAATAGACTTTCAAAATGTTCTTCGGATACTTGAACTTTTCTCGGTTGCTGCAGCGAAACGTTCAGCAGATTCGTTCAAGAACAATTTGATCTGAAATCCCTGACGCGTCCGTTTGATGAACTTTAAATGGACCGAAACTGAACGCTGAGCCCAACTCCACAGAGGCTTTTTTTTGTTTTTCATCACAAAGTAGAAGCAATCAACATGTGTAGAAGAATTGGACTTCTATATTTTAAATAAATGCCATATTTTCTCGCTTTGAAAAAAGGCATGTGGACTCATGAAGGGGCTGGTGTATTTCAGAAAATAAGTTGGATGGACACTCTGTTCATAAATGTTTACACTTAATTTGTAGGATGTCAGTCGTCTCCACTGTGTTCACAGCCTTTGTAGATTCCCCTTTTTTTTCTTTTATTTTTTATTTCTTCCCCAACATGAACTAGGTTAAATAAAATGTTAAAACTGTGCCGGTCGCAAACGCAAGTTTTATTTATAGCAATTTTTTTTTTTTTTTCCTTTAATAGCTTGTGCAACCAGATGTTTTGTCATGTGAAAATATTCAACATTTTTTTTGTAAATCTGTTTTTGTTCTGTGATGTTCTTTTTTTTGACAGAGTCATGTTTACTCATTTATCCTGAACGAAAAAAAAGGTTTATTTAAACTGACGTTTCTACGTATTTTAAGACCATCCTCTATTCTTAAATGCTGAATAAATTTTTAAGAAACGTAATTTTGCCTCAGTGTTTTGTTTAAAAAATTAGAAGGGATGTTAAAAGGAGGGTTTTGTGCAAAATGAGGAAAAATGTCTCAAAGATGTGTGAAAAACTGAATTGACATGTTGTGAAAATGATATACCTTTAAAAATATGCAATCTATATTTTTTTCATTAAAATTTGTGAAGATCTATACATTTTTAGGCATGACATTAAAAAATTTTTATTTTCCAAATGAAAGTGTTCTTCAAAGTTTTAGAAATATTTTAAATAAGTATTTAACTTGTTATTTAGAGCAATTTACATTCAAGCTACAGTCTTCTACTTTATAGATCTATATTTTTAGATTTTTCATAAAGTGCTGTTGTTCCGTTCTTTTACTTCATTTTAAATTCAAGCGCTTTTTAAAAATAAAATCTAGCTTTTATCAGAGTTAAAGCCAAGCTGTATAGCTTCACTTTACATAGGTTAACTATCAAGTTAACTTGTAATTCATTTTCTTTTCATTTCATTTTTAAAATTAATATTATTTCAGCTTTTTAAAATATAAATATAATTATCAATATCTTGAGTCTTTAGGTCTCCCATAAAAGAGTAAAGTAGGAATTTTCTTTTAAAGATTCCTGTTTATGTATTAAAGGTTTTGCAATAGTGCAAACAAAACATTTAGATTAGAAAATATAATATAAATTATTGTTTTAAACTAATATTTCTATCTTCAGGGTGTCTTCTTTTAAAGATAAATGTGGAAAGAAAATTAGCTAAAGCTGTAATATACTGAAATA
Source organism: Cyprinodon tularosa (assembly GCF_016077235.1). NCBI lineage: Eukaryota > Metazoa > Chordata > Actinopteri > Cyprinodontiformes > Cyprinodontidae > Cyprinodon > Cyprinodon tularosa. The sequence goes on along the minus strand of NW_024038974.1, from coordinate 2,295,308 downwards.
TGTGCACTAAACTTCACAGCATCTATGAATATAGCCACACTCATTGCTGCTGTTACTATTATACACAGGTGCAAGGAAGAATGGGCCAGCCTGCTGTTGAAGTGTACCTAAGGATAAATAAGCTGCGGCCACAAAGAGGGCCGAAGCAGCATGGCCTCTCTGGCCTTCCCACACTCCCTGCAGGAATGGATCCATACAGCTCAGCGCAGCAGCCTGGATTAGACCCCACGTACCTTTGTGGAGGGAAAGATTATCCAGACCTCCCTGCATTCACTGACAGGGTTTAAGTCACTCTAGCATGCCAGCAGCCACCCGTCACTTAATCGCGCTCTCAAACTCCTTTTTTTCCCTTTTTTGTTGAAATTAAGCAGCTTTTCTGGTGCTGCTCCTCAGAAGTGTGTGGACAGAGCAAAGGTTAGTGATCAGTAATGAAACTGCAGGATATCTTCTCTATACTGGGATTTGGGAGTAAATTTGAGATAAATAGTTGAACCTTCTACTTGAGATGTGGAGAGAAACTGTGCTTGTTTCTATGCATGTTCTCTAACTGTAGATTAAGACTGAGACCATTTTTAGGGGAGAAAAGTGTTAGGCAGAGCTGTGAATATGCATGATGTGTTTGAATATTCTGGCAGTTAGAACCTCTGAATTCAACTTGCTCCCCCTCCTGCTGAGTGCCCAGAGGGCCTCTCACCCCTGTCCTGTGGAACTCTGTGCCCACTCAGCAAGTGCAGGCATATCCCACTTCCATCTGCCTATGACCTCACAGCCCCTGTTTGTTTAACCCTCTCTCCAAAAAACTAACCTAATTATAGCCCTGTAGAACATGGATCCAGAAGATTCCCAGTGGATTTCTCCACTATGTGTCTACCTCTCACATGGAGGACTGAAACCAGGGGCCATGTTTTAGTCGGTCCTGTTTTTCACTCTCCCCTCATATTATGTCAGAACATGTTCTGCCAGTAGCACATCTTGCATGAGTACTCAAAAAAAAAAAAAAAGGTGGTAAAAGCAGAAGCGTGCTCCAAGTTTCCTCATTTACGTCAGAGTGATGAGTGGAAAAACTCATTAGACAGATCGCGCTGACAGAAGGACATTTGTGACATCACTAATTCACCTGCCCCAACCGGCTGGGCAACCCTGCAGTCGGAGTGGATCTTCCACCCTCATTTAATCACAGTCTGTGATCTGGTTACTCCCTAAAGCGTGGATCAGAAATCACAGTGGTTTGGGTGTAACCGATGCATGCGGGTAAGGGTTCCACCTAAGATTCAGATTGCGTTGTTTTCTTTGGCTTGGACCTTTAATATAGGCCTGGGAGTGGTAGCTCGGATAGCCCGTACAGCACAGACAAGCCGGTCCAAAGTGGAAGGACTTGTGCGAAGTTCTTGGATTGACAGCAGAGTGTACGAGGTTGTGGAGGTGTGGGGGTTGGGGATGGGGGTTAATCTCCCTGAACCGGGGCAGATGTTGTTAACGAGCTCCTCTCAGGTCGACTCCCTGCGTGGGAAAATGGCATCAAATCCTGCTGGGGTCAGGGCTTTTGGGCTGACCCACTGAGAGCCATCCCTTTTCACTCCACTGTCCTCTCCATCCCTCTTCATTTACTGGCAGCACTCACCAGAGACACTAGAAAATCAAATCTGACCGACTTTGTAGCTCCAAGAGCATGTAGAAGTTTCAAGTCCTCTCTTGAACTTATGTTGGCAGCAACAAGGCATCTTGCGTGATGTTAATGTCTCATTAATGATAACTGTGGCTGGATCACAGTCAATGACACAACCACAAGGAATGCTGAGTTGGAAATGCTTCAAAGACAAGCATGCCGCTGTTCTGGAAAATGCATCCGCCCAGCTGCAAGCTACAGGTTCTTGTCTCTGTAGAAAGTGAGTTAGTTGCCTTACAGGCCTTTATGCACCAAATACTAAACAAACATTAACATATGCATTGTCAAATATTTCTTAGAAAGATTCATTAAATTTTGCTTTCATGCATTATTAAATTGTCAATAGTCTTGATGATTACAAGTAAACCATTCACACAATTTATTTTAATGTAATTTTTTTTCCAAAGTTGGTTTTGCTTAGAAGTTCAAATGTCATTAACAAGTTAAAACTCTTAACTTTAACCTAATTGAAAGAAAGTCAAGTTGTTTTCAGATAGGAAATTATTGAACAAGCACAACAAAATTCTTAAGTTCTGCAAGCCAACCTGCAGCAATGTGGATTGGTTTCAGGCTGAGCTATACAACTGAAACTAACAGGTTTCAGTGGCTGAAGATCAAGGAGGACACAGCTACTAAATGATCAAGAAAGAAGTAAAACATTAAAATAAGTCATTTTTTATTAGCCTTAATACTATACAACACTACTTCAATGAGAACATTTGATACAAAGAACAAACCTAAGTAGAGACTTAAAAGAAATTATTTATTTGTAGAAATACAGCCCATTTGTTATATAAGCTGCTAAATAAGCTGCTAAAATCCAAAACATTATAAACATTTTAATTCCCATTTTTTTCCCAAAACATCAATAAAATCCTGAAAAGTTGAGCATGTGTTTCAGCCCTAGGAGATAGTAATTCCTAGAATAATTTGTACATCAAACACAGCTATAAATCTTTAAAGGCAAGTCTTTTATAGCTTCGTAGTGGACTGAACTCTAAACTGGACTCTGCATCACAATCAAAACATTACTTTGCACCACGAATGGGGCTGAAACTTTTATAATCCTTTTAAATAAGACACAACTCAATGTTCTTCTGCATTTTACACCATATTTATTTTGCACTGCACTGAACATTTCCGTATTACTGCCCTTTTGCACCATTTGTTTTCAAAACCAGTTTTCCTTTTCTCCTATACTGTTTACATGCATGATCACTGCTGCACTTTAAAAGGTAATGTTCATTTCACTGATGTAAGCTACTCGTTTCACAGTTGAAGCTGTAGCGACGTAATTTCTTTTTGTTTACACTCGATGTTTACAAAATGACAATAAAGTTTGTCTAAGTCTAACAAATTGTTGCCCATGATTTTCTATAAAACAGAGCCAGGACAGTCAGATCAGGAGTGGCAACATACATTGTTTTTTAGTCTTGTCACATATTCTTATTTGCACATGTGTCTGGACTAGAATCTGTTTATTGTTACTAGAGAGCATGTTCAGATCTAAATAACTCAGTTGTAGCTCTGGTTGCATGTATATAGCCTTTGTAATGCTGGAAAGTAAACTCGGCCCCACTTAGAAATATTTTACTTCCATGAACAGGTTTTCTTTCATAATCAACCTGCATTTTTCTGCACCCTTTTCCCATTGAATATGACGAGCTTCTTAGTCTCACGTTTCCTGCATATCTTATAAGGTTTCAGGATAAACAAATTTCGAAATTGATATTAACACAAGGAAAATACTTGATACCTATTTTCAATAGTGTGGTTACATTTTTTGAAAGCACAGGTTTATTCCAAACCAAGAGCAAAAATATATAAATAAAGCAAAATGAAGTAAAACAAAACAAATATTAATAATGTGACAACCTTGACTCCAATTTTAATTGTGGCTTAAGTAGACACAAGTGTAAAAATGAGGGAAAAGTTGCTTATAGGTTTTTAAATAGGTTCAAATGAATACGGTAATAATAAGAAAAAAGTAGGAAGGTCAGTAACGTTTTAAAACATGTAATAAAGTAAATACATTGGAAATAATGAATTAGGTGGTACATTTAAGAGTATTGGTTTATATATTTATGATTTTATTTTGAAATTTGTCAGTATCAGTATTCTATTGGTTCAGCCCTTCTTTGAAGAAATATACAACTTCAGTTTCACTGCCCTATTTGTTCTGTTTTTTTACTATTTTTTTTCTGACTGAGCCATCAGCTGATTAACAAATTCCTGTGTTGATTTATACCACAAGCTCAACTGCAGCATGGTTGAAAAATGCACACCTGGGAAACAAATTTCAAAGCAGGAGCTTAGAAGTGACAGAACTCTATCATTGGGCTGTCTGTCTCTGTTAAGCTAATACCAGCAAGTGTTTGCTTATGTTGTCTGGAAGGTTTTCTACTTCATTATTGCAGATACTAGAGCTTTACTGAGCTTTTTACATTGCCTCAACCAGATTTTAAAACTTATATTATTATTATAGTCTGAAGCGTCAGTGAGCAGAGGGGCTGAGCTAAAACAAAAGTGTAATAATTTGGGCTACTGTGAATTGGGTCAGCTTAAATCGATTTTTGATAGAAACGAGTATCTTTAAATAGTTCATTTTTTAACTATCAGCTCTATCGAGGTATGAGTTATTTTGACAACTCTAATCTCCTTCTTGTTTTGTCGCAAAATTCAAGCATCACTGTTTTTTTTTTTTTAAACCTTTTGATTTTGCTGTTCTTCAAGATAAGCCAAATTTGTGCAAGACTATTACCGGTAATTAATTTGAACTGAGGCTCTCTGCAGCTAGCCTCGTGAGACCATCCTGATCTCGCGAGCTATCAAGATTTCACTCTCTAATCAGTCTGGAGACTCTCTGTTGAAGAAAATTTGGAGCCGTTCACCAAAGGAACGTCCAATCAGCGTTGGCTTTGAGGCGGGTTGAGGTGTAACGCAACGAGAAGCGCGACAGTTCAGTCTAAAGAACATGGTGGCTTCAGCCGATGAAACTAGCGTTAGCGTGGCTATCGAGCAAGTTTTATCGGAATTACAGAGTATTTCTTCACTGAAAGAAGAGCAAAACACTGCTCTGGAGGCTTTTCTCAGAGGAAAAGATGTTTTTGCTCGTCTCCCGACTGGTTTCGGCAAGAGTAGCCTAGCTTGTGATTGTGTTTTCGTCGTCGGTCTGTTAGTACGTCATATGCTTCGTTGATCTGATTGGTTTATTTGGCCCGTCTATCACCAACATAGGCCATTCAGCTAACCAGTATTTTCGCCCCTTCCCTAAATTACTTCAACGGAAGGTTTCCAGATGGATATGCGGAGCTGCAGCTCCTCTAGAGTAACCAAAGTTCTCTTATTTCAACCTGCCAATTTAATTTCTTGGTTGTTTCTTGGAAGATTTGCAGTTTTACCGTGCTCTCTTTAATTTCATATGATTTACTGGCACTGTCAGATCAAAAAATCGTGGGATACTGTTTTATAAACTAAAAACTGCTTTAAACCTCTCAACAAATTCCCCCTTACCACTCTCATGTGTCCCTTGCTCTTCATGATACTGTTTGTTCTATTATATTTTCAGACAAACCTCTGAGGACTTCCCAGAGCAGCAGTATTCATAACGAGAATTAAGTGAAACTGACGTCTCTCCATAGCCATAATTTCGCCCACATATTTGATCAGTCTCCCACTGTAAGGTGTGTTTGTTGGGCCAGGCTGGGTGAAGTCTCACCTGTTATTGACAGCTGCACACTGACACGTACAGATAGGCAGGCATGGTGAGCAGAGCAATCCCAGTGATGATTGTTTTGTAATGGAGTCGTTGGATCTCTTAGTGAAAGTTGTTTAACTCTCTTTACCACTAGAGACAGGGGAAATGGAGGGGGGGTTGACTGTCAAAAAAAACAAAACATTATTTTAGAGAATAAAGATTAGGCAAACCATATTTTTTTTTTATTTTAAATAATTTTCTCTTTTTAAAAACTATTTTCCTCTTAAAATGACTTTTTTGTTTTAGCTCTTGTGACTAACTGAAACAAAAATAATGTTATATCATTACAGTAGAGAGACAAATGATGTAGTCTACTATTTTTAGCCTTTATATTCGAGAAAATCGTGCTATTTTTTAAAAAATTCCTGATTATAACAAAATAATCAAATGTATTCCCAGTCCCTAAGGGAACCGCCACTGTCCAGGGTAGAGCTGTCAGTTTTCCTAAGTTACATCACATCCTCGGCAAAGCCAATGGCCAAAATAAGATGCAGTAGCTGCTTATTAATCTGAGGGCCCCAAACAGGTGATTTTAGACATAAAAGCAGGATTTCAACAAATGTTTAGTAATCTGTTGAAATACTACTTTGCACATATAGATAGCACTATAAGACATCTGTTCATACAGTTAAACAAAAACAAAAAAGCAGATTTAGGGGTAAGCAGCCCTTTGGATGGACTCATTGACTTCTGTAGGGTTCTCTGAATGCATTGGATTTTAAAGAAATGTCAAGAAGTTCAATGATTACTTTTGCAGGAATCCTTCACTTCTGTGAAATGTTAATTTAAAAAAAGTTTGCCTTTAGGAACTTTTAGGGAATCAAGAAAAAATCAGTGTTTCTGATGAGATTTGGGTAAAAGGAGAGGTCTGATGGTTATTTTGTTGTTCGACCCATGTACAGAGTAAACATACTGTACACAAGTTACCTATGATGTGGCTTATCCTCATTAATCACGGCCAGAATGTCAGCTGTGTTTCTTACAGGTTTATCCAGGCTCAGCTTTTTAATGCAAAGGTCATCCATTAAGGTGTTTGACTCTGAAGGTGTGTTTACTCTGCCACAGCAGGTGTGTGTGAATATGAGACTTGTCAAATATGAGTCAGGATTACCACGGCTTTTGTCCCAAACAGTGCAAATATAAATCGCACGAACAACTTAATGGGGACTAACTTGATTTATTTTTTTTGTGTGTTTCTTTATCTAGTTCCTCCAACTTCTTGTTTGGTTAAACATCAGTAAGCTTTTCTTGAACTTGTTTTTGCTTGTAATTGTGGCTAAATACAACCACACAAGGTAGTTCACAGCAGGATTAAGAGACTTCTTTGCGAGTAATGATGACAAATAGATGGAAACCTTTCTATCTGCTGTGAAAAACATCCTAACTGATTGACTCACTGTAGTGTGAAAAGTCTATCTGGTGCAGATGGTCTATTTCTGCACCACATATTTGTTTATGAACACTGAAGCATGCTTGTAATTTATGAAGCTATACATTTTGACCCTTTCAGGGTATCCTGTAAAAAAAATGGGCCAAGTGTACGTGAGCTGATGTATGAGCTATTCTTTAGGCGTTGTGAAGAGTGTATGGGACCTCTGCAGGACAATGCAGAGCCAAGGGGGGTAGAGACTTAGGGGGGTGACCAGGGGGAAGATTAGGCCTCTCATCTAGGGCACAGATATTGATTAGTGTATGCTGAGGACAGTGAAAGGGAACACAGATTGACAGATAAACAATAGTCGTGTGGTGACTGTAGACGATCAGAGGCCCTCTGATCATATCTTATTGTCAGAATCTATGTTCGTTCTGCAACCTGTACTTGTATCTGACCCCAATTCACAGAAAACAAGCATCAAATGCTTGGCGAGAAAAAAAAAAAAAAATCTTATATAAGAGGAGTTTGGCTCTGGAGAAAATTGATGTTTTTGGTTGGAGCACTTTTTTGAACTTTTGCCTAAATGGGTGTGTGGTTTTTGGGGATCGTAACCCTGGGAACGTGGGAGGAGGGGGAAGATGCTCTGCTATGGGTCAGTCGTGACTGACTCTGTCACTTATTGATTAGTTGCCATGGAGAGTTAGTCGGGCCATCTCTCTTGGAGGTGTGTCCCCAAGGGCCAGCGGCGGTGTCCAGATGAGCCTGTGAAGGCTTTGTCTACAAGGGATTTAATGTGTGTGTGTGACAATACTCTCACTAGCTCTCATTCATACTTCCTTCATCTTCCTCCTAGTTATGGCTCCATATTTAATCTATTCACCATTTGCATTCTTTTACTGCCTCCGGCCTCCTTTGCAAAATTTCAGACAGAAAAGCAATCTGTGTTTCAACATACACCTCCTCCCAGAGGATTGGATATAAAAGGGGTTGTAAACAAATTGTTTAAACTTTCTGTGCTGCAAAATCCTCCTCGCATCTCCTGGATTTACCTATTCCTGTGATTTCTAGTAATTTCTGGTTTTGTTTTATTCTTAAGAAAGTTTAGGAGGTAACGGCTGGAATACACAACTCGTATCCGAGTCTAAAAGCTCTAATGCAAGTTTTTTTCTGTCACACTGACTGCGTAGAGACTCCCGCTATGCACCACTGTGCAATCATCGGAGAGTTTGTCCAGCAGAAAAACAAATGTGAACATTGATCTGTTGTTAATTCTTCAACAAACTCAAAGAAAGTCGCTGTTTTGCTTTATCAATTGTCTGTGCTTCTTAGCTCCTATTACGGGTAAATTACACTGTTTATTGAAATATTTAATTGAATGTGTATGTCAGAATCCGCCCTGCTTGCTGTATACCCACTGTTTGTTTCCAGACAGACTTACATGTGGAGGGAAGCTGGATGGTTTACCTTTGATTCAGAGATTTTACTTAGTATTTTCCCAAAAGGGGGTGTATGTTAATTTTTGGTAAAAAGGAGTAGTTGTGCGCACATCAAAAACCTATAGTCAGGGATCTCAAAGGGGATCTTTGCAGGGAGCTTTGAAGAGGTTTGCTGATTTTCCTTTTTCTCTCGTATTTTTCAATCTCTTCCTGTCAAATACACTGTCAAATTGCTGCATAGGTCTGACCAAAATAGACCAGGGGTTTACCTTGGTCAAAAACTACACAAGCATAGTTGTATGCAGAAAATTATATGCAGTATTGTGGCTACAATGTGCATTGTTTACTATAGCATTAAGCTATAGTAAGCACTTATCTCAGGGAAATAAGAGCAACTTAAATAAATTAAAGGCGCATCTTAAAAAAAACCCTGAATTACAAAGAAAACATTAAACAAGCTGAATAATCCGAAGTTCTATCAAAACAGGAAGGAAAGAAGTCAGCTGTCATGTAAGCCTTTTGCTTTCGTAGTGATCTCTCTTTGCAAAGATCCTCAGTAGAGTGAGCTGTGCCTTTAATTGATAAGGTTTGTAGAGTTTTGTTGGGCCCATCCATGGAAGAAGAAAACATGACTTGGATTAACAAAGAGCAAAAGAGACAGATAAATAACCCAGTCCCATATTGCACAGTTTAAACAAATTTCCTGCACAAGTGGGAGTCACCTTTGGAAACCTTGGCTGTATCTGAATGTTGGCCCTAATCCATATATACAGCACTATATGGTGGTTATGCCATTTTTGATGAGTATCCGAACGTCTAGTGGATGAAAATGTAGTGGACTCCAAATTTCCCTCGATGCACTTTGAAGTTACATGACCAACGGGGAGCAAAAAGTAGTGATCATCTGTCCGAACGGTCAGTCAACTGAGTACCCACTCTGTATAGTGAGTGAGGGTTTTAGTGGTTGGGGTTAAATCACACAGCCCTTGTGATAATAATCTGAAAATTAACTTTGGTATTGTTTCAAGAGTAGACAATGCCTCTAATTATGTCAACAGAGCATTTTTTTTTTATCAGTGCCCTTAAAAGAAACAACATAAACAGCCATTGGAATCCTTTCTTTAAGAGTGAACTTACATTAACTTGCAGATCATATTCTAATGACACATCCAAGCTAATTTATAGGTGCACTGCAAAAAATAGAAATCTCAATAAGTTATTTTTTCTTAAAATAAGTGCGTTTTTCCTTATTTTGAGGAGGTAAGTAAGACACTTTGCCAATGGAACAAGACAATTTCCTTTTAAAATAAGAAAAAACTATTTTATCGTCTTATTTCAAGTAAATATTATCTAACTATCTTATTTTAAGAGTGAAAATACTCATTCCATTGGCAAATCATCTTATTTACCTGCTCAAATTAAGGCTAAATATACTTAATTTAAGCCATTTTTTACTTATTTCTGGATTGTTTTTGCAGTGTGGAAGACATGCAAATATGAATATTTACCATGGGCCTAAAAGTGTACATCTCTGACCCATGCCAAGAGGGATTTCTTTTCTCCTTCAATCTTCTTTGACTGCTCTGTCTGAAGCACAGTTATGTTTTATTGAGTTATGGGCTTACTTTGTTTTGCACTTTGAGAGAAGTGGATCTAAATCCAGCTGTTTAGAACGTCATGATTTATGACATCTATATTTTTTTTTTAAATAATTAACAATCTGTATAGAACAACCCACTTATTGGGCAGGAAAAAACAAACAAAAAATAGCATGTGCAATTTAATGCCCCTCATATGGAATCTGTGAAGATAGGCCTCTTGGAGTCCAGTAGTTCCTGAAATCTTGAGTCAGGGACAGGGTGAACAAATCATGACCTAATTTGCTTATTAAGCAAATAAATAAATAATTTTCATCACATTGAAAAAATTAATCATGTCCTGACTGTGCAGAAAAGGAGCAAGTAAATCAGGGTAATTTCCAGTACAGTTCTACTTGGCAATGCTACTGCATACGTTTACACTAAATATCACATATCTTTTAGAACAAAATGTATACTCATAAAGGGAAAACTGCCAGAGACTGAAAACTGACTGTTAGTGACTGATTTTTCATTTAAATTCCGTTTCAATCATGTAGCACCAATTTAAAACAGATGCCACATTAAGGCGTTTTATAGAGATAATTCAGTCAGATCAGCCAGACAGATTAGTTAAAATAAATTTAGTAACATTTCTAACCTTGCTAGTAATGCATCTGGCATTTGATCTTAGTCAAACTGAACCTCTTTTTGAATAAAGCCTATGGATTAAGTGAGATAGTCCCAGTTCAGTTCCCAGTTAATTCAGTTGCATTCAGTTTATTTATATAGAGATAATTCACACAACGGCTTTACTGAGACAATTCAATCAAATCAAACAGACAGGTCTGTTAAATGTTTTATACCTAAGGAAACCTATCTGTTTTAATTGAATCATGGACTTTGTAGGATTTGTTCCACCTGGATAAACATGTAGCAACAGTGGACAGTCGCTTGCTTTTTGTCTTTGAATTTGCTGCAATGCCTCACACCAAGCATGCATCCAGCGCCAGTGGAGAGAAAAACACAATTCTAACTGGAAGAAACCTCCAGCACAACCTGGCTCTGTGTGAAGTCCTACTGCAGTCAACTGGAGGTCCAACAAGACAGAAGCAGACACAAAACACCATAGAAGTAGTGATCAATAGGTAGTTTCTATGTTAGAAAAGGTAATTTTGAACTATGTTAATTAGCTAAATAGGTAGCTCTGTCTAGGACTGAAACAGTTAAAAAGATGAGCTCTAAGCAGGTCTGATAAGATGGAAGATTTTTAGTTGATACCTTCTAATGCCTGACATAATGTTTGAATCTTAAATCTTAAAATTGGGATTTTAAGTAGAAACCTTTTCTATTATATCTTAAACTTTCCTCTGGTTATACCTTTAAGCGTAAGGTGGCTGCAGGCATCTTCTAAAGAGCAGAGCTGAAAAAAACATTTTTTTTTCTTTAACATGATGAATGGAAACAAAATACACTGCTCAAAAAATAAAGGGAGCACTTAAATAACACATTCTAGATCTTAATGACTGAAATATTCTCATTTTATACTTTGTTTTGTATAAAGTTGAATATGCTAACAACAAAATCAAAAAAAAAAAATCATCAATAGAAATCTGATTTATCAACCAAGTCACAGAGAAAACTGAAGTGGAAACACACACTATAGGCTGATCCAATTTTGATGTAATGTCTTTCAAACAGGTCAAATTGAGGCTCAGTAATTTGTGTGGCCTCCATGTGCCTGTATGACCTGACATGACATGCTCCTGATGAGGTGGTGGATGGTCTCCTGAGGGATCTCCTCCCAGACCTGGACTAAAGCATCCTGCAACTCCTTGACGGTCTGTTATATAACTTGACATTGGTGGATGGACATGATGTCCCAGATGTGTTCAATCAGATTCAGGTCTGGGTAACAGGTGGCCAGTAAATAGCTTCAATGCCTTCATCTTGCAGGACCTGCTGGCACATTGCAGCCATATGAGGTCTAACAATGTCCTGCATTAGGAGGAACCCAGGGCACCCAGCATATGGTCCCACAAGGGGTCTGAGGATCTCATCTCAGTACCTAATGGCAGACAGGAGCCCTCTGGTGAGCAAATAGTCATGCTGAAGGAATTTGGCGTGCAGCCCTCTCCACAGTGTCTCTAGACTCTGTCACATCATTCTCATTTGCTCCATGTGAAGGGCCCCAGTGGCGAATTTGCCAGTCATGGTATTCTCTGGCAAATGCCAAGCATCCCGCACAATTTTGGGTTCTGACCAAATTTTCTTACCGCTTGTACAGACACATACACATTTGTGGCCTGCTGGATGTCAATTTGAAGGGGTGTGGAAGTGCTCTTCCTGTTCCTTCTTGCAAAAGGTGAAGGTAGCGGTCCTGCTGCTGGGTTGTTGCCCTCGTACAGCCTCTTCCACGTCTCCTGGTGTTCTGGCCTGTCTCTTTGTAGTGCCTTCAGCCTCTAGACGCTACGCTGACAGACACAGTAAACCTTCTTGCCACAGCTTGCATTGGTGTGGCATCCTGGATTTATGAGTGTGAAAGCACCACCAACATTCAAAAGTAACCAAAACATCAGTAAGAAAGTATAGGTACTGAAAAGTGGTCTATGGTCCTCAGCTGCAGAACCACTCCTTTATTTAGTGTGTCTTGCTAATTGCCAATAATTTTCACCCGTTGCCTATTACATTTTCACAATTCATGTGAAATTGATTTTCAGTCAGTGTGGCTTCCTCAGTGGACAGTTTGATTTCCGAGAAGAATGATTCAATTGTAATTATGTTATGTTATGTTGTTTGCATGCTCCCTTTATTTTTTTGAGCAGTGTATAACTGCATGACGATAAACTCCTTATATATTTGTTATGGTACAAAAATAAACAACAAATATGTTTATTTTGTTTAGAAAATCTATTAAACGGTTCTTAGTCATGCATATTAGACTATTGTGTGTTGTATTAGGGTTTAAAGGACTATCTATGCTTAACTTGCTTAAACTTATATATTTGAATTATGCTTCAACATATCTGAGTGTAAAACCAGAAAGAGCAGGTAATATAATTGTAATTAAATTGATTTTATGAAAAAAGTTTTCTGTTGCTTGTATGTTGTAAGAAATATAGTAGCAAAGGACTTGCTCACTTTAACCCCCTCCAGAACCTTTTTCAGACATTTAATATTTTTGTTCTATGCTTGTGAGCTTGTCCTAAAAACTTTTCATAAGGAAAAAAAAAAATCTCAGAGAACTGAATTCCTCGAAAATTTAAGGAGAACTTTGGGATAAAATGGACAAATCCTGAACTAAAGCATAGATTTCAGTTACTATCCTTCCACTTCTTTGCTGCTTAAATGACAGCATTAGAAACAAATCCATCTTTAAATTATCTATATTTAATGAAAATAAAAATTTTTTTCTTAACAGCAAATAATTTTACAAATACTTTTAATGGCTCCACAAGTCTACAAACCTTCTCCCCCCTTTCAGGAATATGCGCACAAACTTATGGCAAAAACTTGACGACCCCCCCACCCAATATCACACCTTGGATGCATAAACATGCCTGCGCTCCACACATCACCCCACCCCGGGAGGCCTGCATGGCTTTAGTGCCGCACTGTGACACCAATCAGGGGAGATGGCGGGCTCCTTTGTCATGCAAACACGACTTGCTTCTTGTCTTATTCAAATGTCTGCCCTCTCTTTTTCTCCTCTCCCTCACTCTCTCATCCCCTCTACCCCTCCACCTCACCCAACTTTAGTCCCTCTCTCTCCCTTCTTCTCAAGTCCAAGTAAATCCTCTCGGAAAGAAGAGAGGGAGCCTCCGGGCCTGAGGCTGCAGAGGAAGGCCTCTCCCTCTTGGGGGTCAGCCTGTGTCTCAGCGCATGGGGCTGTTTCCAGGCCCAACCAAGTCTTATTTCATATTCAAATGTTACAATCAGGCATCTGACCCACAGGGGGCTCTTTATGGTAGCAGCTCCAGGTCGCAGGGTCAAGATGGTGATTTAATAGCTCAGGCAGAGGTAAAGAGTGGGGGAGCAAACTGATTTAGGGGATGAATGAGTAATGAAAAAGCATTTTTCCTAAGTTGTCATGTAAATTTCCATCCTTATTCAATATAAGGCTCTTGCCACACAAGAGACCTTCCTCTCTGGCTTTCTAGTGGACATTAGCCGCCCGGAATTAAGAAAGTTCATCTTCTGCTTTTGCTCTTGACTTGTGCTTGGTGTAAACAGTAGCTGCTGGTGAGTTGAACGAGTCTTAAGGGATGAAGATAAAGGAGACGTTAAAGAGTCATCATGTTAGTATGGTGCCACTGTGTCTCAGATGTCCTCATACTCTTGAGTGGCCTGTTATTCCTGTCTCTGAGGGTGTGTTCCCAACTCTACAGCTCGAGTAACATAGGCAGTTTGAGTGCCTGTATGACAGAAAACCAGCTGGATTGGATGTGATCGGCTGCTCTGTGTATAAAAAAGGAGATTTTTCTGTCAACAGGTGTCTTTAAAATGCAGACATACTAAATAAATATGTCCTGAAATATATTTAATGTCACTTAGTTTCCTTCACTGTCGAGTTTCATCACATTATTTATTGTGACTCAAGCCATTCTGCTGACTCATCTCAGCAAAAAAAATGGAAAAAAAACCCGCCCACAGAATTAAAGGTAGTTTTATAACGGTACAAAGGATGTTAGATCATAAAGTTGCTGTTATTTGAGTCCATTAGATGGCAAAAACAGAAGGAAGACAAACAAATAAAAACAGCAATACGAAAATAAAGTAACAACAGAGACAAAAAATACTAAGTAAATTGAAAATAAAGTTTGATATTCACTAAGTAATTTAGAAATGTTAATGAAAATATAAATTATAATAGACAAATGTAGAACAAAGAAATCCGAATGCTTGTTCCTTTGCTTTTCCACCTTTTCACACTTTCGTAGTTTGGGGATCTATTTTTTTGAAACAAGTGTCTTATCTGTTTTGGCAACTCATTATTTAAACAATTTTATTATTTCTACTGAGAGGAAATACACAATATTTAAGAGTAAGAAGTTCCAACTATTTAGCACTCTCTGCATTCTTAAAAATGTATTTGCTTAAGTCCCTTCAGTTCAGACCTGCCATAATATATATATAACCTGAAAATGTTTAAATAAAGATTAATTGCTGTAGTTGGATTTTCTTGACTTTTGTCATTTTTCATGCTATAGCTAAATTTAGCCAAAAAAAAAAGAAAAAAGTTCAGAATGGTCTCATTGAACAAAGACACCAATCAGAAGAAGGTTACCAAATGATCTGCAGCATTGTTTATATTCTTTGGCACAATGCAGACCTCCATTAATAATGTCTCACCCAAACTATTGAAAAGACAAGATAGACTCAAGTCAGGGTTGCTGCCAAAGAGGTCATCCTCAACACTGGGACTGCGAGAATTTCCAGCAAGGATATCTTGTGCTCTAATGTTAAGCCCTAAATTATTTCTACCCCTATCAGATTTAGATACTGAAATATTTTCTTTCGAAAAAGAACTCTGTTTCTGATAGAAGATGAGACAGGCATCCCTTAAAAGACAATGAAATTGATAGAGCGCCAGTTAAAACAGAATATTATACAGAATAGCAGAAAAAAAAATCCTAAGGAAGACTGTGCACATCTGTAGAGCGTAGACATGATATCTCTATAGAATATCTGATACATGGTTGGTATAAAGCTTTCGTGGGCAGAGCTGCTTTTTTTTTATATGGTAAATACAATCCATGAAAATTAGATATCAAATTGGCTACATTATATTGAGTAAATCCAACCGTTTTGTGGTGATACCAAATGCAAAATACCAATATAAAATGTACCAAAATAATTTGGTAATCTTGGTTTTCATGTACCATGAAGTAACTGCTTTGCTGAACCATTCAGAACATGAAAACCTTGCAACAAGAAAATAGTGCAATGTTCAAAACAAGTTCATTTTAATCTAACTGTAACGGTTCTCCCCTTTTGGGACTATGAGTTTTTAGTTTTCAATTATCAGTAGTTCTGTTTTGTTGATCTTTGGTTTATTTTCCATTTTTGTTATATTTAAGCAGTCTTAAACTATTCTCTGTTGCCTGTTTGTGCCAGTCTCTTTTCCCCTAGCTCCCTTCTAGTCTCTTCTGTCCACTCTTGCTCCATATCAGTTGATTAACCTATGCTTTTTTCTGTCTCCCATATATACTCTCCCTGTGCAGTTCTCCAGTGCTGGTTCCTTGTTCTTAGTTGCTTTCTCATTGCTGGCTCCCCACGTGAGTTTTTCCTGATGTTTTCTGTTTTTTTGGTTCTTTGTATTTTGGATTTTTGCCTCAGTTACTTCATTAAATCTGCAAGAACTTATTTCTGCCTCCCTCATCTCTGCATTTGGGTCCTCAACCAACCTCCAAAGACACGTTGACACTAACTGCATGTAAACCATCATAATTATATTGGATTATTCGTATGTTTGAAAATATTCAAACTACGTCGAGAATCAAGAATCCACCTTTCGTATTCCATTTTCAGAGTTTTTTAAAGTGTTTAACAGAGACGTTAGCACCTCGACGTCGGAGTACACAGAGTGAAGCGAAAAGACTACAACTGTGTAAACAGGCCACATTTCCGTTTCCGGTGGCAGCGGAATATTGACTATTCCAACAGAACTCAATGGGATTTACAAAATGCTAAATAAAACACTACAGGAACGTTTTTTCTTCACGAAACTTTTTTTGGAACGTCATTGAACAGCGCTGACGACCCGGTGAGTAGCATATTTAAAAAAAAGAACGTTTAAGGTTGTTTTAAGGACATTATCGGACATGCTCTATGGAAGCCATTCTGAAGCAGCCAGAGGTGGATTCTAAATGAGCCAAAAAGCAGAGACAGGACCAATTGTCAAAATTTTGGTGTCGATCATTCGATTTCATCCTGGACACTACAGAAAATGGGCTAAAAGTGTTAAAAACCGAACTTCTCCTTTAACACTAATTCCATGAACTTGAATATAATCAAGAAAACATGCACAACTCAGAAAACAGAAATATAGTCATGGGAAAACAAAACTTAATGAAAATAGAAATAAAATCAACTTCCATGACTCTTTTTTTTTTTTTAGGTGAAAGCCTACAAATTGACAATCTTTTAAGTGAGCAAGGAAAGACATGGATTAATTGTGATGTGAAGGTTGACTCACGTAGAATCGATACCTAGGTTTGGTGGTAGTGAAGGGGTAAAGCACATGCCCTATGTAACTAGGCCTTAGCCCCTATGTGGCTGACACAGGTTTGAAATCTGTCCTGTTGATCTTTTCTGCAGGTCTTCCCATGTGTCTCAATCCCATTTCCTGTAGAGTGGCTTTAAAATAAAGGTTACTGCCTAAATATGCATGAGGATCAAACATTTGAAAAAGCTTCCTGGGTGTCCAAAATGTCTTCAAACTTGGAAACAAAATCCAGTGGATCGTTTTATAATTTATTATATATATATATATTTTTTTTTTATGGAATGACTATGACCTGGAATAACTGAGAATCTTCCCCAGCGGATCATCAAAACTTTTTCTCAATGGCTTCATTCTGATTGGCTGTGTACATGTGTAGCATAGTGTAACATAGTAAAATGAACATAGATCTCTAACTTTTCTTATATTTTCTCAGTTTAAAGGGTAACTTTGATTGTTGAGCAATGTTTTTTTTATGGTTCCATGTTTTCCATGTTTACTTCCCCCTGCTTTAAGAAATTGGGATCCATCATGTGCTATTTTTCACAAAGCCCTTTTTCATTGGACTAACTTGCCTAATTCAACTTTTTTCTTGGACTTAGACTTCAAAAGCGTTAACACAGATGTCATTCAAGCTGATCAAACTTTAGTGTTTTAGTCAATGAGAGGTGGCTGTTCCTAACTAGTAGAGACTTACTTGATCATAATTAAATCACTGAAGTACATTTTTGATACTGCTTCACACAAATCTTCAAACCTTACCAATCATTTATGTCATAAAAGGATGGAACATGTCAAACGACGATGAGAGTAAGAGATCCAAGGAAGGAGATTATATTTGGAAGGTGAAGGTGCAGAGGAACATCATGTCTTCATTTATGTTGATGAAGGTGGATTTAGTCTGTAAAATGAAGAGAAATGGATGGAACATCATTGGGCACAGCACCACAGTTTCATGACAAAGGGATGTGAGCATAACCATATGTACTGCCATCTCCAGTAATGGTGTCCTTTTGCCACTTTAAAGTTTATTAGATATGAGGAATGTCAAAGCTGAGTGACGCATGAAACAATACTTGTCTGTCCTGTTAATCAATTACAACTGTTCCACATCCACCACTCGTCCTCCGCATGTCACCTTCCATGTACGTCTTCTCCGTCCGTCACCGTCAAAATACAGAGCTGAGCTATTTTTGGCTCCGGTCCAGATCTCAAGTTTTGCAATTGCAATCGACCAAACAAGAAAAAGAACGGCGAGAAGATCCAGTTTGTCAAATTAAAATATGGTAACGACAGGTCAGTATCTACAAATTAAATTTTATATTCCCAAAAACTAACGCTGTTTACGATTGGATGTAAACTATATATATGTTTTTTTTGACCTGGTATATACTTATATACCAGGAAGCTGATTTCTCATCTCGATCAAAATATTATTTTTAAACAGAGAAGCTTAAAAGTTTATTTAAATCCAGTCACAACAACTTCTTATCGCAGGCATGGATGAAGAGATGCTGAGTTTGAAAGTAGAGAACATAGTTCATACAAACCATGTATGATTCTAATTATCCCTGTTACAAAAATCCACAACAAAAAGAAAATATTTGGGCAGAAATTGCACACTTGCTGGATGCTGATGGGTATTTTTGTAATATGTCATATTAAAGTAAGTGTTCATTTCCACATGTTTTGCATCATCTCGCTATGATGAGAAAATGGCTTTCGTTATCTTTAGATAATGAGAAAATTAACTAGTTTTCTCGAGAAACCACAGTGAAAAAATATCTAAGGGACATGACCGGTCTCGGCTTCTGTACTTCCTGGGGGGACAGTTGACCAAAATATCTCTAAAACAACAGCAGCACTTATGATCTTTATTCATTTATAAATTTTTACAAATTACTATTTTAAAATCACAAACCTGCTCTAAAGAAGGAATAACTATGCAGTCTATCTGCTGAGGTTTTTTGCACATCAGTGGGGTTTCAGCTTCCCATGGCTGAATCTCCTTCTGTTAAAAAAGCGGTTCAGGATGGAAACACTCGGCTTCTGAAATGCAGAGCGGTGAACTACCTGCGTGCCTCGTGGAAATCGCCGCCTATACCGTGTGCGGACCATAACACTGGTTTTTTATTTCTTTACTTAATTTTCTACTCTAAAATGTTATGTTTGTTTACATTTAAAGTGTTTTCAGTAATATTTTATGTATTTTGATCTTAGCTTAAAGTGTCAGGGAATTGATCAAATTTACCTTTAAGGATTTTTGATTCTTGTTGGTTTTCTTTACAAAGTAGAAAATTTGACAAAGCCTTTATACAAATATTTCATTTAATGCTACTGATAGGATACAATGATGCAATTAGTGTATATTTTTGATCATTGTATAATGGTGGATTGGAATAGCTCATATGGTTGCTTGTGGGTTATTTTTGTAAAGTTAGTATTTTCTTTTGCTTCATATTCTAAAGGTTTTGGCCAAGTTAGAGGCTTTTGTAAACAAAATGTGTCACTTTTACCATGAATACCTCTGTTGTGCAGGGATATTAATCTGAGTTGACCGCTTCTTTAAATCAGTCAGTAAAACTGTGATAAAAACATGACTTTTAATATGCTAAGTGAGACTAACATAGGCTCACAGCAACATCTACAGACGTATAGAAAGTTCCATCAAACACTAGTTGTGCTCGATATGCTTTATAAAAACCCTCTGAGGCAAAGTGTTATGATCCACAGAAACCAAACTTGAATTTTTAAGCAGCAATTCCAGAAGCTATGTTTGGCATAAGAACTTGGTTGCACATTACTGAAAGGACAAACGTACAAACAAATCTTTGCAAGCAGGTAAATCCTGGTGATTTAGGTGTGTTTACTTAAAAATAAAGAGTCTTTATTTTTATAATGGAGGCATAATAAAATGTGTGTGAGACACCAATAAAGCGACCTATAAGAATATAGGCCATAGACCTATGTTATAGGGGTTAAAAAAACCAAACACCTTTGCTGTTTTCTTTAGATAAACTTTAAAAAAACGACTATATACAACCAGGTTGCATAGCAAACTGAGGTTTTTAATAGGCTATGTCATCATGTGCTTTATTTTCTAGGACTTTCAAGAAAGTGTTCAACCCTCCTGATCCGTTTCTTATACTAAAAACAAACATTATTAATGCAAATTAACAGACTACCTATTCCTTTGAAATTAATTAGTTGCCTTTTTAGTGATGATTGAACATTTTGGCCAAGTTTTTTTCCTACTTGGGAGTGATTCAGTGAGCTGAAACTCCTACCAGAACACTGTGAAGATTTCTGCTAAAAATGTACTTACTTTATAAGTCACATTTAACTTATTAGCAGCACCTTATTAGCAGCTTATTACTTATTTTTGTTGAATGCTGTTCTTCTTTAATTGGTTTAGGCATCTGAAATTGTTGAAGAAAGAATGACACTCTGCACTTGAAAGACATATGTTTTTCTTGTATTTGATTTGTAAAGGTAAATCCAGTGGATGATACTTAGACTTAAACAAACTTTATTGTCATTTTGCATGTGTGTAAAAATGTGTGTAAAAAAAACAAAATGCTGTTGTATACAGCTTACAATAGTGAAACTGTGAAATGAACATTACCATTCATAAAGTGCAGCAGTGATATTTGTTTTGTTAGATGAGAAAAATATCAATGTTCTTTGAAAAAAGAAAAACAAATTTCATCAAATTAACTCCTTCTATGTATATATAAATGCACACAAACTCAAGTAACTGTTCTGTTCTTTGCTCTCAGTGGTATATTATAATAAGCTGTTTTGAAAGATGTTAGTTTATTCAAAAGAAGAATGAATTTCTATTCATTAGAGCTAGAATCCTAAAAAAATGTACATGGTCTTTCATCACTTTTTGGAGGTTCTTTATTTCTTTTTAAAGTTTTAGAGTTTGTAAAAACCTTGACCCCTGTGGTTTCTTATTCTTGCAGCATAAGCAGTCCCCAGAAGACACACATGTTCAGATTTGGATGTGGGGCCACTCAGGGACAAGGTATGGTAAGCCTCGATAGGCACAGCTGTAGTGCTAAGTCATTACTGCCCCTCTGGTGCGTCAGAAGAAAAGTGCCGCTCCCGCCACATGGCCAGCTTGTTTCGAGCCACGTACTCTCCTGCAGCCCTGGCAGTGCCAGGCAGCACCACTCACAGTTTGCACTTGTCTCACATGTGGCAGAGGAAAACAGAAGTGTTGCAGGGTACCTATGGGACATCGGTTGGGACTGACAGGGTCAGAGGGAAGGATGGGTTGGCTGTGGAGGTTAAACCAAGGTGGGGGGGCTCTGTTCTTTTCTTCTCTTATCCTCTAACTGACCATTCTCTTTCCCATCCCATCCCACCCCTCCTCCCTCACTGCTTCCCTGTATTTCCTTTTGTGGTCCATGCACCTGCAGTCCTTGAGTCTGAGCAATAAAGCTGAAGGATTTGTCTACTGGAGGTTGGAAGAAAATGTGTGTGTGTGTGTGGATAGGTTGGGAGGGTGTGGGTTTTAAGGGAGACAAAAAAGCAACAGGTTCAAACTGTGGCTCTTTGATATGTTGTGATGCTGTATTCCAAATGTTGGTCTTGATAAGATGAAATCTACACATTTTAGAGTCCAGATTTAATCTTTGTTTAGGATTGTGTTGTATTTAAACAGCATTAACATAGTGGTTCATTTTCTGTTATAGGGGCCTAATATGTGCAAAACCAGCAAGCAGCTTCTGTTGTCAAGGCTGCAGGACTACAAAAACAAAAAATAATAATAATTGGTTGAACTTATCTATGTTTTGCAGAAAATATTACCGTATTTTTTGTTTGTTTTCTTAAGTTTAAGAAATAGCATGGAGATGTTCTTGCTTTTAAATAGAGAGAAAATATAGGCACAAAACTTGAAATAGAAAGTGTCTAATTTTAAACCTTTAGAAGCTTTGCAACCTCTCTGGAACCGTTGCAGACTGGTTCTGCTGCTATTAAAAGTCTTGTCTGAGTTATGTTGGTTTAATTTTCTTCTTTACTTTGATTAACCCAATACCAACCAAAGCAAAAACTGCTGAGGGGTATATATTTCTGTTTAACAATTTAAAGATCAAAACCAAATGTAATTAAAAGAACTTAATTACCTCACCAAAATAAAGGGCATTTCAGTTTACAGCTCTGAACCATGCATAACATATTTTAGTACTAAAAGCCATTAACAGTTTGTTCATTTCATTATAACCTCAGATTTCAATTGGCCTTTATGCAGAATACTATCTTTGGCAGAAAAATGACAACGCACACCAAACCTCTGAGAACACTATCCCAACTATGAGCCATGGGGGCAGAAGTATAATTGTCTGCACATTTTTTCCTTGAAAGAGACAGGGTGTTTGGGAAACCGTGAACACAAGGCAGTCTTACAAAATAAAAAAAAATGTAAGATGCTTTAAGGCATGAAACTGGGACAGAGGTTCACCTTTCAGTCTACTGTAAGTCAAACTGAGAATCTGTGACATCATATGACACCCTTGTTTGCTGGCAATCTCCATCCAATCTGACTGCTTTTGAGGCATTTAACAGAGAAGGTTAGGTAAAGATTATCTGGATATTTTTAAAGTAGTCTTTACAATTTAAAAATGATTTGTCCTGTATTTCATGTTCATTCCTTCAACAGCTCCTTCCCTGCCACACTAAGACTGATGGCAAACCTGAACCATTGTATTTTCTTTGCATGCTTTATATATATTCTATGTGTGATTTTATATTTCAAGCACAGTATAAAGTTGATGCTACAATTCTTGTTATCCCATTTTTTGTTAAATAATTAGTGCTGAGCCTCTTCATGCAGCCTTACTCTAGATGAATAAGGTTTAAAGCCTTTTATAGCTTTAGTCAAATGCTTACTTGGTTTGACTAATAAAGTCTCCTCACAAGTTCCTATGTTTTAGCTTTCAGATTTCTTTAGCAGCTCTTTAACAGACTTTTATGCCACATTTATCATGTTATTCCTCCTGTCTGTGTCTTCCAATACAAGTTTGCTTATTTAGTAACGACATAAACTTGAGCAGCTATGAGGAAGACTTTGCAACAATTTCAGTTTCTAGATGTGCACAGCTGGTTTAGACAAATCTCATCCTTTTTTTGTCTGTCGTGCAAAATAGATATATTACAATGAAGTTGATGATTTTACCTTGATAAAATATAGTTAACCTTTTTGAGGCACACCATATTATTAGTACTGCTCATGAAATCTGTTACACAGGAGGAATGGGTACTACTAAAAAAGCTAAGCAAAGAAATAATTATACAATTTAATTGTTGAATATTAAAGGATGTAAACATTAAGTTTGCATTTTTTGTGTTGTGTCTGTTCATTTCCCCACCTGTTGTAATGTTATGTTCAGTCATGTAGAACTTTTCCGTCACCAGTTGCATGCCAGACCCCCCACATTGTAAATCGGTGCAAAGGGAAAAAAGATTCAGCTCTTTCAGGGAGCGGCCATGAAGGCAGAGGAAATCACTCTAAACGGTCTTAATTCTGCCATTAGACGAGAGCGAGCGCTGTGGGGATTGGCTGGCCCTGCGCTCCATATTCACAGTAGCAGGATGAGGCTGAGAAGCCCGCTGAGAAAATGGTGTCGTAATCAGGAGCTAGCAGTTCTGCCTGATCAGGTACACTAGCCCCTCTTCTCGTTTCCTCATCCCCCACCCCTTTATTTTTTCGCTTCAAACCTTGTCCTGTAAGGAGATCCTAATAAGAGTTTGTATCTGCTGTGGTCTTCTTATAAGAAGGCCTGGCACCAAGGAACAGAGACAAGGCCTTAAAGTTGCAGGGAGGTGGTATCTGTTTAATCTCTAGGTACTAAAATGGTGGGATGATGGGAGCTTGTTTTTTTTTTTCTTTTCTTTTTGTTCCCACATTTGATTATTCAGGTTGGCTGAACTACATTCTAAACCCATAAAATTCGTATCCCCTCTGGGGAACCATTTGCATATATTTCAGGGCCCCCTCCCTCTCATCCCAATTCCCCCTTTTTATTTCTCAGAAAGTGAAAGAGGGTGAAGCAACCAGGCCTGTCTAGGCTTTAAGATGTCAACGTGGTGTGAAATATGGGCGAACAAGCAGGGTCTTTGAAACCCAAACTAACCCCCCACCTGCCTCTAAGCTTCTGCTTCACACACACGCACACACATGCGCACACACACCTCCTCTCTTATTCAACTAGTTACCTCCTTATATTGGAATTAAATCTTAAGTCTGTGTAAACTCATACAAGCTCTGCAGCTATTGTCTAATTTAAAGCAGTAAAACAGTATTTTTCATCTGCTTTGTATGTTTCACTCTATTTCCTCAGATATGTAGAGTTGTCTTTTTTTCCTATCATTTTTGTAAATTCACATGTTTGCAAAGTACTTTATTCCATTACGTGCCAAAATAAAAGAAATCACTAAAGGTGAACTAACTGAGGCCAGGAAGAGTACCTAATCTCTGATAAACAAAGCAGCAAAGCCTCGCCCTGTAACTATGCCAGATTCTCTCTTACAGTTGACGATGTAGGGGGATTATTTCTCAGACAGAAATGATCTAAAGCCAAGTCTTAAAATTCCATTTAGGATGTGTGCCCAGCAGCAGCTAAAAGAAGGGAACACACATGTAGCTGTGCAGGCAGACAAGCGAGCCAATGAAGGCTGGGCTCTGCATTTTCAGTCAGCCACAAGAGACACCTGTTCATTTGTGTGGCTGGTAAGGTTGATTGTTTTTTTTCACTGTGCCAACAGGCCCACTGGCTCTACTTTTACTGCCCATCTGTACGGATGGATGAAGTTGGTTTTTGAAAGAGACGAAGAGCAGGGGGTGGTGGTTGGTACTTGATGGCATTTTGGTCACATGGGGTGAGTTGCTGTCATCCTTTAACCTTCCCCCCTGGACCCCTTTTCCTCTCCCTCCCGTGCCCACTCTCTAGTGCACAGGCAGAATGCAGTGTCAGGAGGGTGAGCACTGAGCGCCCATTGTGTGTGCTAACCAAAGCGGAATGCCCGGGTGACAAAAGGGGGAGGAGTGGGCTCAAGGCACACAAAGCCAGAGGGAGGAGAGGGGAGGTGAAGGGGATGGGGGGTGGGGGTGGGGTGGGGTGAAAGAAGCGAGGGGGTGATCTGCTGGGGGCTAAATAGGCCCACTCAGCCCCCGAAAACTTTAGGTACCCTAAAAATCTTCCCTGACCTCCCCCAAAGCCTCCTATCCTGAACAGAGTTTCCTCCCTTGGCATTAAGGTGTACAGTACAAATTTTGTTCCTCTGTTCCCAGCAGAATGAAAAAGCAAACCAAACCTTCAAGCTATTACGTGTTGGCTTAGTTGTTTTGAGTTATCTGAAGATCCAAAACAAGATCCATTAAGAAACAGCAGTCATGGTTTTCAGTCTTTCGTTGTCAGGATTGTCCTAAAATGTGTCACTGCCAGGACTGTCTGATTGGCAACTCACAAAACTTGACTGCAAACTTTTCAGATTAAAAAAAACAAACATTATAGACCAATTACTGTTCACACAAATACATATCCCCTTAGTGTTGGGTAGCATTCAGATCACATAAATGCTTTCCTTCCCTGACATGACCCTAACTATCTATGTGGTTTTGTATCTGTGTTTTTAGCCTGTCAGTATTAGAAAAAAAGGGACACATGAATGTACTTGCACTTGCTTGTCTGTTACAGAGGCTGGAAGAGACACGTCTGGGTAGTATCGCTCGTCACTACCAGGTCCTTGGCCTCACAAACAACCTGGGGGTACAGGGGAATCACCTTAAAATGAAAGAAACTGAGCTTGAATGAACAATTTATTACCACTGTTTTCTGCAAGTATAAGTTGAACTAATCCAATTTGTTGCTGCTACAGAGTGTTACCTGGCTATTTGACAATCTAAATGTCCAACAAATGTTAAAAAAGAAGGTAAATAAAGCAAATTTCTTATTTTCTAAATCTATATATAAATCAGGGATTTATATGTATATGTTTTGTCAATCCACAGTCTTTAGGGTTAGCACAAAGCTAGAGATGTGGGGTGCATCCAACTGACTGAGGCAGGTGATACACATCTCATACACTAGAAATACTGATCCAAACTGGAAACATTGTGTTAATCCCCCACTAGAACCCTTTGTCTAGGCTGATGGAGCAAGTGGTATTTCTGTCAATATTGGCATAAAATTCTTTAATCATGCCTCCTAACCATATCCAGACTTGGGTGTATCAGACAAACTTCTTGGTTGGATGGGGTCCCATCCACACAAAGTGCGAGCAAAACCAACATAAGGGTTGCAAATGTTTGGCCGCTGCTTCATCAGTTCTCCTCAGCTGGGGTCGCGAGGGGTTCTGGTGCCTATCTCCAGCTTTGTACGGGCAAGAGACGGGTTACACCCTGGACGGATTGCCTGTCTATTGCAGGGCAACACAGAGACAAACAGAACAAACAACCATTCATGCACGCACTCACACCTAAGGAAAATTTAGAGAAGCCAATTAACCTAAAGCCGGGTGTACACTGTGCGATTTTTTTTCAATCGTTGCACTCAGCTGCTGCTCACACGGTACGATTAACCGCAGGGTTTAGTCGTACAGTGTGAGTTCACAGCTCACTATTTATGTACGACTAAAAACCATGTCAGACTGAGCTCCGCAGTGAGATGGAGCTGCTCTGTAGCTCTCTATCCCTGAAGCCAAACAAATAGAAGGGGAATATTAAGCTCACTATAGTGAACCGCGCTGCCTTGTCAATTTGTGCAATTTTGTGCTGAAAGTCCTAAAAAGAAAAGGCGACAGTGTTTTTGAAAAAAAGACATGGCTGAGCAAACGTGGCTACTACGGTCTGTCAATTTTACAGACAGAACTGTATTTCACTCATTGCATTCCTGCCATGCTGCTGTGTTTACATCTGAGAGGAAGAACAAAAAGAAGAATCCTTCTATGCGCATGTGCCCTGAGCGATTTGCCCACGACGGTCGGGAGAAAATCACACGTTTGATATTCTCCCGACCTCACGATTCCTGATCAGGAGGTGGTTGTGAGAGGCTGATCGCCGCTCGTAACCCCCTGTACACTACACGAGTCATGACGCACGATCAGGATGAAAGTCGGCCCAAACGGAAAATTCTCGCACGACTGGAAAATCGTACGCTGGGCTTTAAAGTCATGTTTTTGGACTGTGGGAGGAAGCCGGAGTAGCCGGAGAGAACTCAAGCATGCACAGGGAGAACATGCAAAAACCCAGCTGAGAATCACACCTGGAATCTTCTTGCTGCAAGGCGGGAGTGCTACCCAGTGCTCCACTGAGCAGCCCCTATCTGGTTTAATTTTTGCTTTCAAACATTTCTGTGTTGACACCATCTTTGACTCTATTTGGATGTAGCTAAAAACTACAGATTCTCACCAGAGGGGTTTTGTTCATCCCCACTAAGAACCACTGACACAGGCTCTATATGTTTGGCTCCTCCACACTAGAATTAGCAACATATACAGGTGATACCTACTTCATCTCCAGCAGAAAACCATCTCAGGCTGGAGATGCTCGGTACAATCTAATCTGAACTGTTTATGACATGAGTCAATGTCTCGAGTTGCTTTACTAAGTATGGCTGAGCCACAATGAAGATGATTGGTCTAATTGCAACATTAATCACTTATTTAGGTAGAAATGCTTGGTTTTTTTTGTGTTGTTTTTTAATCAAAAAATATAACCTGTTCTACTCACTCCAAGTGTCGATGTGCATGATGATATACCTGATTAGAAGGTTTAATTATGTATCTTTATACACCCAATTTATCCATCTCCTGCTTTTATGTATCCAAACCAATTGCACAATGTAAACTAACAGATTAAAGGGTAATAAGATAGATTCAGTTAAATGTTCTTTTCTTTTTTCTTTTATTAAATATAAGGACCACATCAAAGTATGTGCTCCTAATCTTCACCTCTGAGCATAAGAGCTATACTCACTACTTTTTCATTGATGTAAACATCAGCCCTCCCCTAATGCATTGACATGCGCTGCTCCAGGGCGTAGGTGGTTTCCAGGTTTATCTGGGTTTATAGGAAGTAGCTTGCTAAATAGTTTTGGTTTATTTGTTGTTAGTAAAATGCATAGGGTCAAAAGCAAGCCTTGAGGGCAGGCTTTGAAGACCAAGTAAACTGGGGAAAGGATTGACCTCAGTGACTTTATGGCTATCAACTTATTTTTAAGGTATACAGGTGGTGTTATAAGATGCCTCCATAATTTGAACATGCATTTGCACACATTAGTGCATGAACATCAGGTGAGTATAAGATGTCAATGCTGCCGCAGTTAAAATCTCTCCATCAGCGCTCACTCGGGCAACCGCCATCATTCTCGAGTTGTAATTCACCCTGCTGCAATCAGGTTCCTGATCTGGGCTTCTGTGAGACCTCACCACTCCAGATGATTCTTCTCCTGATTGGCCTAACTGGACTCCTGTCTGTGGCAGCAGATTAGCATGAATTGTTTTTTCTTCAGAGGCTCACAGATTGGGCCTTGTTAGCATTCACACCTCAGACCCAAAGCTCTTGGAGGGCTTGAAAATGCAGAGCAAAACTAAACTTAGTCTGTGATTTTTACTTTTAGAAAAGAAAAAGGAAACATGAAGATTAGCTAGCATAGTTTTTTTTTCTGTCTGATATATGTTATTGTTAAAATTGTTAAAAATCTGTAAAACAGAAATGGGACAGTTTTTCAGCACTTTTAGATATTATGTGAAAAGCCTTTTAGATTGACTGGTAGAATAATAACATAGCAACTTGGAACACCCTTAACTTTTATCTCACAAATATTGGTACCCCTGATGAAGATTTTAAAAAGCATATTTTTTTCTAGTAGTCTCTTCTCATATAAAAATGGAAACAAAATCAACATTTAATTCAAGTAAAGGGTGTATATAGCAGTGTGTGTGTGTGTGTGTGTATGTGGTCTTTTTTTTCATACAATTTGGGGGCACATGTGCTATTTGCCTGCACTGTTTTGTTTTATATTGTTTTGAGCTGCTCAAAAAAAATTGTGGTACCCTTATTAATAAAGAGTTATGGTTCGGCGTTAGTTAAGGGCTAAGGTGTGATTTTAAATTTCCCACTGGCAAAAAATAAATAAATAAATAAAATACAAGAGAACAAAATTAGTCCTGTGCCATATATTCATCTATGTTTTCTTAATTTGACAGGAATGATTGGATGGTGTTTTGGGGAGGTATGTCACCAATGGTTTTAACTTAGTGCTTTTAAAGTCTCTAACTGGACCTTTTGAAAACAGGACTGTCATAAACACTGACCGCCCTGCACACCTCAGCTAAAGCCTAAAGGTTTTCTTTACCTGTTTTGGTGGCTTTGTTATGTTAGAAACATAACAGAATCTGAAACTGTTTTATGATCACCTGTGAGTAGCGTAGCGAGGGGGTTGTGGCTTTCGATGCCAATGGCCTTGCATCAGGCTGCCAAAAAGCTTTTTGTCTTACCACAAGAACGAGAACAGAGCTGTGAGACTTCCACCGGGTCAGTGGCACAGATAGTCGCAAGTTTGGTTTTCCAGATAGAGAAAGTGGGAGGAAATGACAGACCTCTTAGTTATCACATAAACACTTAGTTTACCATTATTGCGACTTAGAAGTAGTAAAAATGTTATTTAGTGTTGCTTTAAATAAGCATAATCTATTCAGAATCAATCAGATTATGTTAACCTCAACCAGCGGCCAAATTTCCTTTAACCTTGACTGTAATAGATTATAAATCATTGAGGTCTTATTTCTGGGGTATGTGGAGTAAGAGGGATACATTTCTCAGTCAAAGAAAGATCTTAGTTTTAAATGTTAAAAAATGTAAATGCTTTAAAATAATTAAGCATTTTCAGACATATCATCACTATCCAGACTTAACCACTATCTCTTCTAAATACCGGAATATATAGGAACTCAACAGCTAGGCATACAATTAAATGCATATAAATGCAGGAATTAGCAATAAGACATGAATATATAAAGATTTTTTAATCAGTTTACTTACCTTTGTAATAATTATCTTATTTATAATTGTTATAATTTTCTACTTGATTTTTACTGACTATTTTTTTTATTTCTGTGTATGCTTTAATTTCTCTGTGTTTTTCTTTTTTTATTCCTGTTTACATTTTTTATGTATTATGCAAATCAGGAGGGGTTGGTTTTAAAGGACCAACTGTTGGGTCGGTTGGTTTTACCTCATGGAATCGACATGCTACCTGGCCAGCCGCAGTC
Source organism: Cyprinodon tularosa (assembly GCF_016077235.1). Taxonomy (NCBI): domain Eukaryota; kingdom Metazoa; phylum Chordata; class Actinopteri; order Cyprinodontiformes; family Cyprinodontidae; genus Cyprinodon; species Cyprinodon tularosa. Next base: position 2,264,991 of record NW_024038974.1, on the reverse strand, counting down.
ACAACAAAGATGGCTGTCTAAGATGATGTTATCAGTGAGCTGATGCATTTAGTGACTTTGAGAAATATGCACTAATTCCTGACTTTATTTGGTGTCTAGTCCTAATATTTATCTATTTATTTTTGATTATCTTGCTCCTTTGTACTTTCAAGCTTTTTGCAAAGGTCAGCTCTGCAAGAAAAATTTATTCCTGTTCTTAAGATGGCAAGAACAACAAAAAGGTTTGTTTTTTACTTTAAGTATTCATACTACACAAGAAGCTCAGCTACGGAACTCACTGTAGCTTGTGTCAGACCGGCAATGAAAACACAACAGCTTTTTTATGAACTGATAAGGAGTAGGGGGAGAGCAAAACACCTTATATACAAATGGTTGTTTTCTCACTGCATCTACCAGGTGATCCAGATTTTAGTACGTAATTTAACACCTGAAATAATCTATGATCCGAAAAAAAAGGCCAAAGAACCCAATCAAAATATGTTTTTTTTACATTTATTATTTAATATTTAATTACTGTATTTTTTTCTGTGCTTTTAATCTTATGCCTATTTAAAGAGCATTTATTTATGTATGCAATTAGTTTTAATCATGTCAGAGTTGGTCTTTGATACTTCAAGGCATCCTGCTCAATGAAATAGTGCATTGAAGTGTCAAGATGTTCGTCAAATTATGCAGTGTAACAGTTTCCATTCAGACCATAGTAACACAAGACATAGAAAACATTGCATACTTTTGAAGTACTTTGCTTTTTGTATTCATCTTATTCAAACTCGTATACAGAAAAATGAAATGAAATACAACCAGAAGTCATTACCTTGAAATCTCCATTGGTGCTGCAAAGACCTCTGTTTTTGTTGTTGTTGTATTTTTCAGAAAATAAAATGAACATAAAGGAAAAGGAAAACAGCCCAAAGAGTACCGGTAGTGTATTGTTCAGAAGCTTGAGTCTTAAAAATGGAAAGAATTGTGCCAAATCCTTGACATGGCCATAAGACAAACAACCCACAGGTCTATGTGAGCTCTGGAAGAGCTACAAATACTTTGGCTGTTTAAAAAAAATGTTTTGTGGAAAAACTTATTAGAAGTTCCCAAAGATTTTAGAGGAGGATAAAGGTTCCCTCTCAAGCAGCAGAATAACACTAATATCTAGAAATCAGTCTGTACAACTCCCCCAACAGTTAGACTGAGTGTAAAGGTCTAATTATTTTTGCCCGCCATTTTTCACTTTTAAGGCTTACTGCACCTGCCTAGTTTGGGACGTTTGTCTCATGTTACTTGGTTGTGCAAAGTTTTTTACAACTTGTTGCATACTCTTTGAATGACTCTGGAAGAAAGGTGGGCATGTCTGCAAGTCAATTTAGATCTGCGTGCATTTGCATTATTCTGTTATTGTGCCAAAATTACTTCAAAAACATAACAGTTAAAAGATATATTTACACAGCTTGAACATTTTAGGATCACTTCTTCTGATGCATGCCTATTAGTATAGGAGTATCATATTCTCTGTGATAAAACCTACTGTTAAAAGCCTCTTTCCCACTGAAACTAGTACTGAAAGTTAATGCATGTTTCTTAAACATCCGCCAACTTACAATCCGCATTTGGCCCCCTTCTCAGTGGCAAAAAAAGCCTGGTTTATGCTCAGAAACCAGGTCATCTGCATGTGTGTCGCAGTTAACACAGACTACCCCCCCTCCTTCTGCAGACTGCCACTCACCACACCCACATTCTTAGCAAGTTCGTGATTGTCCCTCTTGTGTTTGTGGCGTGGAATAACATAGCGCAGACCACGCTTCAAAATTGGGCATAAATCAAAAATATCTGCATCATACCTGCGACACACTGCTGCGGGAGTATACACAGCCCTTCACCTCTTGCTGGCAAGCTGCATGGCCTTTTTCCCAAGGCAGCTGCATGTGTGGTGACACCATCGCACTGGGTTAGCATTGATGATGTCGCCAGTGTGACAGAAATCAAGAAAATAAACGATAGAGAGTAACATGTAAGGAAGCCAGAGCGCACTCAGTATTCTTTATCATTTCACTGTATTATCTGTCCGACTCCCTCCTACCAGTGCTAACGCATGTTTATTTAATGTTAAAAAAGTTGTTTCCGCTTGTTAGATCAGAAGCGACTAGTGCAATGTATTTACTCCTGTACATTGCATTTAATGGTGTCACGTAATTTAGTGGCTCAACCCGGCTCTGGTGTTCCCACAGGAAGCCGATCAGAGCCGAGGCGATTTTAATGCTTTATGAGTAGTTTGAACCGGTTAGACACACGTCAGTGAGCTGTACTGCAACTAAAAGCTGATTGTTCCAGGGTTTAAACAGGTTTTTCGACCAGTGGGAAAGGGGTGTAAGAGATGGAATATTATGTAAAAAAAAAACACAAATATATCAATTCAATTCAATTCAGTTTATTTATATAGCGCCAAATTCACAACACGTCATCTCAAGGCACTTTACAGTTCAACCAGATCATACAGTTAAATTGATACAAAGTTTTCTATCTAAGGAAAACCAGTTGATTGCATCAACTCATTGACTCAAATACAATCCCTCACACTAAGCATGCTTGTAGCGACAGTGGAGAGGAAAAACTCCCTTTTAACAGGAAGAAACCTCCAGCAGAACCAGGCTCAGTGTGAGCGGCCATCTGCCGATCAAACCTTTCCTTTGACCAACGTGATCATTATCAGCTCTTAAAGTGGAATTTAATGCAAACTTGATATTTGAAAATGTGATCAAAATCAAAAAGTCCTGAATGTCTTTGGGTCCTGAGTCAAATGCAAACAAAGCAAAAATGGCACTTAATTTTTGCTGTATATTTATAGGAATTTAAAAACAAGTTATAGAAATCATATCTCCTTTAACTCGATGCCCTTCTGCCAGGTCATATAAATTAGTTCTGTTTTGTTTTCTTAGTTCCCCTCATCTTTTTTGAGATATCTTAGAATTGCATTTTCTGAGCTAATCAGGTGGGACTGCATTTACCTGCAGGAGGCCCCACCTACTGCAGTTTATGTAGCCTTAAAGCTTGGGGTCTTTTATTCTTTTCAAGGGCCATCAGGCTCATCACCTTGTCAGCAGGAACTGCTGTCTGGGGAGACGAGAGTCATGGCCCCCCCATGGATCAGAATGTCAGTTCTGTCACATAACACCAAATGTAGTATAAAATAAAGTTCAAATTTCATGAAGCATTTTGGTAAAAATATCAAAATAAAGCTTATAGAAATGAATCAATTGAAAGGCAGGTTTTGATGTTACCCAAACACCTTCTAATCTACAGTACTTAAATTAAGTCATCAGTTGCGTGTTTTGCGCAGATGTCATTGCAAAACTTTTACAATCGACTTGATCTTACTTCATCACCTTCAACTCAAGGATAAATGGAGAGCAGCCAATAGAAGATAACTGCAAAAGTACTTAAGTACTGCATAACTTGAAATATCTGATTTATTGTTTTGGAGTGGTATCAGACAGGCAGCAATAAAAATTTTCAAATAAAGATAAAAAGATGTGTAAAAATTGCAGTTAAGGCAGGAACACTCTGTTTAATTTTATTTTCTTTACAACATAAGCCTTTTCAGCCAATATTTTCTATAAGTATCACATTCTTTTAATAGTGTTAACTGGTCTATGGATTTACATTTCTAATAATCGCAGTAAAATTGCCATTTAGTGACTGTAAAACAACTGATTTATGTCCTACCATGCAAACATGAAAAAAAATTGTTAAACTAAATATGATTAATTAAATGCCAGAAACGGTTGCCTTATTTTTTTCTCTCTCTGTTCCACAGAGATAAAAGGAAGCGCTATATGTAACCGCCTGGGACCTAGGAAGCCAGATACTGGTGGGAACCTGGCAAGCCATAAGAATGTACCGTTCCACCAAATGGCAGCGTTCTGTGGCACTCATGGCCTTAGTCAATCTGTTCCCCACTCAATGAACGGTTGTACTGAAACTGAAATTTCGATTGCAATGTAAATTGTAGTTAACAGTAAAGAAGTTTGATTGATTGATTGAAACGGTTGCCTTATTTTTTCAGTGCTCCGGAGGCTCAGCAGAGAGAAAGAAGGTTGTGCAAATGAGAGAATTGGTCTCCCTATTCACTCAGTGAAACGACCAGAGCTGGGTAGAGAATTGCTTAAACGTGTCCTCAAGTGAGAGTAGAGTTCATTCATCATGCAATTACCTTAGTCCAAGTAAAATCGAAAGTAAGATAAGATAAGAATTCCTTAATTCCCTTTTCAAATCTTGGAAACCAAGTCCAGTGGATATTTTTTGATTTTTTTACGGAAAAACTTAATTCCTTTCATTTAGAAAAATTACAAAGTATATTGCAGGAAGAATATGGTGTGAAAACGAACTCAAGTAAAGAGTTAGGTAGAGGTTGGTAATTTGTTTCTACCTACCTCTGCTCAGATCTTCCTCCAAAACTGTTACAGCTCCATTAGCTTCCAGTTACCCTGTTTTATATAGTACAGGCTTGCTGAAGCTTGGAGTGCACTCAAGTTTTATTCAACTGTTTTCACTTAGTTTCCAATCAGATGCTAGTCCGGTACCAGGGTCTGGCATCAACCTGTCAGCACATTAAGGTCAAAGCTACACTGAATTCAAAATAAAGTTGGAGTGGATAGTGGCACATGTTTGGGCCGGGCACTGCTCTTCCGATTAGTATTGTTCATTCCATAGAAAAACAATTCTTACAGGTTGTACCTTGTAGAGAAAATGACTAATGGGGTTTTCCAAACTCAAAAAGCAGTTTTAATGTTATTCAAAAGAGTTTATTGGGTACTTCACAGGTAATTCTCCACCCACGACAAACTGACAAATTTATTATCAAGGTCGTTTATAACACAATACAAGAATATCAGACTCTTAGCATCAAAATATGAAGAAATTCTGGATTATACTAGTACTGTATAACTATCTGAGTTATTTTATAAAGAAATCTATGCGTCAGGAGAGGCTGATGTCATCAGAGCTATTTCAGGCAGAAGCAGGGTAAAACTTAAATTTACTTGGTTAAAGCTCCAACAAGCTCATTGCTGAAGAAAGGTAAATGAAATGTCAACTTCTTGATCGCAGATTGAAGGAATAATTCACATGCAGTTTGGTGTCTAAAATGCTCGACAGCAATGCATCAAATTGAATAAGTGAAAATCTGTTTCTATCTTTGTTCTAGGCATAATGACTTTCTTTTTGTCTAATCTTTTGGTAATTTTCATACCCTCAAACCTAAAAAATTTGAATCCCTTTCTGTCTGTTAAAACTTTTTTAATGCAAATATAATCAATTTACATGTCAAGCGTTGACAATTATTCAACTGCATTACCCCTTACAGAAACAGATAGCTAGCACAGGTGTGTTTATTCAACAACACAAAGGAAGCATCATTTACTTAACTTTTTCTTACTGCTTTTTATGCAGCTTAACTCACGATGCAAAAATATCAGTTATTTTAGAAGAAATACAGCCTGTAGTGATAATTTAAAGTTTCAATGTAAACTATGAATGCAGCAGAAAATATACATTTGTTTCCTGACATTAAATCAGGCAAATAAATTGATGAAAATTAAAATAAAAAATGTATGTTTAAGGCTGCCTTTGACTGTGCTGCATTACTTTAAGTTTGCAGTCAAACTTTCTTTTGTGTTATTATCCATCAACTATGTATTTCTTTAAATACTCCTACCATTAAAAAAAATTTTCTTGTGAAATATTCGTTTAATTAAACACTTGAATACTAATCCTTTAATCTCAGAGTTTGACCGTTATGTTTGTTGCATGTACAGAAACTTGAATTGTCTTGCTACCGAAATGTGCTGTATAAATAAACTTGCCTTGCCTTCTGTTAGCAAAACCATAGTTAATTATTTAAGCTAAATGCTAGAAAAATAGAGGGAGAATATGTACATATATTTTTTACCTTTCTTCAAATTCAGAGATGTCATTATCTGGCAGGCTTGCTTTCCAATCTCTGTGGCTATATAATTTGGTTGTGATTTGAAAATCATCTCACAATAGCTTGTGGAGTTTTAGCCCATTCCTCCCCACAGAAAGGCTGTAACATAGTCAGGTTTGGAGGCCACACTTACTAGTGTGCAGCAGAGATAAAAGCTTTTGATAGCCACTTAAAAAAAGAAACATTCTTTAAACTTATTTGGCTCTCTAAGACCCATTTATAACAAAACCTAAATTTCTCTTAGATCTATCTTGAGATGTTCCTTCAGTAATTTTACCAAATGTTTTTTTTCCCCCTGCTTTGTGAAAGGCACCAGTCCCTTGTAGACCAAAGCACCCTTTATAGCCTGATGAAAAAACATGTAAACCTAACAGTAACAGTTGTGATGGTGCTCTCAAAAAACACATTCTTCCTTTTTTTCCCTTAAAAATCAATAACTATGTTTATGACGACCAAATGAATATCTTCCAATTTCAAAGTCCTTGCCCTTGTATGCATTTCCAATATAAAATGATGATGTTTTCCTTCTCACAGTGAGGCTCATGTCTGTATAAGACTTGTTTTGGCAGAATGTTCTACATCTGCTGCATCTGCATTTGCTTCCCTAAGTTGTTATAATACTTTTCTGAACAATTATCATTTTCATATATTTTTTTGGCATTTACAAAACTATAATGTTTTTTAAAACCTATATTTTTAAGATTGACTGCTTTTTACTTTACTTTACTACTTATTTTTATGGCGACTTTTTACTTCTACTCCTTACATTTTTACACAAATATCTGTACTTTCTACTCCTTACATTTTAAAAAATTGGCTCGTTACTTTAGTTTTGAATCATTTCAATGGAGTTACCGTTATTATTTTTCACGTCATCAATACCAAATTCAATCTCATTGGATGGGAATCTACATTGCATTTGACGCACCACTACAAGATGAATCGACAGATTCGGCGGTATTCATTCGCGGCAAATCATTGCAGCTTGGTGGCGGTGGCGTTAGCATAGTAGCATGGACGACGAGATGATTGAAAATGAACACAACGGAGATCTAGTCCTATTGGCAGACATCCATTTAAAATGTAGGCAACGGCATGAAAAAAGTGGTTTCTACTTTTACTTTTATACTTTAAGTAAATTTACAAGCCTGTACTTTGTTACTTTTACTTGAGTAAAGAAGTTTAATCAGTACTTCCACTTTTACCAGAGTATTTTTTAACACAAGTATCTGTACTTTTACTCAAGTACGGAAAGTGAGTACTTTTGCCATCTCTGACTGCTTTAAAAAAAACGTGAACTATATATTTTTATGTTATGTAGATATGATTTATTTCTCACAGAGAATTATATGAATAAGTTTATTTTCCCTTAGTGGAATTTCACAAGCAAAGGAGGACAAAGAAGGAGAGACAGGAGAGAATAGCTTCAGGTGTGCATATGTCAGATAATCCCACCTCATACGTCTGAGCAACACTCTCGAGTAGGAAGTAAGGATGATTTTATTGATTTATAACTTATTCCTCTGGCTGCTCTTGTTACCTTATACTCAGTATATACTTTTTAACACAGCCGGAGTAGACCTTTAACATTTTAGTCTAATAAGGAACGGGAGTGCTGTGATTTGATCAGTTCATCTATTTGGACTTGTCAAAAGCCTTGTTTTCCTTGTAACTGTGGGGTACTGTGGAGTTTCTTGTGCTTAAGCCTGCACTCTTATGTGTGCTCAGTTCACTCATGGAGTAATACATTATGTATGTGTTTGTCTATAATGTGTGTCTAGTATTGGAGGGTGGGGCAAAGGGCTTAAGAAGTTGATGGTCAAGATGGGGGCAGGAGGGGGTGTTTGTGAGGACCTCATCTCCCAGGGGGCCTGGATGAGCCAGAAACCTGAGCTCCAGTCTGTTAAGACAGGGATGAGAACACGTGAGACTCTGGCACATGGTGGCTAAGGTTACCTTCTCTTACTCTGAACTTTTGGCCCAGGTGGCAAAACCTCCCCACCCAATATTACTCCGGTCTTGCTCCACCTACCTCCATTTCTTCTCCCAGTATAGCAGATTATATTTAATTTCATGCAGCTCATATCCTATATGTTAATATTTTACCATGGTTCGAGACTAATCAACTTCAAATTGATTAATTTTTCAATAATTATGTGTTTGCTGTCTGTCTCTTCAGACAAAAACCTGGCTGGGCCCCTGCGAACAGATCTCGCTCTATCCACAAGTCCTCAGGTACACTCCTTCAACCAACCAGCCAGGCAAACCTGACTTTCAGGTCTCCCACCCACACTCATTGGACGGCTGTCCTCTCACCTGTGCAAATATGAAAGCGGGAGAAAGATATAGCGAGGGGAGGGAGGGTGGGGGAGAGTGAAATGGAAAGATATCCCAGTCTTTGGTTGCAGGGTGGGGTGCCTAAAAGAATAGAACACAGCTGAGCAAACCTCCACTGCCATAAGACTTCACCTGTGTGCTCTCAACTTTTCTTCTGTCTGTTTTCTCCCTTAATCCATTCTTTCTTTCTATAACTGGCCCGACAGCAATAGAGAGCAAAGGCGTTCTTTTATTGCTGCTGAATAGAGATTTCCTTTGAGGTTATAGAGTTGATACACTCCGTAATGCCACTTTTATGCAATGGTCACAATGGACAGTGATTTACTTTCTGCCTCAGGGGACACATCCTCTCTTTAGAAGTCCTTCCGTGTAAGTGTAGACATTAGATGGATATTATAGAGGAAATCCTTTTATCTTACAGTATCCTGAGTGGTGTTCACAAAATTTAAAATTAACTCCATAATGGCTACCATTGAAAGTAAAAAAACTGAGGACACATGAGTTCAGCCGGTAGGCCAGACGGAGGCATGTTAAGCTAAATGCATAAATTTATTTTCTATTATTTTAAATGCATTTAAATCTTGCAAGGCTCATTGGTAAATGCGATGTTGTCCTGGTTCACATTAATCCTAATAAACAAAGATTGCTGAACAACTTAACATTTTTGTGCAAAGAACATCCCCATTATTCATAAAGCACAGTGTGAAGTCTGATCAATTAAATAATGTTTTTTCTTTTTTTTCAAGTGGAATTGCGCCGTATGAAACAAAACTTTGATGCACAAGTTGGACTTTTATTAGATAATTTCCTTAATTCACACAGGGTCAAAATTATAAATACAGTCTTAATATAAAGAATATAAAGTACTCCATCTATGTAATTTCATCCACTTTGTGCAATGGCCTAAGGTTACCATCACTGGCACAACCATGGACAAGACTGTTGACTTGACAGTTGTCCAACAAAGTCACTGACACTTTCCATAAGGAGGGCAATGGTACAAGAGGTCATTGCTAAAGAAGTTGGTTGTATACATAGCCCTGTATGCAAGCATAATAACAGATGTTAAGTGAAAGTAAAACTGTTTTAATAAAAGGTGTATAACCAACAGAAATTTTCTCAGCTTGTAGAGCCGGCCTAGGCCACGAAGTAATTATTTGGATAGACTTAATTTGCTGGTGTAGGTCTACTGAGTTTTATCAAGGCTAAATGATAAATTTAAAGCACTTCATGATTCCCTTTGTTGACAAGCAGGACTTGGCACATGCCTATGAAGTTAAAAATACATATTAATGATCTCTAAACCCTAATCATTAATATAAAAACACACAATCACTTGAAATAAAGCACCTTGTGTGTAATAAAAATATAGAATTTTACAATCTGAACTAAATTATCTAGATAAAGATGAAAAATGATAAAACGATTCATTTCTTTAAAGGGTGAGTGTATGTTAACATTTCAATCAGCAGTTAGTTTGCATTTTTTTACTCAATAAAATAAATAAGTTGACTGCTACCTTTACTTTCAATCTAAATTTACCAGATTAATCAAAAAAAGGTTCTAATGCATAAACAATATCTTATAATTAAACAGCTGAGGACATTTATTGGTTTCATTTAATTGCAGCAGAGTGGTAACTTTTAGGTTATGTATTCGTTTGCTTAAATATGGGATTTATGTGCTTCCCATTATAATTTATTTAATAAGGTGGCACCTAAAACCAACTAAACCCCAGGAAGTTCAAATCATAATAAAAAGCCAAATTGTGTGGACAGCTGTAGGAGAGACAAACTATATGAGCACTGCAAATAGACTTTAAACGCATTCCTGGAATGTGTGACTACTGAAATACAATGAATTCATCAGCCGCGATGCGCCTGGCTGACTTGGCGAAGCAAAAACAAGTCTGCCCCACATGCCTGCTGCCTGTTCTGTGGTGGAAAAGATGTACAGATATGAATCTTAACTCAAAACATGAAGAAGAGAACATAATAAAGTGTAACAAGTGGAAACAGTGACCACCCAGTGAGATGCAAACAAATAAAGGTACATAAATATTTAACTGGAGATTATTATCCTGATGTGTTTTGGGCTATGCTGATGGGCTTACTCAGTGGATGTGGAGTTAATCCAGAGACAGAGTTAATTTCCTTAAACTGTGTTGGGAGCTTATAATGATGGTCAGGAATAAGTGAAGCTTGTCACATGAAGGCAGGTAGACTCACACCTATTTGCTTTCTGCCTCTTCAGTTTTTCCCCTCTCTCCTGTGCAGGTTTGGGCCTGAAAGACGTGCCAGACCTGCTGCCAAAGCCTTGGCCTCCACCTCACCCTGCAGACATGGCTGTACACACACGCATATATGCAACTCAGACAAACTTCAATAAGTACATATTGGGGTAAACATGAATGTCTTGTTATTATTAATTTTTTTTTTCAGATTAGAAGAGCAATCAACTTATTTATACTTCCTCAGAAATATGCAATCATACTTTGACTTTCTTATCATTTCTACACTCTGACTGTTACTGGTGATGGAGTTGTCGCACAGCCTCATACCGCATGTGCAGACTTAGTCACAATCACTGCAACATTCACACGGTTCCCTCTAGAGACAAACGTAAACAAACATCTGATTTGTCAGGCCTGCCCTATTTTTAAAACGGTAAACACCCACACACATTCTCCCATGCTTGGTTACACCCACTGCAGCCCAGGCCATGCAGCAGGTCTTCCCTCATAGCTGAGGATACCTAGCTCAATTATAAGGTAGAAAAATTAGTCAGGTGAGGTAAATCTCAACACCTGAAACCCACCCTTTGTCTTTAAAGTTGTTTTCAACGTTGCCCCCTCACTTAATGCTACTGCACCTACAGATAATTGTACACCGTGAGCTAGTCTTGTAATTGCATAGCGCATACCTGTCCAGGGTGTAAGCACAGCTAGCACACGGGGGCCCTTTATAAATGGGTACATTGGTGCATTTGCTTTTTTTCTTTATCATACACTCTTTTTCTATTCAACCTCAATCTGCTGTTGCTATAGATGCAATTGTTGGCTTATATAAAGATGTTTATTTTGTCTAAAATCAAAATCCTAAATGTTTAAAAACTGGCTCTTAAATGCTTAAAATAACACTTGGCTATAATGGTGAACTGATGACGGTTTGAGCTGTCAGTTGCCTAGTGAATCAGTAGAGATTTTAATCCTCTGGTTATTTTCATGGCGTGTATGAGTCAGGCTGCGTGCATGTGTTCGGCCGACTATTACACCTTCCGTAAGGCTTGCTGCAGTTAGGAGCCATTCTAAAAACACAAAATACTCACTGTGCGATATAATTTACTTTTGTACTTTTAAGGAATAGCATGAAAAGGATAAATAGTGGAAAGTTAGTAGACAGATTTAAGATGTTTAGAAGAGTGAGAGAAAGTGGAACCAAACAGACTAGGGGAGAATAACCAACTAATCTTTACCTGGCTGTTCTAGGGAAAAGCAAAGTGAAATAAGAAGTGGCCACAGAAGGTTGTCACACCAGGTCTGTCTACAAAAATAAAACAAACAAAAAAAGAAAACAAGAAAAAAAAAAACAAAGAACTTTAAGCTATTAGGCTAATGTGACCTCATTATAGTGATTAAACAATGCAGATCCTGAGCTAAGGCCACAAGAGTTTGTTTTATACTTTCTAAGTCTCACACAATGCAGCATTTGCATCAGTCTGACAGGATATTTAGGAGTAGTTAACCATAACTACTCCTGTTTTTGTACATTTTCAAATCAAATTTGTTTCTGTAAAAATGGGCTGGTTTTAGACTTCACTGATTAGACATTACATTATGACCCGATTGTTTGTTGAAATAAATTTTGCTGCCAAAAACAATCCCGATGTAGAGGTTTGGACTCCTTTATACAAATAAAAAGGTTTTTTTTGACTCAGAGATACACATTGGATTGTGGTGTGAGGAAACTGGATCTGAGGTCGACAACCCCCTGAAATATTTTGCCCAGAAATATTACGTTAGAAATGAAACTTTGTCCGATAAATAACACTGACTCCTGGTTCCAGAAAACTTTGTATATTACATCAAAAATGTGATGCATTGATAGCCTGCTGATGTAGACCCCACAAAGCATAGCTACTGTTATGTCAGTAGCTAATAGTAGATCTAAATAAAAAAACAAAAACAAACTAGCATTAAGTCTTTCACATCACTTTGTTTCTCATACTGTATTTTTTCAATCTGATCAAAGACTTATCTTTAGGTAGACCTTCTACCTTTCCCACTGTCTGAAAACCCTGTTTAAACTCTGGAAGAGTCAGCCTTAAGTGGCAGTGGGAACAGCTCACTTATCCCCGTCGACCTAGTTCAAACGTCTCAGTAAGAAACCCAGGGTGAAATTGCCTTCAAACGGTTCGGCTCAGACTGACATATTGTGGGAACATCAGATCCAGGTCAAGCCGCTAATTTACCTGATACTATAGAGCACAATGTACGGAATTCAACTCATTGCACCCATGGCATCTGATCTAACGATCCTAAAGAACTCTGCTTACATTGATGAACATGGCGCAACACTGGTAAGAGAGTATCGGACAGATAAAAGTGTGAAGCAATAAAGCACTATTTCTATGCCCTGGCTCCCTTCAATGTTGTTCTTCATTGTTTACTTTCCTGATTTTAGTTGCACCGATTACATCATCAACGGTAACCCAGGCCATGCAGTAGTGTTAATTTTAGCAGCCATTTTTAAATTTAGTTTTAGTCTTAGTCCAGTTTCAGCATCGCTTGTTAGTTTTTATCACATTTAGTCGACATCATCCCATTTTTATTTAGTCTAGTTTTAGTCGACTATAAGTCGAGCATTTTAGTCTTTATTTTAGTCCAAGAAAACATAATTTTATTAGTTTAGTTTTAGTCAACAAAAACCGTCAACATTTTAGTCTAGTTTTAGTCAGAACATAATTTTAACCTTTTACTTTTTTGTCAGCAGATAATATTTAACATTTCCTAAAATTATTTCACATTTCAACATTTTCTCTCATCTTTTTGATAAAACCCCCCCCACTATTTTAAGGAACACATGCAGACATGGAAGATGTTCTGACAATATTTGCATATTTATTTTGAACATTGTTAAGGTTTAAAGACACAAACACAAATGCTTGCATTAAAACAAATAAAATACACCTGACAAAGGAAACAAATAAATAAAGTGTTTTATGAACTTAACACAAGTGCTGGCTGTTTAAAGCTAGTTCACATAGAATAATAAAATAAATAGATAGAAATAAATAGATTTGAGATCAATGATGTGAAAAAAATAACTCCAACTGATACAACAAAAGTGCTTTCCTGCCAGCTAGTTCACATGGTTTATAAAGGTACAGTATTTATGTGAAACAAGGCATAGCTTGCTGGTCCTGAGAGTCAGCTTTGTATTTGGTGTGGGCAATTAAGGAAGCTTGTATAGCTGGCCTTTCATTGTTTCTGGGTGGTTGTTGGTGGTCGGTGTATCTTCAATCTGGAACAGAAATTAATACAATGTCAGGATAGATGCACAGCGTAACAGGAATTCCAAGTGTATAAGTAGCATATAGGTCTCTTTTTTTCCTTAACAACAACTAAGTCTGTGTAAAAACTACATTTGACAATCCATTTCAAACTCATACAAACAACCTACCGTAACTATCATTTTATGCAGGAATAAATTGCAGACATTTTTATGTGTGCATGCATTTTGGTTGTATTAATATTGATTAATATTGATGTTTGCATCCAAATCCCTGCAGTGGTTCCCCTAGCAATGGCTATTTTGTGTATGAAAATCTAGGTTAAAGTTGTTCTGAATTATGTGTGGCATATTATTTTTATTTTCTTATCCTGATACACACTGTCAAAGACCGATAGTTTCAGTTGGTTTTAGCATTTAGCATACATGTGTAGCTGCCGAGGTGTTTTGTGTTAACTATAGTTCACTTGCTGCTCCTAGTTTACCTAAAGCGTCTGTCTGCTTTAATCAAACTTGCAATGTAACTGAAAGTATAGTTGCCCGGCCAGTATAACATATCTAAGTTCTATCAACAAGTGGCTACGGTCGCTACGTGCTAACAAGCTAACGTAACGTAGCCAGCCTGGATACTAAATGCTATGAAAGTTAGCCAACACCAGTTAGTTTATCATTAGGACATTATAGCCGTTGATTTAATGTTACATTATAAACAACCACCACCAATATTTCTGTTAACTTACCGTAATGTCTTTGTGTTGAACTGCGACGTGTCTCTTCAGGTTGTGTTTTTTCCAGCTACCATGTGGCCACATTCCTTCCCTTCGACTAAAATCAAGCATTTGGTTTTGTTCTCCAATTCAATGAAGTGAAAATGTGTCCATATATCACGTCTCCTCTTTCTCCCGAGCCCCAGAGTAGGCTACTCTGTGCCGCCCGCTCCAGGTTTGAAAGTGGGTGTGTGGAGCTGACGAGGCGGAGCAGGAGATAGGTTTTGAAAAAAACATAAAATAATAATATGTAATTTTCGTCTCGTCTTTGTTCGTGAACTAAAATGTCCATAGATTTTAGTCCAGTCTTTATTTACCGAACTGCATTTTCGTCTCGTCTTTATTAGTCCACGAAAATTATTTCTGATTTACTCCCAGTTATTGTTTATTAGTGGGGATTTTCGTCTCGTCTTGTCTAACTTTCGTTCGGTGAAAAAGGTGCGTTGACGAAAATATTTTCGTTTAGTTTTCGTTAACGAAATTAACACTACCATGCAGTTTACCTTCAGGAGGTCAGAATTAGCTTTTTTCCCAAGAGAGGGGGAAGGGAGAGAATCAGAATCAGATTTATTACCAAGTAGGCTTGCACTGCGAAAGCATTTGACTTGGTGTTCATGGTACAGACAAATTCGATATATAAATGCTGATTGTTAGCAGGTAGACCCTGTTAACCTGCTAATTTCAAGGGAAAGAGGCTTAAGGTTTTCTGTTAGCCAATTTATTGTTAGCCAAAGGACTATATCCCCAACTGCACTTCTTCCAGAACTTTAGTCACCTCCTTTGTTTCCTTCCTTTTATTACTGGACAGACTGATTAATCCAAGTGTGCCTGACCTCAGTAACCATGAACCAAATGAGCTTGCTTAGTTTTAGAAAGTAGTGGAGCTGGGCATTTAACTAATTCCATCAATGATGACAAGTCATACTGGTACACAAGCAACTAAGTATCCCTGGACCATCATTCAACCACCACCATGCTTCCCTGTTAGAATGCTCCTTTCTGAAAAGCAACAAGTTTCAAAACAGATGTAACAGGATCCTTTCCAATCATCAGTCAGCAGAATATTCTCAAAACACTATTAATCAAAGGATCACCAAGATGTTTAGGAAAAAAGATGGATCTTTGAGTCATTCTGCTCAGCCTTGGTTTTGTCAGGACCTTGGACCCTATATTCAAAGCAGACAGATCTGGACAAGTTTCAAACAAGCCTCTATTAAATACAATACAGTGGCTGTTCGTCAGCTGGGGCTGAGCAAAAGTCACTAATCTGGTTAAGAGTTCAGTTCGATCCCAGAGGAAGGAGATGAATCCGAGAGGGAGATTGTCCAATACTTGAGGCCACACACCCCCACACAGTCAAATGCGTGCATCTCAAATGTGAAACACAATACGATTACACATCGTGGATTAACCGAACTATCTTCAAGTATCAACCATCACCAAGATTTCTATAATGCGGTTTTTAGTTTTGGTGGTTAACACGGACGCAACAGTGACTGCTGCAGTGTAATGTCCAGTAGGGTTGCCAGATCTCACTGACTCACGTTTTCCAGCCCAAAAAATATTCATAAACCGCCTGTATATACGAAATCTCACCCAATTAGAACCAAAGTCTATTGAGCTCTTAGGCCATAAATCCAAAGAAAATAAATTTTTACTCATAGACGGCCATACTAAGCTGTCAGAATGGGAAACATTCCAACCTGGCAACAATGCACGTAAGATGGGAAGCGTTAGCCTTTAGATGCAAAACCCCATTGTGCACCGCAACATATTTTTGCAAAATATTTGAACATAAGTTTGCCAAATATAAGAGGAACATCGTAGTTTAGTTTAAAGAACGAATTTTTGTTTTATTATAATGTAGTGTGTTGCAAGGATTTTACAGTTTGAAGAAATAGAAAATTACACCAAATACCACCCGTCACACGAATGTGCATGACGGAAGGGCTATATATACTACATGCATCATTTAGGTAGTTAACATTGTATTACTTCTTGAGCTCCTTGAGTTATTTACTGTCACAGGTAGATGCTTTGGCCAAAAAGTAGGTGTTCGGGCCGGTATAATTGAAGTAGGGCCGGCCCTCGCACACTGAAATTAGGACCGGCCCACTGGGCAAATGCCTGGCATCACAGATTACCAGTCCGAGCCTGCCTGGAACTCCCACCTGACAACTGATCCATGCTGTCAGACAGGTTCTGTTTAATGGACTTTTTTAAATTTTGGGGTCAGATGGAATCATGCCTGGTTACAGTTTGAAACTGAATGGCTATTTACAGCTAATCAATAGAGAGTAAATATATTTTAACATTATGGCAGGTTTGTACGGATAGTTTCTCTTCTTATTAAATCATCGTTTGACAACCGCATTTTGTATTTACTATTACCTTTGTTTAATGCAAACTGTAAAAACTGTCAGATTTGCATATTGCAGTTCTACATGGCTATGTGTCAGCTGGGCTGCCACCATCAACAACTTCCATTTTAGATTATAGAGTTGGGTCTACTTCCTAGTGTTTTGTCCTGTTTCTCTCCTAGACATAGCTATGGGCACAGCTTTTAATGTGACTGACTTTATTAGCTCTTCTTGATCCTTTTTGACATGAAATTAAGATCCTAAAACATCTGCTTAATTGTTTCTTTCCTAGACATAGTCACCAGTGGAGCAAGTTTCCTGTTACAGTACCTTTTGTAACACAGAAAGTATTTATGGATAACTTCTATAGCCCCATTTACACTACCCTTTTGAAACCTTGCCGAGATCGGTCTGAGCATGGTAACCAAGACAACCGTTGAGTGTAAATTACATGCACAACTGAGCTGGACCATGCCACACATAACTGACCAGCGCTGACATGTAACTAGTTCATCAGTAGGGCTCGGCATGATTTAGTTCAGGCTCGGTTCTCGGATAACAAAGAGAGCAGGAGCAGACCCCTTACAGTCAGTCTCTGTAATCATGAAAATTCAGACATTCATAAAAATACTAGCTCCCCTACCATGCCACATGATTTCCACTGATGATTCTGCTTAGCAGTGAGATGAGCCCTACGTCAGTCATTGTATCTTCTGCATCTGTAAGCCCTGATTGGACTATCGTTTGATGTATCCACTTCACATAAGCCAAATCCGTCAAGTAAATTCACCAAAGGCTGCCTTTCTTCGCCTGACTCTCCGTAATCTTCCTGAATGTTACGGGTGCTGCCATATTGGCTTGCTTGTTTACCTCTAGAGAGCAGTACTAGTGTAGATCATCACTAGGAGGTGAGGAACCGTGTTAGCGTGGTATGTAAATAGTCGGAAGAAACCGAGCTTGCCACTTTTAACTGATCAAAGCTCGGCACGGATCGGTTTTCAGAGGGTAGTATAACTGGGGCAAATGTTTTTATTGTGTATCTGCTTCTCTCTCCTTGAACCCTTATTTGGGCTCTGCAGAAGACTGCTCACACATATACATACAGCCTGGTTCTGCTGGAGGTTTCTTCCTGTTAAAAAAGCAGGTTGTCCTCTCCGTTGTTACATGCATGCTCAGTATAAGGGATTGCAGCAGATTCAATGAAAGGTGATGACAAACTGAAAAAAAATTATAAATCATCTAATTATAAGCTGGATCTCTGTTCTACGTGGCCATTGTAGATGGAAAGGTCTTCCACCAGTTGGAGGGCGTTGTTTTCTTGGTCAGGATCTGGTTGGTATTATTACTAACAGTGGGGCCTGCAGCTCTTTCATGGTGACAGTATCAAGGACTTAACCCTTTAAGTCTTCAGGAAACCTCCTTCCTTTCCTCTAATTCCTCATTACCTTATGGCAGGCTGGCTCAGGCGATGGTTAGAGGGCCTGCGGGGCTGCTCCGGTACTAAGAGATGTTTTACTCAGTGTGTGTGTTAATTGTGGTTAGAGCTAGACCACAGGGGGAGCCTTCCAGTTGCCCACGGCTTTAGGTAAGGTGTATGACCACAAGTGTGTTTCACCATTTGCAGCTTGCATCCTTGATTATATGTGCATGTTTGTAAGTGTGTGGTTTCATGGTGCAGCAAAGAGGTGGCAGCGGAAACCTAAAATAGAAAGAATTCAAACCTGATCGGTTAAAAACCTCTAATCTGTCCCCACTACATCCTGAGTCAGTTTGATGACAGCTCTGTATTTCGGGACAAGTGTTATATCTCACCTGCTCTGTCAGCCCTGCTGAACTGTTTACAGACTCATCCTTTTAGCCTGCATCAGTGTAACCTAACACCCACCTTCTTTAAAGTCATCTGTTTAACTACCTGGATGTCCAAAGGCTTAACCTGTGTCTCTAAACAAACCTATAAAATCACTGTTGGTACCCAACACTGCTCAAACAAAACTTTTCTTTCTTTTTTTTTCTCAGATTGGAGCCTGCAGGGGAATCCTTGCAACCCTTTTTGCTTGATAGCTCCTACTAGTGGTAGCAAAGCTGCACTGTCACAGTTAATAAGGGGATTAAAGGATCTGTTCCAAGTTTTTCATTAAAAGTAGTGATTCAAAAGGATGTAAGAGGATTAGACTTGTTTTAATAGTATTAATGTAAATGTTCATAAACAGGTCAATATTTAATTTATTTTGCTATACATCTACTTTGATTTTTTTCACTACTTGTCTTTAAGAGATGAGGCTCTTTGGATCATTTTGCAGTTTGTGTGACCCACTCTACTGCATTGTTTCTCCTGCCATAGTGTTTACATATAATTGAGTAATTACCTGTAAAAGACAGCACTCCTGTGGTTTTACCCAGCTGTAATTTTCTCATCTGAATCCCCTGCAGATCAGATATTTTACTTTGGAACAAAAAAAAAAAGTTTTCTCACTTGGTCTGAGTGAGCTTCTGTTATGCATAACCCCCTTTATGCCCTCTCTAAATTGGCCTCACCGGCAGTGAAATCACAGGAAACAAGAGAGAGTAACAAGAGAGAGTCTAAAAGAAATCATTTGACAACTCTGACTAGATGACGGTTGCTTATTCAAAATTGCACAAAATCGCAGGGTGATAATTTGGCATTCCTTTGTGGGTTTCAGGATCCCACATGGAAAGTTGTAACAGGCACTTTGTGCGTAGGCTAGTGGCCTCACCCACAATGGCATTTGAAAGACAAACAGCAGTGCGTGCTGCTGGCCTGAGCACCACAGAGGCGAAAGTGCTCATTCTTTTTGACATACGCCGGCCAAAGTTCAGCATAATGCCCATGTCATTACAGTGTAAAGGAACCATTGTAAGACAGACCTGTCCCTTTCCTCCTTTACTTAATGTCTTAAATCTGCTCATCCTCTTTGTTCCTTTTCATCTGCCCTGCTCGTGTTATAGTGTTTGTATAAGTATCACGCTGTATTGTGCAATCAGGTTAGATTTCATTTTATTTTTTTACACAAAGTGGAATACCAAGGTTTTTCAAGAAATAAATGACATTCATAACTAATTTCCAATGATATAGAAAACAAGGATTTTACAAGGATTTCTGTAAAACAAGGGGTCTTTTTTTAGATAAGAAAAATAACCATTATGTATCGGATATTTATTTATCAAATAACAGCATTGTATCATTCCAACCTTATCTAACAGCAAAGTATTGGCAAAAGATGATTGAACTTAAACTCTGCATTCGATATACACCAAGAAATTGAAATCTGATTAACCTGTCCTAATATCTTCCCTTTTTAACTCCACAAACATGTTAACTTTTAATTTTGCACATTTCTTACTTTTACATTATCACAATATTCTGGGGTAGGGCAACGAAAATGGGAAGACAAATGTAAAGGGAGGAATGCTTAAATTAACGAAGCACTTTCAGTTTTTTTAACCCTGCAGAAACGATGTGGGCCTATGTCTTGGCCAGCTTTTCACGACTAGTGAACCCCCCTCCCATTCTTCTTCTTGATGAAGGTCAAAAATACTGGATGATAAGCTACAAAATGTTGCTAAAGATTCTCTGCTGGATTGATGCCTTCCCTTGGGCTAGACCACATGAACTGGCCTTTAACTAAACCAGGTTTCAGTTTGTGCTCTTCATTCAAATCCCCATTAATTCCCTTTTCTTGGTAAAAAAAACAACAACAATATTCCCACTTTATGATGCCACCACAACCATGTTTTGCTACTGGGATTTGTGTATATAGTTAGAGCTCTGTCTTACCTGACTAGAACACCATCCCTTACTTATTTGCTTACTACTTATACATCATGTGACTGAAGCGGCAAACAAAACATCTTATATGTTTCTTTTTACATTAGTGTTCTTTTTGACAGTCTTCAATAGGGGCTGGTTCTGTGTACTACACGACTGAGAGGTAGTCTGAATCTTCTACCATATTGTAAACCAAGAATCTCTGCTATTCCTTTAAAATTGCCATCTTAGCTGCTTCTAAAGACTGAAGAGTGCTCTGTTAGATGTTTTGAACCTGTATTGTTTTATAATCAAAGGCCAATTTGAACTGCCCTAACCGGTCTGGCAGGGTGCTTATTTTTATGATGATTTCTTTGATTCTCTTATCTTATTTAATAAAACTCTTCGGCCATGATAGAGCAGCGGTATTTCAAATGAGGGGAAATTAAAGACATTTGACGGTAATTACTAAAGAGGGTTAGCGGGGGCAATATTAAGAAGATGTGAAAGAAATGAAGATCAAATTTTCAGATATAGATTTAGCGTCACAATCATGGGCTACTTTTAGGACTACTACTAACCGTCACTTAAAAGCCAATGAAAATTATTTGATGTTCGTGACTGTGGTATGTGAAACACTCACTTTAAAGCTGCATATCTCTGTCCTTTCCCAGCAGATAATAGCTACATCTTGGTCCATAAACCTGCATGTTAGCTGTTTTAAAATTTGCCATCTTTAAACTGGTTCTCAGGTTAGAAAGAAGTAGTACATGCTAGAATATTCAGTTACAGATACATTTCCATTTGATTGTTCTGAAGGAGGGCGAGTAGAAGTAAGCGATATGAGTTGAAGGGATCATATTAATGTAACTAACACACACCACAATCCCACAGGACTTCCTTCCCATTCCCATTAAAAGACACACCCAGGATGACAGGTAACACGAGAACACCTTTCACAGGGTCAGATTAGAAGAGGTGGGAAAAACAGGTGAGGTTACTCTCTGATTATATTCTGCTGAATATCTCTGCTTTCTCGTATTTATTAGGATCTTATTACAATTCTTCTTTCACTTTTGGGCACTTAAATTTTTTCTTAATGAAAGATTGATTTTAAATGCAGGAAGTGCCTCAAGAATGCCATGTAAGTCACTTTATTTTTAGTATTTGCCTGAGGTTTTGGGGCCTCAGAGGGATAGTATTATGCTCTGATGTAATATGCCAGATAGGAATCTTTTGTGGCTGTATTATAACTTGTAGTATAATGTGAGTGAATGTGCAGAGAGACGCGTTGAAGCTGAGGTTGGCGTGGAGAGGAGGGGTGGTTGGATCAAGCAGTGTCACTGGAATCCAGTGTTGTGAGAGCTCCATACCTTTCAGCTTCATTAAACCAATTTCACGCTGAGGTGAGCTAAGAGAGGAAGCTCTGAATCTCAGCGCCGGCAACAATGGTGCATTGAGGGGATGAGGCGAAAGTAAATTAGGTACCACTTCACAGACGGCAAATTAAAATCAGAAAGTTGGATAGGAAAAGTTGAGGGTAGATGATTATGTCTTTATTGTGGTCTCTCTCCTCAATCTAGAAAGCTCTCCTTTCCTTTTAGCTACCACCTTTGCCCCCACCCCACATACCCAACAAACCCTCTAAGAAAAAATAATGATCTATTTCTTGTCTGGTAATTGGTTTCTATGATGCCCTCGCTCAAAGGCAGGATCTTAAATACCAAGCTGCTCATGACTCTCCTTTCAGCCACTTAATTTGCTTTAGCTTATCTGCAAGATTTCATATCCTGGAAAATCATATAAATTAAACATTAATGTCAGGCTTATTTCAGTGCAACCATTGACCTCCACCGTACATTGACCCACTTTATCAGGTTTGCTGCTATAGTATTTGTCAGCCGTAAAGACTCCAATGCAAATTTGAAGTCTATCATAATTAGTTACATGTATTCATAAAAATCTTTTGTGATTTTAGCATCTGAATCTTAACAGTCTTTGAGTATTTAAAAAAATATTATATTACCAGCTAGTAGATTGTTGAGTAATTTTGACCGTTTTTAATCACACAAAAAACTTTTACACTGCAAAAACCGTCTAAAAATAAGTAAACACTCTTAAATTAAGTAAAATTGCCCGTTAATTCGAGCATGGTTCGCCGATGGAATGATATTTTTACTCTTAAAATAAGATAAATAAGATAATATGCACTTGAAATAAGACAATGCAATTGTTTTTTCTTATTTTAAATCTAATTTAGATTTCCATTTTCTGCAGTGTAAAAATATGTTAAAATAAGAGGTAGTAAAAGAAATGAGAATTAGCTTTATTTTTCCAAACTTTCATTACCTTTTTTTTTTTTTTACCTTAACTCCCTGGTTGGGTCTAGGCATCGGAGAAATATTTGTACTTAATAATGTTGGGTTTAAAATATCCCATCCGAATTTGTTTTTTTAAAGCAACCCATTGTAAGTTTCGACCCAAGTAGTTTATATTAGGATATGTTCTCTACCAATTGGCAATTATCAATTCTCCATGCATACTACCCTTCTCAAATACTGCATTAATCTTCTAATCTTCTACCCGAGTCATGTCACCCAGAGTGCTGCTTTATAACATTCATGAGCTCCCCTCAAAAACAAGACCCAGCAAACCTATGAATTGTTGGTAGGCAAGAAAACGAATTTGAGACTTACTGGTCAGTCATATTTCTGGTTCTCTAATGTAGGATTTAATCTAGAGACTCAATGTGGCCCTTTCGTTGAAATTACACAGTACTACTTTAAGGGGCTACATGGTGCTCCAATTGGTTGCACTGTTGCATTGCAGCTAGGATCCTGGATTTAAATTGCTTGGTGTGATTGTTTTAGGGAATTGCAGCTACACACTATAAATACAAGGAAATTTGGTTTAACATATAAAAACAGCAAGTGTTACTTTTCTTTAGACAATGTGAAATGGTGGATGAACACTGTTGTCTCCTGGTGGTAAAAATGTGCCTCCATTAATTAGTTTTATATACCATGCTGGACTTTCATGTCTTTAGTTAGCTGATATTATATCAGGACCCCAAAATAGCCACATTTTAAACAGGATGAATGAATACTGGCCAAGCAACTGGTGTTATTGAACGTTTATTTTTATGCTGACATGAAGCTTTATTTCTTTTTTCTTTTTTGGTGAAAGCAAAACAAACAAAAATTATAGAAAGAAAAAAAATCTTTATATTTTCAGAATATTATATATTTAGAATATCTATATTTTTTAATAATTAAACGTATATAACAGTTTAAAGTCTATTTTACCTTTTATGTCTCCGTTTTAAACATCAGATTGGCTGAAATAGAAGAGAAGCATAAACTGTATCCTGAGAATTGGATTGCTATTTTATTCCCCACAACAAACTGAATCAGTTGACAGTGTGTGGTTCCTGTTTCTCTATTTGGCGGAATTTTCACCCAAGAGAAGGTGTTGTTAGGGAAGCTGTCAGTTTTTAATGTTGATCGATTGTCTGTTGGTTCCAACCTGACAACTAAGACAACTATAGCATAACATGTAATTTAAAAACAAACATGAAGGCAGCCGAATCAAAACAATTGATAATTACACACACACACATTTCTTATGGTTTCTATTGCCTCTATGCTATTTTATTTTGAGTCTATACTCAAAATAAATATGATAACAGCTTTAGGAGAAGGAGGCATCATTGGGTGCAGATCTGCCAACCAGAAGGAAAAGAAAGAAAGTATTCCTTTTTGCTCCTTTTTGATCCGTTCTGTTGCGGAAATGTGTCCTCTTTGATTACTCCATCCCTAAGCGAGCAGTGTGCTGCAACACTGTTGACGCTATCCCATTGAAATTAGAAGATTAATGCAGGTTTTTCACAGCCTAAGAAAAACAGACCATGTGTAAGATGAAAAATTATTTTTACTTTTTTTCATCACTTTCTTCCGATTAGAGAGAAAATATGAATATACCAAAACAGGAACTTGGTATTAAATAAGTTTGAATGACAAACTTTATGTGGCGATTTCTTTTACTGTGATATGGAATAACAATTTATTTAAAGGAGAAACATACCATTGACTGCAGTTGTTATGGCTAAAAACAAGAAGTTAGTAAAAAGGGTAAGGGTACATGTATATATATATATATATATATATATATATATATATATATATATAGTAAATTTGAAAATTATAGAATTATATAGATAATTAAATATATAGATAGGAAGTGGTTAACACATATAACATACTATATGTGTGTTGATGCAGATTACATAATACCTTTTCTTAATTTGATCATTTTTGCATTATTTATGAAAGATATATCAATAGAAATGTATTTTATAGCTAAATTTAATGATGTATAAATAACCAGAATGAGGAGTAGCAAAGCATGAGATGCAAACACATCTGTACTGTAGATACAAACACATATGTAGATTGGGAAATATAAGCTTTCACTATAAAATTAACATTACCTACAATCATTATTTTTTAAATCCATGTTAAGCTCATTGTGTATGTAGGAATGCTTTTGTATTGTGTAACGTAAAGTTTAATCACTGGTGAAATATTGGGTAATGCCTAAATGACCACCTTGACTGTTCAAAACATCCCCTTGAAGCCAGTTATCCATTATACAAATTGTTATATTTTTTATATTAATGTATTTGTCTCTATTTATTCTAATAGTTCCTGAATTCTCTGTAGAAAGTGAGCTTTAAAGATTTGCATTATTTATGTTAGGTATTAAAACAAGCTCTATGTGTCACTAGTGGGGTCACTCTGGGAGCTACGCAGGC
The DNA here is from genome assembly GCF_016077235.1 of Cyprinodon tularosa. Taxonomy (NCBI): domain Eukaryota; kingdom Metazoa; phylum Chordata; class Actinopteri; order Cyprinodontiformes; family Cyprinodontidae; genus Cyprinodon; species Cyprinodon tularosa. The sequence goes on along the minus strand of NW_024038974.1, from coordinate 2,239,464 downwards.
CCCACACAATGCCATGCCACCAATGCGGCTTTTACTGGGCCTCGCACTGCTGCCTTTACGAGAGCCAGACAGACGGATCCCCTTCACGCCATAAAGCCATCAACAAGCGAAACAAAGAGGGCAGGTGCTGAGAACTGCATTGAGTGCTCACCTGCACACAGCAGGGGAATATAGTGCGTTCAGCCATGCCAAGAGGCCCTCCACATTCACATCCCCACTCACCAGGCTCTAATGGGCTAAGATGGCAAGCCAAAGAGAAATTATTTCTCTTTCTAGACTGAAGCGAATCATCAGTCAATGCCGTTGAATATGACAGTTAATGTATGCAATGTTTTGTTTGGAAAAAAAATTGGATTCTGCCCTCTAAAACAGGCTGTAACAATATGCTGCTAAACTGTGTAATTATCAACATTTGATAGATAACAGAAGCTATTGTAATGGTGGCTATCTCTGGTTTAACATATATTTTCTGTTAAAAGGTTTAACAGATATTTTTGAATAAGTACTAATACACTGTCAGCTTTATGCAGCATTAAAACTTGTATTTAATTGGAGCATATGTCAAAAGCCAGAAGAGAGATCATAATATTAAAGTGGGAGGAAAATTATGGATTTTATTTAATTATACTGAAATTAGGGGACTAAAGAAATCCTATTTTTTATTCTATTTTTCTTAGATTTGTGTGCTGTGTTTTCTTCGTTCTGAATTAATTATTTTGTAGTGCTGTAAAAAGTTGAGCCTAGGCTACATAGTGTGTGTCGAGTAACAGTCATAGGCAAAGGGGGGTAAAGCACATATCAAGGCTTACTTCATCTACGGGAGGAGCCGGGAAAAAAATGACATCCAATGCCTGGCTACCCAACTGTACGATGTGACTACTTCAGGAAATGATTTGGTAGGCAGTGAAACAGCTTTATTATTCATTCAAATACGGGTATTTGTTGGAGAGTTGCAGTCAGTTCAGGTTTTAGATAGTTTGGAGATACGTGAGTGGTTTATTGTGTGCAAAGGAGTTGGTATACAACAAGCACTTCATCCCTGCTGAGAAGCTCTCAGCTGGCATATCCATGGAACAGTGAACAGGTGTTTTTGAAGCCAGTGAAGTAGTGCAAGAAATTTTAAGAAAAATAACAGTTGGAAAACTCTTTATTTCTGAATGAAAACATATAAAATCTCCCATTTAAAATCATTGTCCAAGTCATACAAGCACATGCTCTTCCAAGTTCCACCAGTAACATAACTCTCTGACTGCTTAAGCTCAGCGTCGTTTCACTGAAGTGAAAGAAAGACATATATAACCACCTATATAAGATGATCCTTTTTCAACAAATTTAGACACAAAACATGTTCAAAAAGTTTTATTATGCAGATGTGATAGAGAGAAATTAATTGTCATTACTTGCTTCCATGTCAATAATCACTTCCTGAGGAGTTACAAATAATATTGGTTCCTTTACTCCTGGCACCTTCCATCCATCATCTGTTTCCTACCATACCTACACCTAGGAATGGCATTTACTAGAATAAAAGTAACTAGTTAGAGTCAATGTGTCTAGTTTAAAGTTATGTTTACTACATTTACCAAATGTAACTAGGACAAATAAATGCAACAAGTAACCAGTTACAGTTAGTGAATTCACTAACTGTAACTAGTTGGTGTGAATGTAACTAGTTGCATTAACTCTATTAGACCATTACACCATACTTTATACCTTTACTTGAACCACTTTATTATTAGGTATTATTACTCAGAGATACATTTTCAAGTACAAGAACAAGCTGGTTTTAATGGAAATATCATTCAAGATATAAGCTGACAATTAAAAATAAAAAATTAGTATACTTTTTTCAACACAAGCTTACATTCGATCTCCTGAGAAATCTATGATATTTAGAAATCAAGTTGATATACAAAAAACTGCAGATATGTCATGGGTACTGAGTCATAGGAAGAGCTACAAATACTGCCCAATGAACTAGAGAGATCGCATACGCCTAAACTTCATACATAAAAAACATGTTTTTATTGTTTCTGTAATTTCTCATTTTCTTTTACATACTGTTATTATGAAATCTCTATACATGCTATATACATTTTTGAAGTAAAATAAATGTTAATCTTAGCCCACTGGTGAGTTGTTTTTGTTTTCAGAGGATGCTGACGACACATGGTCAAGAGGTCCTAGAAGGCCCCCATGGTGCCCTGGGGCACTATGTCGGTGACCCCTGCTTTAAACTATTCTAGCATGTATTCATTACTTACTGTAAGGATTGGTTTGGTAAGTTTTATTTTTGGTTAAAAAAAGAAATTGTAAATTGCTTTACTTACTTAAGTTTATTTATTTTGCAAACATGTCATTCATTTCTATAATTCATGTAAATGTGGTGCTTAAAATACCAGAATTTGCTCAGACTTTAATATTTTATTCTGTCTTGTTACATTCTTTTAAATACTCCATCAAATGCTGTGATCAGTTTCTTTTTAAATGAAGTGATACTTTATTAATCTCAATTGAATAATTTCCTTAAACATTTACTCGAAATTTTTTAGATATTCTACCCATCCCTGTCCCTACCTGTCAATATAATCTATTAATGAAAGTGTTGATAGCAGATGCCCAGCTGATATTTCTCTTCAGGATGGTGTCACAAGCAAACAGGAACAGAGAGATGAAGTAAACTATGATGAGAAAAAGAACGTAAAACAAGGGGTTGAAAAAAACAAAGATGGAACAAGGCACAATGATGAAAAGTGGTCTGAAGGTCCTCCAGCAGCCTAGGCCTATAGCAGCATAACCATAAAAATAGCTCAGGATAACATAAGCCATTTTGAGCTTTATCAAAAATGAAAATATGTAAAACAGTGGGTCCGTAGGAACAGGGTTGAAGACCCCGGTTACTGATGAGACATTTTCAATTAAATTTGCCTGATAGTTTCCAATTGAGATGAGATCCCTGGAGCCCCTGGATGGGATGTACACGCCACAGGTATACATAGATAGTAGTCATCACAGTAGAAACAGACAATAAAGGGGCAAAGCACTCTGGCAAGGTCAGGGCTGTGTTTTACTTTAGAACAGGGATGGGCATCCCCAGCCCAAGAGGGTCTAAAGGAACATGCCGAAAAGTTACTTAATACTTACTTAATTAATCTTTTCAACCAACAAACTGTAATAACTGCTGTTGCTTTGGTTCCAGCTTAATGCACTGATTGTAACCTTTGTCATTTGCTCCTCACAATTAAAGTTTGTTTCCATTGCAATTTAACTACAAAATGGGCCAGTCACATACAAACATGAATATCCAAAAATAGCTTACATCTATTAATGATCACATACAAAATATTGTGATGAAATCACCATTTCTTTTCCTCCCTGTAACATGTTAGTCGAATTTATCCCATAAGAGGAGGGTCCAATTAAGAGGGCCACAGGCGTACATAGAGAAAGCAGTGGAGTTGGGGATGTAATCACAGTTGAATCTGTACACCTGTAATAAACAAGGAAATAAAGACTTGCATAAACTTCATCATTTAGCTCGAAGAGAAAACTTGGGCCTCCTTCTGATTTGCCCACCATCGTTGGGAGAGGCCAAAGGTATTTGGTGTAATGTGAAATGTGTGACGGTTGGGTACAGAGACTTTGGCGATTCAATTCTAGGCTGCAGAAGCTGGCTCTCAGGATGTCGGATGTTCTGGTGGGGAAGGAGCCTGAGCAGGTGGGTGAGACAGAGAGGTTTTGGTTGGAAAAAGTCGGACTCACCTCGATTCATGGATAATCAAGTCTCCCTGAGAAGGGTAGGACACTTCCACTTTGATGTGGCACATCAACCAATCAGCTTCTCTGATTGGGTAATGTGGTGCATCGAGCAGCAAAAGTCAAATTTTTTTCAAATCCAACATCTGCTGCTTGTGCAGTGCATCCCGTGGTCAGATACTCATAAGGCGCTGCTTCAGCTGCTCAGACGCATCAAGATGTGCTTCTCCTGATGTTCGAAACGCATTGCAGGACCTTTTGATGCTCCATGATGCTCGTCAAACATAGACTTTGCATGTAAACTAGCTGCTTCTGGTACCTCTATGGCATGCAGTTAGCATTACCCATACCTCTGTAACCCTCTACTACTCTTTCTGCACTTCCGTCCCTCTCTCACTTTGCTGTCACCACTGATTCTGACAAGGGATTTTTCCTTATCGTCATATTGATCATAACTGTAAAATTATGTCTACTTTGTAAGTTGCTTTGTATAAAAGCGTCTGCTAAATGCATAAACACAAACATCTACAGCCCTTGTTGGAGCAGTTTGCAGAAAAGTGTGAAGCAGCCGGGATGAGGATCAAATTCAAAACTATTGTCTTGAGTTGGAAATGAGAAGAGGCCCATCTCCAGGTTGGAGATGTTCTGCCTTAAGTGCAAGAGTACTAGTGCCTTGGTTTGCTGTCCACCAATGAGGAAAATGGAGTGGGAGATTGACAGGGGGATTGGTAGGGCGATTGGTACTGTGTCAGCAGTGGGCACGGTATCGGTCTGTCATGGTTAAGAGAGAGCTGAGTCAAAAGTCGATGCTCTTAATTTACCTACATTTCTGCCCTCATCTCTTTTCAGGAGCTTTGAGTGTTGACTAAAAGAATAAGATTCACAATACAAGCAGCCGAAAGTAGTTTTCTCCACAGGGTTTCTGCCTCAGATATAGGTTGAAAAACTCAGTCATCCGGGAAGGACTCAGAGTAGAGCCGCTGCTACTCCACGTCAAAAGGAGCAAGTTGAGGCGGCTCAGTCATATGGCTAGAATGCCCCCTTTGTTTGTTCACCATAATTTTTATTCTTAAATAATGAATTTTTATTAGATGTTGTAAAAGATGTTTACTTAACGTTAGAATAAATGCAAAGCAGGACAGGAAATTGGAGTTTCTCTTTAGACAATGGTGCATAGTTATACATAAAGAGGATCCATGCAGTATGGAAGTTTTTTATAATCACATTTTATAAGAACATCCTATGGACATTCACAGAACATCTGTTAAATGTCAGAACTCCACCCTATTTCCAACCTTGATACAAAAGATTACTCACAGCTGCAAAAATGTATTAAAAATGAAAACTGGTTTCATTATCTTAGCCATTGAACACTCAGGTAACATGAATGTCAAACCTTTACATTTAATATTTGACTTTCAGATGATGTTCAGCCAACGTCATCCTTAACCTTCGGTTACTGGGTAAGGGTTTAAAAACTAATATGTCTTTGAGCTGTATGGGTTATTTGATCCGCACATTATATTCGACCGCTAAAAATAGAGACTGATCCAATATTCCGATTGGATGTCAGCTCCAATATTGAGTAATTAGCTGGATCTGATATAACTGACAATTAAATAACTGATCCAGTATTCCGATCTAGTCATTTCTATTCTTTTTGATATTATACACAGCAATACAGTTTCAGTGATTTAGTGATTTCAATGTTTTGATGCCACTTCTGATTCCATCATCACGCAGAGCACACACTGCAGCCAGTGAAGATTTATGTCTGTGTCAGTTTTTTATCTTTTGAAACTATATTTACATGGCAAGGTATAAGGTTAAGTCAATAAACAGTATTATCGGATCAGTATTGTATATTGGCTCTTAAAATCAGCCTCTTTATTGATATAAGATTGAATCCTAAAAACATTAATCTGTGCATCTGTAGCTAAAATAGGGCCAAAGCCTCATGATTCTGGCCTGACCAATCACCAATCTTTACATTCTGCTTTGTTACTCACTACCAATAAGCCCTACTCTGCTAGCCTTGTCTCCTGGCTTCATAAGCCTCTACAGGTGATCCAGTCAGTGCCACATTTCTTCAGTGACGTCATTACCCTGCTGTCAGGTTTCGGAAAGTAAACAAACAAAAGTATTCATGTCTCCACCAGAATCCTGAAAAGATTAGAAACTTGTTTATGAGTTTTCTTGAAAACATTAAACTCATTCCCGCCACTCGTCTGTCTCTACAGCTCAGCAGTAAAGGTGATCAACAGTGCCAAATTCCTGGGGGTACACATCATAGACAACCTCACTTGGACTGTAAACACCTCCTCACTGGTCGAAAGGGCACAAATGTGCATGTACTTCCTGCGGAGGATGAGGAGAGGACCTGCACCAACCATCCTCACCACCTTCTACAGAAGCACCATAGAGAGCGCTCTGACCAGCTGTCTCACTGTGTGGTGTGAAGGCTGCAGCACTACGGAGTGGAAGAAGGTGAGAAGAGTAGTGAGAACAGCAGAGAGGATAATCAGAGCTCCTCTTCCCTCCATAAAAGACATTTCATCTAAACGCTGCATGTCCCGAGCCCGTAACATCATTAGTGACTCCTCACACTCCCACCATGGACTGTTCTCCCTGCTGCCCTCTGGGAAGAGGCTTCAAAGCAATCGATGCAGGTCCAGCAGATTCCGCAACAGCTTCTTACCCACTGCCATCAGACAACTGAACTGTTAAGAAAACTCTAAATCACGTCACAGACTCTGCATCACACTGACAACACCAAACCACAACACTACATATACGCACCTTACATTTAATGCTCTGAACTTCCATATCAATGTGTTTCTTTGCACCATGTTTTTACTTCTCAGTTTTTCACCCCCAGACTGTTTACATTTAATCTTTGCCACACTTTAAGGAATGTTAATGTCATGAAAGCTGTACAAAAATACATTTTCTTTTGTATGCACTCTGTGTATAAAAAATGACAATAAAAGTTGTCTAAGTCACAGTCTCTACCTCCAACTCTACCTCTTCCTGTCAGTGGCCTCAGGTTATCGATGAGGATTTATAAAACTATCTAGGATGTTAAAGTAAAACATTAAGACACCTGTGAGGATTATAGGCAGGCAAGGTTTTCAGAGGAGACATATGGTAGACCTAAGCCACAGGTAGGCATCACATTAGGAAGGAAGGCATGCACTCAGTGGGGGCAGACTTTATGCTACCGCTCTGGTTGAAGTGACAGATGTGTGGTGAATCTTTAGCTCTGCAAACTCCCCACTGTCCCTGCATCTGTCCCCTTTCTCTAGCAGGATGGCCCAACCCCTTCCTGTGAGAATAATAACAGGCTAAAGTGGAAACTATCACTGGACTTATTGATTAGTCCAGGTTGCCCTGGCTGGCTTCATTTAATGACCTTTGGGAGTCATTATTGAAGAGTCATCGTCTTTATGATCCGTTCACACTTTCCCTTAACATATGGGAATCCTCCTGTTGCGACCTCAAGGATGAGATTTACAGCCGTCTTCAACAGGAAACATGTTGACTTCAGACAGAAAATCTTAAAGATGTTGATTTCTTCTTTTACAGATAAAATAAGTCAAACATAAAAAACATCGACATGAAGATGGGGCAGAGGCTTATGCTCCAATCTGAAAGAGCAACAATATTCATTGTCTGTAATTAAATCCTTCCATAGAAAACATATCACCAACAGTTAAGAATGATACATCCCACTTTTCCCGTTTACACGTTCTGTCTAATCTCCTCAGACGTCCCAAATGACAGGGACAGTGTCCCACTCTGTTTCCCCACTCAGCCATGGCACTGGCAAGAGATGGTTTATTTTAATTGAAAATTAGCAAAACAAAACAAGGGCAAGAGGATCCCTGAATAGGGCCCCTTTCTCCGGGAGCTCCTGTGCCGTTGAATAATGCATATGGGAGAAAGTAAACAGCAGCCGTGGGCCTTGCTGGGGGAACAATGGGCTGCACACAGCCCAACCAGGGCGCCTGATTTTATTACTGGCCTGTCAATCCCCCCAGCCTGGGAACTGTGGGACCTAGGCCAGGCAGCAGCTGCTGACCGCTCTGTGCTGACCCAACACTCCCAGAAACCTGCAGGAGGAAACTCTCACACCGCTGCATACCTCTGCCCAGCACACTGTCCACTCCTAATCTATCCATTCATACACTCAGCATGGGCTAACTGATTCAATTTCCTGTCTGACTAGATGGTCAATTCAATTTCACCCTGACTTTATCAAAGTTAGCTATTTTAGATATACCAGCATCAAAGTTCAGGGGTGATGTATAATTTCAACTGCAACTCTTTAAAACTGATTTTCTCATATTTCTCATGAAAAATAAATTTAATTTTGACATTGTAGATTCTCTCATTTTGAAGGTTCCAGTCTGTGGTCACCAAGGCTGCTTCTGAACTTTTTCATCTCACCAGAACACTGTTGTGTGTGTGCGCATGTGTGTTTCTGTGTGTTCCCCTTTCTACATTGAGATTCTGGTCTTGCTTCTGGTTTCAGCCAAGTCCCGGTTGCCATGCCTACTAGTGCCTGGTCTCCCAGGATGAGTAATGATGTGATGTGGCTGTGCTTTAGAGTCCCAACAAAGACCTTATTACCACTGCAGCACCTCATAACACCCCATTGTTGTCAAGTGCTCCTGATATTAACCTGCTTGCTCTGGGGCTTCCTCTCTCTTAATGCCGAAGAGGTGTGTGTCTCCATATGTGTGCGAGTGAGTGTAGTCAGGTAAGCAATTTTTAGGAAAAAAAAAAAGAAGATGAAAGTTAACAGAGACCAGCCAAAGTTTAAATTTAGAAGTGCTGCATAAACTACTTATAATACACAATTGGAAGGGTTTCCATCATAGCGATTTGACAACTCTAATACAAGTTTTCATCTTGTTGTTGTTGTTGTTGTTGTTACATTCTGTCATAGAGAAATATCTATATATTGAACATGCCAAATTACATTTTTGGTACTAAATGAACACCACACACGTTATGTTCCCCTACCCACTGTGAAGCATGGTTGTGGTTGCCTAAAGCTGTGAGCATTCCACTTGGGTCAGTTTTAAACTTTTAATCTAGTTTTCACAAAATAAAAGAGCACTTTTCACCCAAAAGGAAATACATAGAAAAAAAAATGCCAAACTCATTGCATAAAAAATGCAGACCTGATGTAACATCATAAAAAAAAGTGTTTAAGGTTTTCATGAAATATAAGTATTTACGCTTTTAGGGTTGATTGTCAAATCTTGTGGTTATTTTCTTGTTTTGTTAGCTTTAAAAAAAAAGTCACTATATCAGAACTGTGTGAAAGTGGGCCTGTTAACACAGTTAAAGAAATATTGTGCATTTTTATTTTTAAATGCTAGAGGGAAATCAGTGTTTTTATTGTTCTCCAGCTAAGTCAAAGTCTTTCAATGTTTTTGCTGTCACCACGATTCATGGCTCGAAGAGAAACTTAATATCTGAACAATAGGAAAGATCTGTGTATGTTGTTAGATTATATACATTCTGAAGCCTCATATAATGTCAAAATGTTTTTGTAATGAACAAAACAAAGCTCAAGATGCAGCTTGCATTTATTTTTTAGAATAAAATTGTGTATTTCTTTTGAGGACACAAAAAGAGATGCATCACTTTACTTGGACTTTTCACTTTATTTGGATTTAGTTTTTACATACGCATAGATATATGTACAGATATATATACAGAAGAGCTATATGTGTATATATTTTATCTCTTATTAATTCTTATTTTTTTTTTTTATTATATTGTATAGTTGGATGTGTGTATATATCATGTAAAACTGTAAATGGAGCGTGTAACAAAAGTAATTTCCCTCTGGGATTATTAAAGTATTTCTGATTCTGATTCTGATCACTTTTTTAAAATACTTTGCGTGATTATGGAAGATTAATTGTATTAAATGTCTCTTTAAAGCTCTTATATTCTGGTAAGATTGACCCAGAATAAAGCCACAGTTTGAAATGTATCACTGTAAATATACTGAGGCTTCATCAGCTATGTCACTGCAAACATCAAACTTTTTATTCCCTTTTATGAAATACTTTTATTTCAAAATAGCTTATCACTGATAATAAAAGCTGTTTAAACCCAATTATTCATTGAGGTGAATTTAAACATTTCATTATCATTGATTAGATAACTGGATGTAAACATTAGGAGGGGAACTTTGCTTATAATCAAACTGAAGATATATCTTTTAATTAGATTGCGTCCATTTTCAATTACCTTTGTTATTTACAATTTGTGTATTTACGGAGTGTGTGGTATTTTATTTCATTTTTGAGCTGCTTTTACCTTGTCCAAAATGCTCTTTAAGGGGAGATTTGAAATCAAATTTTTTCCCTTGTAAATAATGTACAGGTTGTACATTAATTACAGAAGTAATTAGATATGAATACAATAACTACATTGATTACAAGCAATAATTATAAATCTATCTGGCACTCCTATGAGATCAAATGGCGTTCTCATGCCTGTGTACCATCCACAGTGCCAGAACTCAGCAAAGTGTGAAGTTCTATAAAACAAGGGTTGTGTCTGGGTGTGTTTTTGTGTGTGAGACACTGATGCACAGCTATATAGGCAGGATGATGCCACAGGATGTTTGAATGTTTGACTTGGCTAAACAACATCCTCTGAGAGAGACGCCACAGGCTGCAGATGGAGTGAGAGATAAAAACAACTGTGATCCAGGCCTCCACACCAGCCATTGTCACTGCTTATCTCTGTAAGGCTTTCTACTAATGACAAGTAGGAGAGAGGTGGAAATACAAGAGGGGTTTGTCACAGAAGAAAATTGAAACACATATATGTTTTTTTTTTTTTTTTTTTGGCTAATCAAGTTGTAATTTGGGGAAAGTTAGATCCAGAGAAAGCATGCCCAAATTAAAAAACCCAGTGAAATCACTAAAGTCTGCAAATAGCAACATATGCACCTAAACAGTTCATAGCTAAAAAAAATTAAGTTGTCTTTACTTTTCTCCCAAAAGTTCTGTAAATATTTTTGAAATATTGCAGAAATTTTTTAAATTTTTTAGAAATTCTTTATATAGGCTATTTTGCCTGTTTTGTCCCATCATTATGGTAACATTGTAATAATAACATTGTAATAATGTTTTTTCTAAAAATGATAACATATTATGCAGTGTTATTCAAAATAATTATAAATCAACAAGTTAAAGACTAACAAAGAAGTGCAAGGCTAAAAAAAAGACGTGATCCAGCAAAGAGCAGACACATAACTTGGGAGATGTAATATCCTTTAGCTCTAACAATACATTGGGCATTTAAGATTGTCCAGTTTCTATCCTTATTTTCCCCAGAAAATTCCAGTTTAGTCTTTTTAACTAAAGGACCTAAACCAGGACCTAAAATGATTTTTTTTTTTACAAATTTTTAAAGCTCTGCAGCAAATTGAACACCACCCTGTAAACCACAGAAAGCTAAATGTAATACTTCATACCTGTGGTCTCCATGCTTTACAGCAAAGGCCATCTTTTTAATAGGTTCAACATCTACTGTCACTTTTTTATATTAGATCTAGGGTGTGTACTTTTTGAGAGTGATTTTTTGGTTGGAACTAATCATTGCCTTTAGTTTTTCTTCAAATTTGAATAATCGTAAGAATTTTTAGCAAAAATTCTGACCTAAATAGAGAATCTTTGGGGGACCTACAAATATTAATAAGATCTATTGCAATATTGCTTGTCAGTACTATATTTTTAGTACTATAGAGAATTACAGCAATGTCTGGTTTCTGGGAGGCAAAATATAAAGAAATTGGAGTCCAACTAAGAGTCATCCATGACCCCAATGTGTTGTTTTTTATGTTTGTTTATGTCTTTAAGATATGAGGTCCCTTTGTTTACGCCTGATGAGGCGTGCACTCAGGTGCTTCACATAGGATGTCTTGTCCTCTCCGGTTTCGCTTGCCTATGCTGGCAAATGAGTGTGCCAAGGAGATTATCATCTTGAAATCACCACTCAACTATGAGTCTCCACTAAACAGGGGGAGGGGACAATGTGCTTGCATACATCACTGTCACCGTGGGAAACCACATCCATCAAATAAAGTCAAGCATTTACCTGCATGGCTCAGGTAACGGTGGCAGAGGGGCGAGGGACTGGAATGATGGGCAATGTTGGTGACCCAGAGTTTAGAAAGTAACCCTGACCCATGTTAATGTGGTGCTTGGGGATGGGTAAGCAACCGATTTTAACGGACTGTGTTGTTGCACGCTCTGTCCTGCTGGGCTCTTATAGACGCAACTGTGGGACTAGGACAATCTTACCTTTTAACAGGTCCACAAGGAAAGCTTCCAAACCTTACCATCCTCTCCTTCACTTGATGTCTATAGGACATGATTCAGAAAGTTATAATACATATGGGTAAATGTGGCTCTAGCATGAAACACTTTCATTCATGAACAGAAAAACTCCAAATTATTTTTGTTTATTCATACCAAGTGCAAGAAATTAGTTTTAAATAAATGTGGCCAACTTTTTTGATATAATTAAAAAAATTTGTAAAATCAGAATTAGTTCAAGCTAACATGAATGATCGGTCCTTCCCAGGTTTTGAAATTATTTTAAAACAGTCTGACAGCCCAAGACTCATTAGCAGTAGCTTGCTTTAGTTTTCTCTATGGTGTATCAGAATCTCACATTGTTATATATTGTATAAATTTGGGTCCTACTAAAGAATTTAAATCAGACCAGGTTTAAAATTTGACGTTTCAATCCCAAAACTTTGATTCTTTCTAAAATCCAGACTCTTAAGTATATTTGGTCCAAAGACTCCATCCCAAACGGTTGCCCTTCTGCCATCATATTCAACAAGTGGAAAGGAGTGGAATTGCTGATTTTCTATGCTTGGTTGGATAGAAGTTTAATTGGAAACAAGGTTTTAAATCTAAAGGATGATCTGACTTTCTCATGGCAACAAAATCAAGTTTGGTCATTGTTTGTCAGGAAATGTTCATCTTTTATATTAATCTTTTTGTTTTTTCTAAGCACTGCATGTTGAAACTTTAGGGTAAAATCAATGGGATTCCCACTCCTGTTGGCAGCTGTTCTGACTTTTGATCTCTTTACATTGTAAAATACATAGGAATTATAATTTGGATATAGAAATGTTAAAGTCACCCTTTTCTAGAGCATAAATTGCATCTCTAATATCATTGCTGATACCTTTTGGTATTTTGCCAACACAGACCTACATTCTCCAGACCTTCCTTCTCCAATTCTACAGAAACAGCAAGCAAATTCTCCTATTTTCCACATTCATCTCCTTTACTTTAGCTTCATTTTCATAGATATTGAGAATATTTTTGGTGTATCTTATTAGCTTTAAATTAGATTTTAACCTTGTGAGGTCCAAATCATTTAAGGTATGTTTTGAGAAATAAACCACAAGCATAGAAAGCTTTTGCACTCTTTTTACCAAAGCTGTTGAGTCACAAGGGTGGAAACGCTCGTCTGCACGTTCTGGATGCATGTCATCCGTAAAATAATGAGGGTGAGGCGTTTGTCCCATCACAACTGTCAAATTTCATAGATCAACTCTTATTTCAAAATTCTTAGGGAAGTAATTAAATAAATCACCACCCACATATTTATTAGAAAAATCTGTTTGAGATACTGGAGGAGAATTAATTATGCTCTAAAGTCATTAAAAGTAGAGTACGTCTCTGATTTAATTACAACCATTCTTTAATGGGCTCACTTTGAAAGTTTATCATATTTCTCACACTCTAATGAAGCTAACTTCCATTACAAACACAGCGCTTCCTTTGACACATGATGTAGTATTTAATTCAGTTTCTTCTTGAATAAATCACTCCTCTGACAATGCTAAACAGAGCTGAGGAGACCATGGTTGATAGCAGGGATATTCAGTTACACCTGCTGATATGGAGATAAGATTACATTTGAGACTGAGGGACTAGTGGTTGGAGGATAGGAGAGGCTATAGTTGGTAAAGAAGTTCCCTCACTCGTGCATGAAGAACAACATTTAAGCAAGCTGGGGCAGGAGGCCAAAAGGTTGTCAGCAAATCTGGTCTGAACACAGGCAGGACTCTTTGAGCTGGGTGTTAGAGGTTGTTGCAGAGCTAATCCCTACATTTGGATTTAAAGGGGCTCCCAGACGTGGATGTCGGTCCACTAAGAGTCAAGCAGAGTGGATGGAAGCGGGGTCGAAGGGTCGTGTTTACCTGCGGCAGGTATTTCCTCTGGGAACTGATAAGACTCTGGGAGGGGAAGTGCTCTGTTCCAGGTGAGTGCAGAGGTGCCTGCAAAATGACACCATATGCAATCTCTCCCTAAAACCCACTCCCTTCATTTCATGCTCCGCCCCATATAACCACAAACAGGTAATGGTTATGCTTCCTGAAAGACCTGCTTCTTCATATTTATACTTCTTACTATGTATGTATATGTATGGTCTCAAATGCATTCAATTTTGCATATGTTTGACTTTTATATCAACATTTATACCAACCAGATGTAACTGTCAGTAAATCAAGGTTGATAGCATAGATGAAACCTGCTCTCTTTTTAAATGCTGTTTTTGCCTTTTGTTTAAATATTTATTTTTGGCTATAAAAAAAATGCTGAACATTCTGAACAAACCTTATTAAATTGTGTTGCTTAAGCAGGCAGCTGTGATACTACTGAGGTGTCGCATTGTTTGTTTTTCCTTTCTTGCTCTTCCTCACCTGGCTCTGCTCTGTGTCCCTACCCTGGGGTGCTGAGAGGAATCAGTGAGCTAGAACATGTTAACAAGCCCAGCCTTAAACACTGTATTGAAAGACACACATGCTCACCATACAAAGGAGGAGGGACACGAGGTAATGATGGGAGAGTAGAGGACTGAACACCTCATTTTAAATCATAAAAATTGATAGTTCATGCACTGTTTATGGTACATTGTGTTAAGGTTGCTGCTGCAGATTAATCCTTAATGATTATTGACCCCTTCATAGGCTGAACATGAATATTTAGAATGTCTCAGCAGTATTTATGAGTTGATCTAATATTTTCTCATTTTTTATTGTCTGTGTTCTTGCTTCAGTGTATCAATATATATCACAAAGTAGCAGGTAGATATTGATGACATAGTACCGTATTTTCACGACTATAAGGCGCACTTAAACGTCTTTTTTTTCCCTCAAAATGTGCGGTGCGCCCTATGGTGCGGTGCGCCTTATGTGTGTTGTAACTGCGACTTTTGAGACCACCTCATTGAGGAGATGATGAAAGAGTGGCTGAATGTAAGGAGACCAGGTGTTTTTTTTCCACTCATCACCATCGCTGTTAATATGTAACTCCATGCGTGCCCATCTCACAGCTGATGTGAAAAACATGGGGAAACAAATTAACGCTGTGCTCGCTGTTCAACCGCTCGACATCGGTGTGAACCGGACCCAGCAGGTGCAGCAGAAGCAGCGAGTTTACATGCAAAGTCAATGGTTGACGCGCATATAGGTGCAGCAAAAGGTCCCGCAGCGCGTTTTGGTGCAGCACGTCGGGAGCGTTTAAGCATCTGAAGCACCGCCAACGCGCTGCTGCTGCTCAGATGGAAAAATTGAAGTTTTGCTGCTGGACGCGCCGCATCAACCAATCAGAGAAGCTGATCTGGGAGCTGCCAGCGAGACAGACAGCGCTCTGATGACATATGATATTAACGCAAATGGAAAAGGCTAGATGGATGCGTGGCTGAGGCAGGTGTATGTGAGAAGACTAGGTGGTTTTTTCCACGCATCACCATCGCTGCGTGCCCATCTCACAGCCGATGTGAAAAAAAGGTGAATCAATGAACGCTGTGCTCGCCGTTATCCCGGGGGTCTGACAAAGGAGCTTCAACCGCTCGACATCGGTGTGAAGCAGCCGTTCGAAGTAAGGCTGCGAGCGGCGTGGGAGCGATGGATGACCGACGGAGACCACAGTTTCAGGATAAGAAGGCAGCGCCGGGCAGATTACGCCACCGTTTGCGGATGGATTGTAGATGCTTGGACTAACGTGTCTGCTGGCTCTGTTGTTCAAGCTTTCGCAAAAGCCGGCATTATTTCTGAGGAGCTGCGCTGCACGGAAAGTGACTCTGACAGCGCAGAAGGGGAAATGGGCATGTCTGATTTAGCGCAGCTGTTTTATTCAGAAACAGAGGATGATGACTTTGATGGGTTTGATTAATACTTTGTAATAAATACATTAATAAAGCACAATCATACTCAGTTTTGCTCCCGCTGTATTTTTCTACCTGAAAACTTAATTCAACAGCAGCCTGTGGGCGCGTCTCCTCCTCTTCAGCGCGGTGGCTGGCAGGTGTTTTTTCATCTAAATAATCTAAATCTTGCAGCTATATTTGCTGTGATCAGTGGGAATAAAGTAGTTTTAATATGTTTTTAAGTGAGAAAGTCCACCTGAAAACTTAATAATTGCAGTCAGTTCATCCAGATTATCTATTTCTGTCGGAGGCGCTCAGACCCCCACATACCAGCGGTGCGCCGACAGGAGAAATCCTTTCGTTCACCGCGGCTGCTGGCAGGTGTTTTTCATCTAAATAATCTAAATCTTGCAGCTATATTTGCTGTGATCAGTGGGAATGAAGTAGTTTTAATATGTTTTTAAGTGAGAAAGGCCACCTGAAAACTTAATAATTGCAGTCAGTTCATCCAGATTATCTATTTCTGTCGGAGGCGCTCAGACCCCCACATACCAGCGGTGCGCTGACAGCAGAAATCTCTTCATCAGCAGCCTGTAGGCTGGGCAGCCTGGGGTTCACCGCGGCTGCTGGCAGGTGTTTTTCATCTAAATAATTTTAGCTGCAGGCACCAGGATACCGGCAATAAAAGCGAACATATTCCGTCAGCAGGTTTCAGGATTTTAAGTTAATTTAGGAGTGATCACAGCGCTGTGTCATCTGCGATGTGTTTGTCTCACGGCCAGCTGCCAGGTTTGATTAATACTTTGTAATAAATACATGAATAAAGCACAGTCATACACAGCTGTATTTTTAAATACGCAGTAGAGGTATTTAAAGGTAGTAGAGGACTTGTACCTGTATATAAAAAACGCGCCCTATAGTCCGGTGCGCCTTATGTGTGTGTTAAATACAGAAATGGGACACATAACTGAGAGTGCGCCTTTTAGTCCGGTGCGCCTTATGGTCGTGAAAATACGGTAAAAGTGTCATTCAGATTCTTTGTGTCTTAGTGACGGGAGGCAGCCACACAACGAGTTTTCAGTCAGCATGGTCTCTGTCTTTCATTATGCAGGCTATACCCAGCTTGCAGCACTTAATGTAGATTTCCTACATCCAGACAGAGATTATCCCAGCATCTTCTTGACACACCTGAAAGTTCTGCAAAGGGTCTTCCTGTCTCATTTTGATGGTTTTCATGAACTCAGACTCCACCACAGAAGAAAAGATGGTCTTCTGCAGTACTGGAGAGACTTTAATACTCAGTTAATATGTTTGACCAGACTTTTCAGATCAGTGTTAGAAGTTTGGGTAGTCCATGGCTGTGTCCGAGCATCTGCCCTAACCCCTAAACCTCAGCATTCAGCACACATGCAGTTTCTGCCCAAACCTTCTATGTCTTTGTGTGATAACTAGGAACATACAAAAATAGTTTGTTCTCTCCTACCAAAGTCAGCCTCTATTCATCAATACCTGCGATAAAAAGTTGCTTTTGAATTTGTGAGATGAGCTCTTGAAAGCTCCTGTGATTGAATTTGACAAAATTTCTAAGCTTTTCAGCATAAAATAAATATTTTCATAGACTCGACAAAGCTTTGTTGTATATTTAAGTACTAATAGTTTGCATCCAATGAAATGGTCTAATGCTCTAATTTGTAGTTACCAATCTAATGTTACCCTATTTCACTTTGAAAAACTGGCACTTCAGCGTTCTTTTTCCTGTTTGATAAGATTGTAATTGCATATCTTGACCTGGCTCTTATTTAGGTGTTCAATGACATCTATATAAAAGCAGAATGTGGAAGAGCCACAGATTTTGTTTTTGGCGAAGAATTATAAACTGTTCATTGTTGTATTTTATCAGAACACCTGGAAAACTCAGTGACTCAGTGGCTGACTTTATATCAGACATAACAAGAATCACATGTGGCATGCCCCCAGGGTCCATCTTAGGACCCCTCCTATTCTACTTAGTATAAACAACAATGTAAGTTATCATAACTATGCAGACAACTCACAGCTATGTATTATAATGTCACTAGCTGACTAAGAGCATATCCCAGCGCTCGGTATATGCATGGAAGAAATCAACACATACATGTGCCAGCATTTTCTTCAACTGAATAAAAACAAAACTAAAGTAAATATTTTGGTACCAAAGGAGGAACATTGATTACTGCAATAGTGTCTTAAGATGTCTTCCTAAAAATTTAGTTAACAACAGACATTGAGGTTCATCACACTGCTAAGCAGAACCATCACTGAAAATCATGTGTTAAATAGGGAAGCTATTATTTTTC
Organism: Cyprinodon tularosa; assembly: GCF_016077235.1. NCBI lineage: Eukaryota > Metazoa > Chordata > Actinopteri > Cyprinodontiformes > Cyprinodontidae > Cyprinodon > Cyprinodon tularosa. The sequence goes on along the minus strand of NW_024038974.1, from coordinate 2,221,159 downwards.
TGAATTTCTGAAATTTCATGATTACGAAGGCTTACTATAAGGAGATGAGGTGGTCTGCTCATGCTCTCTTTGTTATCTAAGAACTGAGCCAGAACTGAACTGAGGTAAACCCTACTGATTAACTAGTACCAGCTTAGCACTGTTCGGTTGTGTCTGGCACAATCCGGTTTAGTTGTGCGTGTCATTTACACTCAGCGGTTATCCTGGTTACCATGCTTGGACCGATCTCGGCAAAGTTTCAAAAGGGTAGTGTAAATGGGGCTTAGGACTGAGGTTCATCTACTAGCAGAACAACAACTTAGATATAGAGCCAAAGTTACAATGAATGTAATGATATAATGACTAGAAAACTGAGGACCCAGAATTATCGTCAACTTCAGAGAATCCCTAAATAATCCGTCCAGGCTGGTTTGGAGGAATCCTTCTATGACAGTTAATCATTGGTCCAGGGGAAGGCACAGGGTCAGATCCGTGAGAGCAGAGACAGGCAGAATGATCAAGGGGCCAAACCAGAGTTAGTCAGAGAGTGAGTCCAGAATCAAAGCCAGGTGATCCCAGATCCAGATATAATCTGATAGAGTTCAGACAGGCTCAGAGAATCAGGAGGCAGAATCATGTCAGATTCAGTCAGGTAGGCAGACAGGTTTACAGGAATGCTGGATAAAAATCGCAAATGGCTCTTAATAATCTGGCACTAGGGACTAGCCTGAAAGTTGATTGTATAGTCTGGTAAGCAGGTGAATCAGATGGAGGTGATAGGTGTGTTGAATCCTGAATCTAATGAACACTAGTGCCAGGAATCATGACAATGAAAGATTTTGTTTTATATGAAGGCTTATTCAAATGTTATAATGGCCCAGTCAAAGTCTAAACCAAGATTTATAAACTTGGTAATGTGATGCTTCCAAAAATATCTGCCTAGACTTGACCTGTGGTTCCGAGATGAATAGAAATAAATGTTATTCTCTTGTCTGACAGCACTGGTGCACAACCACAAAGGACAGACTTCCTTATTTGCAATAGCTGGTTTTACAAAGCACTGATTCTGCTGAAAACAATTCTGTGAGAGATATTTGTCAAAATGGGAAAATCCTGTTCCTTTTACTTTCCCAGACACAGTGAAATGAAACTTACTAATATAGGTCTGTAAGTAATAGAATTAGTTACAGTCTATGGTTAAAATGCCAAAAATGGGTAGTTTAAGGGGTCTAAATGCTTTTGCAAGGCAGATTCCATGTTTTTTCTCCAAGTAATTACTTTTAGTCATATCTATACTCTGTGATAACTCTTCTTTGCTCTCCCATAATCCTAATCTATTGAAGTTCTGTCAGTTTACCCTCTAACAGAGCTTTCATCATCCCAGAGTAAACCAGCTGCTCCAGTCTTGACACCTTTAAGTGTTTATGAGCAAGTGCGTACATTTCTCTGTATCATACAAGGGATCTTTGGTGTTCTTTCTTAAGAGTTAGCATGTATAAGGAGATGAGATGAAGAAGGTGTGGGAGGTAGGTACATGGTACACTCCTTCTGTTTCCTCCTTATCCCCACCTCCTCACGCCCTCTCCTCTCCTCTTCCCATCTCTGCAGTAAGCCTCATTAGTACCAAGGAACTGCTGAGGTAGCACACGGCTGTCATTCTGGCCAATCCAAACATCGGATTCTATCCATCCGAGCCCCCACTTCAGAATCCTCAACGAGATCCCATTTTCAGGCTCTGCAGCTGCCCTGCTCTGCCAGAGCACTTAGCGATGTCATTCTATCCGGCCCTTCAGGCCTCTGAGGAAACAGGCCTGTTTTGTGCTTGGCAGCCTCTGATATGACTCCAGAAATGGAAATGAAGACATGGATCTTCATTAGGAGAGGCAGGTGTCCACAGAGATTCAGCCCAGGTGAAGGAGAAGGGAAGGGAGGGGGTTGGTGCACGAAAACTTCCGCAGATGACGGGGAATAAGATCAGTAGGGGGTTTCGATCCTTAAACCCAACAATGGGCCGGTAAGCACCCCACATGCAGCCCCCCCATACGCTTACATTCAAACACGCACACATACATCCAACTTCCCTGCCATCACCCGTTCCACAGTTTCTCCCTCCTCCACCCCAGCACTTAATTGCCCATGTAATGAGCTGCAGTGAATGAAATTACTTGTGTGGAGGTACTTGAAGACTTTACACATTGAGGCACCTCCTACAGATCCTCATCTCCAGGGAATACATTTAGGTTGATGTTTTTTATAAAGCACAGGGGCCAAAAACCTAATCACATCTGGTCTAGTTGCATCAGGCCCTCCAATGCTTCCATCTCCTCTCCTGAGCTCTCACCCCTTCTGGGAGGCTTTTGTTTTCTTAATTATTCATCCCTGAGAGGTGACCTTTACTTTGAAACCTGTGGAGGTGGATGGGGCTCGAGGCTGACCCATGTAACACAGAGCATCCTCCAGCCTGAGATGAGTCTTTGTGAAAAGACACCTGTTATTTCTCCATCCTCAATCAGCTTTGCCTCTTTTACACCACTACATTTTACATGCACATCTCATGACAGGTTGAAAGTTTTATTTTTATCTTTCCATCTTATAAATCAACACAAATACTCCAAGATGGGGCAAATAGTTGCATGAAACAAGACAGACTGTGTGTAATGTGTGTAAAGAAGCCCTGGTGCCCAGGGCTGCTTCTCTTCTCACGCTGTTTTTGGTAAAATATTAGCCCCCATGGCCCTTGTGGAGAGCTCCTGACAAATAGGGGGCTGTTGTCCCCCTTCTCTCACAGGGGTGAGGGTTAATGATTCCAGTTTCGGGGGTTAAAGCTTGCCAGTAGTCCTTTCTCCTGCTCCCCAACAGATGTTGCTAGGACTTTAATGTGGTTATCAAATCGGAGTGCCCTCTAAGCCCCGGGGGCTCATTGTGTGTCCGCACATTCCAGGGCCTCGCCGTGGTGACAAGGCATCCTGGGGGCCAAGCTGGGCTCCCGCTGAGCTTTCCAGCAGCCCCTCAGACCTGACAGCTTGGGCAGACCCTCTCCCCAGCCTACTGATGCCTCAACCGAGCTCTCTGTTGCTGCCCCAGATTGCGTCCCCCTCCGTGTCATAAAGTCATCCTCCGTCTCTTTTCTGTCCCACAGCTTTTCCCTCACTGCTTAAGCACTTTCACTGGCCTGCTTGCATTCTTGGTCACACACATTCATCCATCTTGGACACACATTTGCCCACCCTGTCGGGGAACAAAGAATCCCGCAGCAATGATTAAATGCTTTTTAATATGTTTGTGAACCTGGTGAGAAAAAAAAGAAATGTCCGGAAATGTAAAACTGAAACTCTTTATCTGCCTTGGTGGATTTTGTAAACTAGTCAAACAATCCTCCATTTTATCTTAGTTTAGCGTTTTTGAAATAAATCAGACTAAAGAGGTGTAGACACTGCATTTTATTTGTGGGTACTAAAAGTAAACAATTTTCTCAGAGGAAGCTGCTGATAATTTAGATGCTGCTTTATGACAAAATTTGCTATCAGGGACCAGAATAAAATCTCTTCATCGTTGGAGGGTGATCGGTTTTACCAGGAATATCCACCGCTAAGAATTTAGTGTTCTACACAGAAGATGAAGTAGAGACATTAAACAATCACATTGGATTTACTTTCATTGATATTAACTAGGAGTGATACCATTATTTAGTCAATCGCTGCCAGTTTTTCTTAAATAACTTATTTTTGAAAATACTACAACCTGCCTAGCCCCCTCAAACAGTTTTAACCAGTAACTTTAATCAATAACAGCCTTAATAGCTGTTATTGGTGAAGAGTTTCTCATAATTATGTATCATTCCCAGTAAAGATAGAAATATATCTATTTGAAGGAAAGTCAACAAAATATGATGTAATGATTTAATTTTAAAAGCAGGATATTACCTGTCACCATTCTAATAGTAAGCAAACCATATAATACTATAAGGAATTAGGACTTTTGTTTGACAAATTTTACTATTATATGTAAACTGACTTTTTCTTATAAAGCAATTAATATTTACTTTCTTTAACCACAATTGTCTTACCTTTATATAAGGAAAGCTCAGATTATATTGTCATACAAGAATATATATACTTTGATGTGATTCCTAAATAAAGTTTCTGACAAACTAAGCTTAGCATAATGCATAATATTAAAGGTTTAGTGTACTTCCTTTAAAGCAAAACCTAAAACACTCTGTTTCTGTTTATGACATCATATAAAAATCTGAGGAAATCTGCAAAACGATGCCTGAAGCGGTCTCTTTCAAACAACATTGTAAACACATGAACACCATGGGAATTATCATTCATCAAGCCATCAAAGAAGGAGACAGTTTTTGTGTCCTAGAGAGGAAAATATTTTAACATTGAAAGTAAGAATCAACTTGAGATCAAAAATAAAAGATCTTTGCCAAAGATGTTGGCTCTAGCTGAAAAGAGGGGTCTTGTGCCTGCATGGGTTAAAAGGTCATTCAGAGACGGAAAATTCATTACTGCAGGAATGAAAATAAGATAACTAGATTACATTAAAAACACACTTAAAATTGAAATCCTTAATTTTTGGTTTAGTCCTTTGGTTTTATGAATTTAAAGTGTGAAAGAAGAGAAAAAAAATGGGAAGCAAAAAAAAAAAGAACAAATTTGGAAATATTCAAACGTGTCAAGACATCAATCAAGATGTTACGTCTTTGGCATCTGTCTTATAATTAAAAATGTCTTATAAATGGACAATTATTTTAATGAAACCAAATAATAATTGTTTAACAAAAACTGTTTACTGATAGTAAAGTAAATGCTTTTTAGTGTCCAACATAAATTCCTGATTTAAAAGAATAAGGAAATGTATACAGAAAGTTTAACTTAAAAGTTAAGTTGTTAAGTTTAATTTAAAAAAAGAAATATGCTAAAAATGTCTAAAATGGGATAAGCCCAATTTGCTTTTAAAAAAACTTTCTTCTTCAAAGATTTCTCATCTTTTCTTCAAACACAGAACAAAATTGCAGCTGTCATCAACAGGATATTAACAGAAAGTAGCAACCTTTTATAATAATCCTTTAATTTCAAAGCAACAAACTCTGAGTTTTAAATGCCGCCCTATAAGTAGCCAGTATTTATCTTACCTCTCCCCATTTTAAAGATGTTTTCAAAATTAGACCTGTATGATGCTTACATTTTGCAGGGACAAGTTTTCATGCTTTAGACCTGCGCCTCAGTAGGTACCTTGTAATTAGCTATACCATCAGTTTTCAGAACATAGACCTGCTAATGTTCCTGTTCTATAGCTACAAAGAGCTGCAAACACTGAGGGAAATCACAGGTGCCGCCCGTTTAAAATTGCATGCAGGTTAAGTGGCTTCTAGGTGTCACAAATTCCTCCTAAATGAGTGGGTGATGGTTCTCTGAGGCGGTGCTGGAGACTCGGGGGTCAACCTGTTCTCTTTTGCATGTACAGTATCAATGGCAGCAGCTGTGAGATTGTTTGTACACAGATGCCTGGGTGCTTGATGATAATTACCTCACAGCTGCACTCCAGGGCTTAAACTGGGAGGGTTTTTTCTCCCTTCTTTGCTGGCAAATTTTTGTGTTAAAGCGCAGGAAGGTTGGAAACAGTCGTAATTAAAGTATTCTGCAAATCAATTAAGGATGCTGCATCTTTAGAAGCTCTAACTGTGATCTGTAACATAGACAGACAAACAGAGTCTGTTTGTATGAAAGCTACCCCCTAAATCACCCAGTGATTGGTGTTTCACCAATGTCGGGGATATTTATGCTAAAAAAGGGTGGCATTATTTTTCTTATATGAAAAATTAAGGGCTAGAATATTTAAGGTGAAGTGCAGACAGTGAAGTGGAATAAATGGGAATCAGTGCTCCATGGAGGTCTGTGAACCCGCTGAAAGCTAAGAGGTGAGACACTCATTACAGCCATGAGTCATTTTTCATAGGCTGTTATCATCTCTCAGTGCACAGAAGATGGATGGATGACAATTACGTTGATAACGACCTCACATACAGTAGGTAGGGTCACACACTCAACAAAATTGTTACCTCATAAGGTTGGAGTGAGTTTTAGAAAACACAAGTAGTTTTTAAGATTTGTCAATTCTATTTGATTGCACATATTTTCTCCATCTTCTAAATGTGTGGTAGTTATTGGTTTTGCCTTTTAATAATAATAAACAACAACCATTAAATCAGTTTCTAAGCCTTGAAAATATTTTCATGCCTCTTGCTTCTGACTGTATCTGTGCTTTGAATGAAGGTGTTTAGTTAAGTGTATAATGATTAAGACATCAATTACTGGTTTGATTGATGAGGCCAAATGATCCGATTCATTTTCTTCATCCAGCGGAAAAAATGAGGGGGGCTGCAATATGGGGAAATTTGTTGATTAATAGTTTGAACGTGCAGAAAGAGCTCAAGAATACAGTGTTCTGTAACTGCTTAAAATCATACAGCTTAACTGTTTTTTAATAGTCGCATTCATCCATCTTCTTTCTGCATCCACCTATACCTTAAATAGCTTTATGCAGAAATGTATCATCATGCTAAATATTAGAGTTAATGTTGTTTTAAACCTACATGTTTTAACTTGCATTTTTCTCTTTTGCACCATCAATTCATTGCATTGCATGAAATAGGTTAATGTATCAGATGAATATAATTCTTTTCTCTTCTGCTATTGATGCTGATGATGTTCCTTTACCCCTCCAACAATGGCCCAAACAATGTTTGAAGAGCGCCTTGAGACCGGCTTGGTCTGAGGCTTTAGTTTTTATTCTGCTCATGTTGTCAATGTGTAGAGGGATAATTGAGGCGATCTTTGACTATGGGATCTATTTATACTGGGCATAATTCCCTCTGTATTCAGGCATTATCATGGTGTCAGAACAAGCACAATGGCACAATAAGGTCAATATAATGAAACTCCAAAACAATATGGTGCCATTTGTACAATAAAACTCAAGCCTCTCTTGATTTGTTTAGCCTTGCGATGTTGGCCAAGTTATGTAGGACTGACTGTAAAGCTATTATAAATTATTTTTTTAATGCAAATAAATATGAATATCTGTAATAATACTTTTTTCCTTTATTGTTACATTTTATAAATAGTGCTTTATGAATATAAAAAATATGTGCTTTAAACAATATTGATATCAATTTTTAGATGCACAAATTGAACTGCTGCCAAAAACCAAACAATTTTTATCTCATTATATTCTAAATACAATATTTCCTCTCCATTTTCTCAGTTATACTACGAAGCATTTGGAGCCAAATTTACATCAGTTATCCCTTTTCCACATTAGCAAAATGACAAATCTCCCCTTTATAGCAGTCCCATATCATTCTGCTTGACTTTCTCCTGGGTCTGAATTCAGTTATTGATTGCCTGTTCAGTTTCACTTGGAAAAGGTTGATAAAGGGAGGTTTTCACTTTCTCAATTCAATGTGACAGCTCCCTAACAAGAATAATGGAAAGTGGCCATTCACAGGCAAATCAAGCTAATCCAGCGTGCCCCTCTGCTCTCAATGGAGAAGTCACAGTCCTTCCCGGCCCATTCCATCACAAGCCCCTCTCTCTTCAGAAACCTCACGAGTTAGCCCAAACCCCTCCAAAAGACAACATCGCTCTTTGTTGTGGCCTCTTTTCACTCGCCACCGGACGGATAAATAGGTCAATAAATGTATACAAAGTCAGTTGGAAAACAAAAACGAAGCATATAATTGGTTTGTTTTAAGTTGGTCAGATTTCACCAATTCCTCAGGAGGAGTCAGATGTATATTCACAGAGAAGACGTTTTGAAAAACAGTTTCCAAAGTCATACAAGTCAGAATAAAAAAGAAAGTGTCTGGAGTACTCCTTAAAGGAATTACCTTTTCTCGCACAAAATAAGGAGCAAAAGTGGCTATAAAAGTATCAAAGATTTATAAAACATATAACTTTGGCTGTATCCATGTTTTGTCCTAATTAGGTAAAGTAATTGTTAGAACATCTCCAAAATGTGCAAGAATTTATTCAATCTTTTTTAGTATTTCTGTATCCCATTCAATATCCCCCAGCTATGTATTCAAAGAACACTTCAAAGTGCAGAGTCACAAAGCAAAAAATGGTCGGCCTTAAAAAAAAAAGGTTTAAAAAAATGATATTTACATAATTAAAAAGGTTCATTGTTTTTAGGGCAAGAGATTACAGGTCTCATTCAAGTTTGACTGAGGAATGACTTTGTAAGACTTTAGTTGGACCATTTAAGTGCCACAGGTTCATTTCTTTTGCTTTTAAACGCCTGAAAAGAGAGATTAACATGATTTTGCTTTATCCACCACATACAAGCCACAAAACCATAAAACACAACCCAAAGGCATCCCCGTCCGGAGCTGAATGTGCACTTGTTACCGCTCTCAATTCGGCTTTCAGCCCCTTCTAAAGAGACAAGGCCCAATCAGAATATTGTCAAGGCTCTGTTGGTTTTCTGGTTCAAATCCTTGTTCACGCTGTTTGCTGAGTACTCATCTGCTGTGACAGCCTTCAGACAAACAGTAAGTCCTGAAAGAGGTCTCCCACAACCAGATCTTTCCTGCTGGGCAGCGGCTGAAACGCTCCTTTCTCTCTCCATCAAGTGGAACCCAAGCTATTGAGCTGGCCCCTGGGATTCTTCCATTGAGGTGGGCTATGGGCCAGTGCTTCCCCCCCTCCTTACCATGGGCCACCCTCACTCTCCCAGGACACCTGTACCCCTAAACCTCATCGTGGGAACCTCCTTACTGCTTGCGCCACCTGAGCTGCTCTTCATGCCAGCTGGGCACATCTCATAGGCATCTGTGGGAGTCAAAGGCACTAAATAAAACTTTATCTTTTTGAACTTTTTACCCTACAACCATCATTTCAAAAAAAAATTTAAGGAATTCCACCAAAGTTATAAATTTAGTGTATATCAGTTCGTGATCTTTAGTAACCATTTCAAACCGGCATATTTATCAAATACAATTAAGAAAAATGAACATTTTGAGCCTGCACACTGAATCTCCATGGCACACTGCAAAAAATGGCATCAATTAATCAACATTCATGAACCGTTTACTTGAGCTCTCTTTTGTGAGATGCAGGGCCTAATCCAGACAGAGACCAGGCTGTTATGCAGCAGTGCAGACTGCGTCACTCCACCCTTTGTGGGAGAAACCCATCAACTGGTGTTTCAGGGAAATGTCTCCCCCATTGAGAGGCTAACCTTCCCCCTCTCTCACCCTCTTCCTCTTGTGCCCCCTCGGCACTTAGGGCAGGAAGCTCCATCTCTTAGAGGAGGCCATCCATCTATCTTGCCTCTTCCAATCCAATTCACTGCTGCTCGACATGTATGAAGACATCTGTCCATATTTGATCAGATATTCCATTTTGCTGCAAATGATCTCAGCCTCCATCCCCACCCATGAAGGAGGCAGCTATTTAAATGTGCTGATACTTTCCTGCATAATAACCTGCCAATTCTTTGCCTTGCAGAAGAAGCAAGTTTAATTGGACCGTGCATTTAGAGCTCTTCTACAATTACACAATTACAGCGGAGATGCATTTCTGCATGTTGCGATGTTTGCCCCAATTTACTGCACTTTTCATACAGTTTAACTCTGGTTGTCTTTTCAGGGGATGCAAATTTGGCTCATTTGGCTTCAAATGAACCATAATTGCTCACATTGAAATCCACACCTTTCTGTGAGATGTTCCTTCCAGTTAGTTCTCATTAAACCAAAGAAGAACAAAAATTCACAATTTCATTTCAGCACACACGCCATCTGTATCTTCTTGTGATAAAAGCTAGGAAATCTGAGACTAAACGCACGCAGAGTGTTGGGAGGAAAAATATACAAATAACTCTTGCCTAAGTTTGTCAAGTTAAGGCTAACCTTCTCCAAAATTATGCCTGTTTTGCAAGTTTCTCACAATTAAACCCGGTGACAAATAGTAGCCACTATGCAAAAGTATCCGTATCTTTGCAACTTTTCAAGTTTTATTTTTTCAAACCTACAGACTTCAACTTATCTAGTTACATTCTGAACACTTACAAAGAAATATGTTTGTAGAGTTTTTTACATATAAAAATCTATTAAGCAGGGCATAAAATGTGTTTTAACCCATCTAAGGGAAAGCATATTTTAAAGTAGTTCAGAGCATATCTGTAGCAACTTTGCACATTTAAAGACTGACATTTCTGCCCATTCTTCTTTTGTTTTGGAAAAATAGCTCAAACTTTCAAAGACAGACAAAATAGCGATTTTTAAATTTTGCCAAAGATTTTCGAATTTGGATTTCTACAAAGACTTTAATCATGGTGTCCGAACACATAAAAATACTTTCATCTCATCATTAATTTGTAGCTCTGGCTGTATATTTAGGGTTGCTGGAAGAGAACCTTTTGTTGCAGCCTCTACCCGCCTCTAACAGAAAATTATCCTCTAGCTTTCAAGATTGCCTACCATTGCTGAAGAACAGCATCCCCACAGCATGATACTGCCATCAATGTGTTGAACCACGGGGGAGAGGTTTTAGGCTTAGGTATTGTACTAAGCAAGTCACTTTTGCACCACTGGTTTATCACATTTTGATTTAAAAAAATGCATTTGGCTATAAACCTATATGTCTGATTCATCTGACCAGAGCATTTTCTTCCACATTATTTTTCCCTATATGGCCTTCAGAAAACTGTAAACAATAACCCTTATGACTTTTGACACCTTGCTTCTTGCCACTTTTTTATTAAGGCCACATTTCTGAAGTGTCAACCGATCTTTTTACGACAATTGACAAATTCTCCCAATTAACTGTAGATCTCTGCAGCTCCTCCACAGCTGCCTTGCTCCTTCTCTACTGTGACTGATACTCTCCTTGCCCAACCCGTTAGTTTTCCTGTTCCTTCATTTTATAATTTTGCCCTTCTTTGTGTTGATCTGTTAAACAATAAAATACCTTAATAAGGTTTGGAAGTGTACTATGTAATAATATGATGTCCTTGTTGAAAAGACTTTCATCCAAATGCACCCTATTGAGGTTGAAAAGCCGGTGCAAACAACCTTTCTACATTCGTATAAGAGAACAAACATGCGCTCAACATCAAACAGTTTTCCTCTCTGTCCTCTTCTTTTATATCACTGTCCTAAATGTTAAAGAAAATTCTACTCTAAAAGGCCCTCTGCTTCTTAAGTAGTGGCCTGTGCCCACTCCAAACAATACCTTACAAGACACTGTTTAAATTCATATCCGCTCTTCCTTTCTTACTGCGGGACAACACAACAAACTGCTGACCCACTGATACACAATTAGAAGTGATGCGGCAGTTAAGGCTACAAGCAACTTTGTTTAACAGTCTGTCTTTGACCCTCCACAACTGAATAAATATAATGCCCCCAATGAGAATAGGACACTGAGGTGGTGTGAAAAGGGAGCCGGGGAAGATTTTAAGCCACACATAAGTAGTTAAAGACCTTTATAGAGTATAACACCATTATCCTTGCTGAATAAAAATGGGATTTAGTGTTTTTTCCACTTAATTTAAATCAAAAGAGTCCCAACCTTACATATTGCGGTGGTAGTGTAATGGAGAGAGACCCAAAAAAAGGCTTTGTGGCTCTGACACCTCCTATAGTGGGACCGTGTTGTCCTGTGAGCAAAAGGGAAAGAAAGGTTTTTCTTCTCTGCTTTGCTATCTGCTAACACATTCTAATTGATGCTACTGCATTCCTCCACTGGATGCATTCAGTGAATAACGAGCCTAGGACTGAATACCCATGAATTGGTCCCCACCAAGTAAAGCAGTAAAGCCTTTGCCCCCCATCCCTTAGCCTCCCTTCACTTCCACCATCACAACCACAGCCGACTACCACCTCCCCTCTGAACGTTCCCCAAAGCCCTGCTCCAGCTTTACCGCCCATTAAAGCACAACCATTGTGCAGGGATGCAGCCCACAAAAGCTGTCAATCTCTCCCGGGTGCTCCAAAGCTTGGACTCACACAGACCAGAGTGACAGAACCCCCCACCCCCATTTTCACCCCCTTTTCCCCCTAAAATCCTCTCCCTGAAAACTTCTCAGCTAACTATCCCCCCTCTCTCCCACTCGGGCTCTCTAAATCCTCGGTGCACAAAGCATCAATCTGTCTTCAGCCCCAGCACCCTTGGCCCTTTGTCCCATCTGCAGGTGCCTCTGAAAGCACCCACGGTCGCCCTGGCCTCAGCGCACGCCACGCCTAGTCCAGGGACAGGAACTGCTGACAAAGACCCAGTGTGGGAATGAGGGATGTGTGGAGGGAGAGAAGAGGGGGGAGCGCTTTAAGACAGATGGCTGGGGAAGTCTCCCGACTCCTCTGCAGGGGTTGTCAGTTTGAATTCAGATCTACGAATGACACAACCAGGAGTAGAACCACTAGAGGAATGCCCACTAAACTCGGCAGCTACTGTACATGACACGCAGAACCCCTAGCCAAAAAGAAAACTCAACCTGCTGCTTTCTCCAAAATGCAAATAGGACAGACTGAAAAAATGAGTTGGGCTTTCTCTCTATAAATCAAAGTTTCAATAATCCTTCAATAAGAAAACTTTTTTTTTTGTATTGTATGCTTCTGCAAAGGTGGGTGATAAAAATCAAAGTTAGATTATAAATAACACGAAAACTCTCCGACAAAACATGAATAGACCAGCAGTTTTAATAAAGGCAAGGCAAGGCAAGGCAGGTTTATTAATATACCACAATTCAGTACCGAGACAATTTAAAATGCTTTACGTGAATAGACGAAGGAATATAAAAACAGCAAAACCAATTAAAGATAAAAGCATGCAGGTTGTAAAGCAAATAAACCCATTTTTAAAAGAAATGTAAACTAATGATACCCCTTTTAACCATTTAACTTTAACATCAAGGGCATAAAGGAAACTAGACAGAATAGATAAACTATTATATACATATTGCATATGTATAAATGCAACAGCCACTCTGATGAAATTTCTTATTGCAATATTAGTAGCTTCTTGAAACCTGAGGTTCTGAGTTCGAGTCCCACTCCCACAGACTGTTACTCTGGGTCTCTGAGCAAGACCCTTAACCCCACATTGCTCCCCAGGTGCCGCACAATGGCAGCCCACTGCTACCCATGGGGATGGGTTAAATTTAGATGTAAATTTCTCCAATGTGAGATCAATAAAGTTTAATTATTAATATCCATTTTACTGGCCTTTGGGGGTTAACAGCTTGGTAAGGTCAGTCAGTAATGAAAAAAGAAACATTTTAAATATAAAAGTGTCTCAATATTAGATATTATATAACATTTTGATATGTTTTCCAGAGGCTGATTCTGATTGTTATATTTTAAGTAAATATGTTCCAGTGTCATGTTTTTGGTGAAGCATCATTTTGTTTCTCTGCAAACCCTAGTCAGACTAGATAACAAGAGTCATCAGAAATGTTTGAGACAGGGTTTGCGGTTCGGGGTGATGATGCAACGTACAAGTAAAGCATAAAAAAGAAGCAGCCTCTTCACACAGGGTGAAACTTTCAGTGTGAAAGAAGAGGAGAGGAAGATCTCAAACTACGTAGTTGTGATGAGCTGGTTAAAAAGTCGTTACAGTTTTGCGCCAGTATTTATCATAAACAGTATAATACTCTCATCGAGTGACATTAAATCAGGTTTAATCTTTCCTGTTTTAGGTCAACTCAACTTTATTTATAAAGCCTTTTAAAACCACCAGAGTTGCCACAAAGTGCTGAACATACCAAGTAAATTTAAAATAGTTTAAAAACAACATAGAAGTTTAAAGGAATAAAACAATAATATTATAATAAAAAACAATAATTAAAACAAATAAAACCATATAAATAAAAAACAAAATAAATAGTATCAACTTTATAACCAAATTGTTGCTATTTATCACATCCAAGTATGATTAATTATATATATTTATATATGAATATGTTAAATGTTTAAAAAAATATTAATTAATAAATAAATAACAAAATTGTAATTAAGTAAATTTTTATTCAAAGTTATACTTTAACTTTATTTATCTCTAAAGGTATCTTTTAACATGTCAGAAGTGCCCATTCCTCCAGGTAGAAGGTTTATACTTTTGGAATACTCATACTTTTCTGAACATACCACACATTTATGTGAAACTGGGATTAAGGCTTTTCGATGATGACTCCGAAACATTTATTTCATTGTCTTTATGCAACTCTAACTGTATGCATTCAGAAAATCCCTTTGTGACCAAGCTTTTACTTCTTTGCTGATGTTTTGAAGTGGGCCCTTGATAGTTTAGATCTAAATAACAAAGCAGCATATCTTTTATTTCTTTTATTATCTTTTTGTTCAGGATATTGGTTTAAATTACATGCATTTATTCCTGAATTCATCAATTTCTTTATTAATCTTCTCTTTTTATTAAGACATTTATTTTATAAAACCCATCAGTCCATTCTCCTGAGATTTAGAAATGCAAAATTATGCCACCATGAGTGAATATTAACAGCCACCAGAAAGCATCCATCACAGAGTAACACTTGACAGTCAGGATGATGTTCTCAGACTTGCAAGTGTCCCACCTAGTTCACATCAGATTCACGGATGAATCAGTGCACATCTCTGTGAAAATTAAAGGTCTTTATCCTGAGTAGATTTTAAAACTATTGTGTGGTTTCAGTGTTATTTTTGGGAGCAGTCAGCTTCTCTTACTGATTAATCTCTTGGTTGTAGAGCAAGATCAATGTGATGATTGGAAAATTAATGCTTTTCATCCTTGCATATTTGCACTATAAGAGGAACATTTTAGGTACTTTTAAGGACATAGAAATTGTAATAAAAACTTTTTTGCCACATATTTCAATTCCCAATCTTCAGATAAATCCTAGCTGCTCATTTTATTCGTTTATCATTGACATATTTTCTTTAGAAATAACATCCGAATTGTTTGAAGAAAAAAAAAAACACGAAGTTGAGTGTAAACCTCCTAAGAATTAAAATATTTAACATTCATAACTTGTTAATTTTTTGATTATTCATCTTATGCTGGAAGACAAGATTATTTTCACAGCACATTTAGGTAAGACAAGTCAATGTGCCCTCGTGGAAAATATAGTGAAAGGGAGTATAAAGAAAAAGAATATTACTGTGGCTAATAAAAGCAGATTAAGATAAGTTGGACTACGGACTAAAACTAATTCTTAGGAATAGCCAGACCCAACTCTAACCAATTAGGTTTGTCATTTTTATTCAAAGAACTTTCTTATTCAGCAATTTTGCAGTCTTCTGGGAGTTTGTTCTAAAGTTAAACATAAGAACAAAACACTGTATCTCCATGTCTGGTTCTGGATATGCAGAATTGATTTGTGCCAGAAGACCTAAGAGGTCTCAGCACCTCATACACAAATATCAAGTCTGTAAGGTATATTAGAACTAAGCCACTAAGTCACTTTAAAACTAATATAAGACACTGCAGCTGTCTGATTTACCCATTAGACAAACCTGTAAAGACATTTATTCAGATACAGATATATTTTTTTATTAATCCAGATTGATATTTAACTACCAAACACAACCATGTGAAGGGTGTAGTTAGCGTTCAACTTTTAGTCTATTTCTCAGTGCAACAAGTGTGTACCGTCTCATAAATGTTACAGGGGTGCCACCATGTGGATACATATTCAAACTGAGTTACAACAGTTGTTCACACCAAACATTGACTGGGAAATACAAAATGGTATATTAAAGCACAACTAAAATATTTTTTGAGATAATTTTTTATTTACCGCCTATGTAAAGGAAAATATTGTTTCCTACCCTTTCATTAAAAAGCCTTTAATAAAAGAATAGATCATTTTTTATATTTCCTTTTTTTTTTTTTTTTTATTCTGGTAGATTTTTAAACTACATTCAACTTTTGAGAAAGCCACATTGCATGCTTTGGCAACCTTTATAGTTTAATGTTATAACAAACACATGTTTACAATATACTGGATCTAGTTACAGCATCACTGTTTAGTTACATCAAACACAATATAAAACAAAACTAGTTCTATGTGAATATAATTCTTCTGAAAATATGTGTGTAAATGGCCTAAATGGGTTTTCTAGATGATTAGGGTTAAAAGAATGCAATGTAAATTTTAAATAATGTTTATCCTAATAACATACAACCCCAAGCAGAAAATAAAAATAACCATGATATTACCTATGATATTTAACATGTTGACCTTTATATTTTAAAATGCATCTTTTTTTTTTTTTTTTTTGCTAGCAGGCTATTTTAGATCATTTGCCTCATGCAATAAAAACAAATACGGCCATAAACAAATACAATGTTGAGATTTTTACTAGAGACATGTAGTAAACAATCCATATTTTTTGTTTTAACCCAACGTGATTCTTTAATTAAAAATTGCATTTTCACATAAATCAGAAAAATGCCCTGGTTCCCTTTTGAGTGAACAGATTGACAGCCTTTAGAAGCATTAAAAGTATCAGATCAAAGGGCCTTTAAATCAACAGTTGCATGTAATGCTTAATCTGGCCACAAGATGGTAGTATAGTTCAACTTTGGAGTGTGCATGTTTTAGCGGAAGTGGTGTCATATAACAGTTCCATGTTATGCAATCAGTAAATGCTTGTTCAGTAAATGCTTGTGATTTTTCTTTCCTGCAAGGCATATTTTGTCCTAGACATAGGGTATTTTTCAAAATATTTAAATAGTGTATTTTTGAGCATGCAATGTACCAAAGAGACAGAAACTAAGGAGGAAGGAAGACTTGAACTAGACTTGATTCAAATGGAATTCAGTTTAGAATAGAACAGAATAGAATAGAATTATTATTGTCAGAATTGAACTTCCTCAGAATGTGGATCAGACTTGCTTTTCCAATGGTTTTTACCTGTGGGGTTTGATGCTGGCTGCATGTTGGAGTCGCTCAGCTTAATTTTGATGTTCTTTTTACGATAACTTTATTTTCTGTGGATCGTAGTTGTTGTTTTTTGTCTATTTAAAAAAAAAAAATTTACCTCTGGTGTCAGATGCTGTGCAACTGGAAGGATCTTTAACATAATGTTTCTTTTTCAGGCATTTGTTATGATTCTTACCCATAGCCATTCTTACCCATTTTTTTTATATCTAGAAGCAGCTTACTATTTACCAGCTGAGGGAAAAGTAGTTGTTGAGGATCCAGAGCAGGAACAAAAAGAAGAGATATGAGCAGGAATTTCAAGCTGTATCTTCCATCAATCATTGAGGGCATTTTGACATTTTTAGGAAGTATTTTAGAAGAACTCCAAGCCCTAGGAAGGACCCAGTCAAAATATGGGCCATACAGTTGAATATGTTGTACTGAAAGGTGGTGTAAAAAATATACCCGACTGCAGTGTATCTCTGACCATTTCTGACCATCCACTGTAATAACAGTCTGACATAAAGATTTCCTTTAATCAGAAATGAAAGAGGTGCCAAACTTTCTCAATTTAATGTGCCACCACCCAAAAAGATAACTCTGCCTTTAATTATTTGAAAAATCCCAGATGATGTTTTCATGATTTTGTAGGTTTATAATTTGCAATAATTTAACTTTATTGAGCTCACATTGGAGAAATGTACCTCTGTATTTAACCCATCCCTTTGGGGAGCAGTCATAGTGGGGCACCTGGGAGGCAGTTTGTGGGAGTGGGGCTCGAACTCAGAACTCCAAGCTCAATGCTCTAACCACTAGGCCGCCACTCCCCAAGTCCAAATTATTGAAAAACATCTTAGGTAACCGGTGGCACCTGCGGATGGAAATGAGGCACAGCTGAAATACAAAGCCTTCTTGTGTAATATCATAGGGAAAACAAACAAACGAACCAAATAAACCAGGCTTGATTTTATAATGAATACTATTAAGCTTCCCAAGTCCAATTTAACCCTGAGTATTATTCCAAGAAGCTTGAAGGTTCCATGTTCACCCATTGAACCTGTCAGGGTTTGGTTGTGGTTTGAAGACCCAAATGCAGAGGCGAATTTTTTTGAAGATTTAATCTGAGGTTCACAACTGAGGCAGGGATCCAAAAATCCAAAAAATGCAACATGAAAAAAGTTAAACAAACCAGAACCATGGAGACATCAGGGGAAAACAATCACGACGAGGTAAAGCCAGAGTTAGACGAAGTTAGACGATGTGAGGAACCAGCACTGAGGAACTGCACAAGGAGAGCATCTATGGCTAACTGAACAAAGAGAGGACTAACGAGCAGATTGGGAGCAGGTGAGAAGAAAGCTGTCTATGGAGCTAGGGAAAAGTGAGATCAACACAAGAGGGCAACAGAGAGAAAGAAATAAAAACCTAAGAAGTGAAATATAGCCAGAAAACACAAACAAAATAAGAATTAAACCAATAAAACTAGAAAACATGGAGCAAAGTTAAACTGAATACTCAAAAGAAAACATAACAGAACCAACACTGTGACACAATCAATTATATATAAAATGCAAAGGATCATATCAGGAAAGAACATAGCTCTAAATAATTTACTGCAATCCGATTTTTACCGTATTTTATTAAAAAGGAAACTATTGAGATACTCAAACCTACATATGAGGAAAATGTACAAATCATAGAGTTGGACCTAGAGACATATTCTTTAATTATACACACTTACTCTGTTACAAATGTATGCAGACACAATTCAACCTTTTAATGCGGTGTACTTCCCCTGCAGTGTACTTATGTACAGTAGTGCTGTCAGTTCAAGCTCTGGTTTTCAGTGTCGTGTCCTTGGGCAAGACACTTCACTCGCATTGCCTAGTGATGGAGGTCGGAGGGACTGGTGGTGCCAGTGTATAGCAACCTTCTGTCACTTATTCAGATAATAAGTGTGCAACATTATGTAATTGTTCCTGAGGGAACCACAAAACATTCAGCAACACTAAGGACACTCTAGGCCACAAACACCGGAAGTGGTTGTTAGGTGTTTAAAAAAAGAGTAAATGGTTAGCAGATGAAGGGAATGTCTTTTAATTAAAATTAAATGTCACAGTAACTCATGGGCATTTTTTTTAAATGAGTTGTCATAGGTATTGATAGCTGTAGGCAGGTAGGATCTTATGTAGCAGTCTCTCTTTTACAGGATCTGGAAAAGTCTCTTACCGAATACACTATATTGTTGTTTGTCTTCTGAAGATGATGTTCACTGTTGTCTATAATGTTCTTCACTTTGTGAATAAGTGTTCTTTGTGAAATCCTCTCCCGGTGTTCTGTATAATCCCACAGAGCTGCTCTGCACTTACCTTTAGGACTGTGGGGCTAATAACATCTGGTCCTGGAGATTTATTGTGATTCAGTCTCTCTAGTTGCCTCTTTTCTTTTTAGTTCTAGAGATAGGCAGGATGAAGGTATAAAGAGTAGGTTCTGATTTGGCTTAGAACAAACCCTTAGAAGCAGAAGGGTCAATGGCAAAAGTGGCAAATGAAGTATTTGAGGTGTAACAGTGGAGTTTTGGGTCAAATAACGGTGAGATAGATGACTGTGGGCAGGAAAAAAGGATGCCAAGTTTGTTGCTTGAAGCCTGTGGTTTTCTTCATTCTTCACCACAAATCCCTGGTCTTGTTCTGCTGAAGCATGTTTTCTAGCCTCTTCTTGTGTGCCTCCTAACTTTCTCTTATCTTGACTAAATTGCTACTATATACTTCTTACAGTTCTTCTTTAATGCAGGTTGTCTCTTGTAAAGTGGCTTGTACTCTCAGCAGCATAGGCGGATCTACTGGGGTGGCATAGGGTGGCAAATGCCACCCTAAATGACAGCCTTGCCACCCCTGCTGCCACCCCAGTTGGCGGTAGGGGTGGCGAGGCTTATAAATTATGGATCATTTGAGAATTACGACCGCTAATTTCTAAAGTCGGACTGCAGTGAATGCAGCACGAGATGACGCGAGAGCAACTCTAGACTGATTGTTTTGAAAACCGAGTGGGGCAAAGCGAGGGAGCCAGGGGTCATGGGGAGAGGAGACACAGGATGAAACAGGTAAAAACTGATTAACTATCTATCGAGAAATGAAATCATAATGAAAGCACAATGTTGCTAGCATAGCTGCAATGTTGATTTTGAGATGATAAAAATCAGGTTACAGAACGTTATTTCTCTATCTATGATGTTAGTTAGGCCTGACGTCTCAGGCTCAGAAAGACATATTTGCGGTCAACTATGACAAAAAAGAGACTATCAAGTTTGGTTGTACTCAAATCAAAGCGCACAAAGGCATTGGATCTAAATAAAGTTGTGAAGCGTTTTGCTGAGCAACATGGAAATCACTGCATTCAGCTGTTATAGTCATGTTAACTTTATGTTCTGCTCTCTGGTGAGCCTTTACAGAGCTGTTACATTTTGTTTTGGCACCTGAGAAAATCTGATATTTCCTTTAATAAAACCAAAAGTGTTAAAAGTTAAAAATGTGATACTGGTGTAAATCCTGCTTAATATGAAGCAGTGTTGTTGTTTCTTTTTTTGTATATATAGTATATAGCTATACAGAAATGACCTGTATGAACCTACTCACAAGCAAAATGTATTTTTATGTTGCTTCTTTTCAGATTTGTGGAGATTTTGATGTAACAAACAGAACCCGCCTTTTTGTTGATTTGTTGATACAGCAGTATGGAGGACCAACTCTGCCATATTTAAAAATAAATACAGAAATAAATAAATGCTTAATAAATAAATAGGCATACAATTAATTGCCACCAAAAATACAAACAACAAATAAATGTAAGTAGAAATTAAATTATACAGCTAGTTATACAGGTATATAACTCTTTTAATTGGCTTCTTTATTTCTTTGCCTTTTTAATATTTACCTTATTTATTTTTTTTGTCATTTATCATCTTCAACTTCATTTTTTAATTACTTATATTTTTAAGTATTTATTTATGTGCATGTTATAATATTTTTGTCTGTTTTATTCTGCCTTTGTATTTTTTTTACCCTAGTTATTTATTCACCGCTATTTCTTTCTGCCTGCCCTTTTTACATTTCTGGCTGCCATTATAATATAATTTCTAATTACATTTATTTGTTGATTGTATTTTTGGTGGCAATTAATTGTATGCTTATTTATTTATTGAGCATTTATTTATTTCTGTATTTATTTTTAAATATGGCAGAGTTGGTCCTCCATATGCAGCTCTATCTACAGCAGATCTACATGCATGAAATGTCCCTTTCATTTTGCCTTAACTGCTGTATGTCAAGTTACTGAGGAACAAATGGGGTAAATGTGTGTTCAGAGTAAACATTACATAGATGTCCAGTACCTTGTTTGGGTGCCTTGACCCATTTATTTCTACTGTGTAGTTCTGCTCACTTTAGTCCAGCTCAGTCCATAGATCTCTGATCAGTAACTTTTTCTTTCTATAGTTTCTTCTTGTGCAAATGCTGCAAAGCTGCCTCTCTGACAGTCAATCTCACACATCTGCCACTCAGCACCTGTGTCTCTTACCTTAATACCTTTCCTGTCATAAGGCCCCACTAGAAGTAGTGTTATCATTCTTCTATCTCCTATTAAGTGAGATCACATTGTACGATGTATTATTAATATGAACTGTTTCACATGAAACACTAGTACTGTACATACTATTCTCACCAAACTGTGATAACTGTGATTAAATTCAGTGTAAACAAATGCCATATGTTGCCACCCCTAAAAAATTCCTGCCCCCCTCTTGCCACCCCATAAATATTTGTCTAGATCCGCCCCTGCTCAGCAGTGAAAAACAAGATTATGATCTGATATCCTAAGAGGAGTTCTTACTTTGGAGATATATGAGTCCTTAACATTTACATAAAAGAAGTCCAAAGTTTTGATTGCTCTGGTACAGCAGCTTACAAACTGTTGGGATGTTGGCAGTGGAGCAGAGAGATATGCTATCCTTACATGTAACATGATTGAAGTAGCAGAAGCAGCTGGTTTACATGCAAAGTCTATGGTTGACCTGCATCAAGGCGTACCAAAAGGTCCTGCAATGCATCTCAGCAGCTGAAGCGGCACCTCATGAGTTTCTGAGCATCTTAGGTGCGTGATGCACTTCACAAGGAGCAGCTGCTGGAGTTTGAAAAATTGAACTTTTGATTTTTGACACAGAAGTAGTGGACGCTTTTTTGTTGCTGAAATTGCATTTGGTTTAAAGTAGCATGATTGAAATCACCAGTTATTGCTACAAATACATTTGACTGTTGTGTCTGTAGCTTGAACTTAATACATCACATGCAGTGTCGCCAACAGTACAAGGTGGAATGTAAATGGTTACCAAAAGAACACTTGCAAACTCTTTCACACTCTTGGAAACTGTTAAATTACCGTATTCATTATGATCACACACTTAAAAATGAAATCTTTTTTTAATTAATAAAAGAAAAAAATAATCTATAAAAATGACATTGTCTCATTGTTATTGCACTCAGCAAATAAAGTATTTGTTATGATTCCTGGAACTCGTGCTGGTTTGATCCAAGATTCAACACACCTGTCACCTCCATCCATTTCCAATCAGCCTCCATCTCATTCACATGCTTATCTGACTATTTAACCAACTCTCTTCCCTACCACCATCAGACAGCTGAACGTTGAAAAGAAACTGAAAAACTGAAAAGAAAAAAAAAATAACTAAAAAAAAGCTGAATGTTGAAAGAATTGTACAGTAAATCATATCACAGTCTCTGCATCAAACTGACCATATCAATGTGTTTTTTGCACCACGTTTTTTTCCCCCAATGTTTACATTAGATCAATGCTGCAGTTTAAGAAATGGAAATGGCATGAGAGTTTTACAAACAAAATTTAGTTTTGTATACTCTCTGTGTATACAGAATGACAATAAAGTTTGTCTAAGTCTCTCAGAACAGTCTCTACTGCCAGATTATTATAAGTCATTGGTGAGTTTTATCCAGCTTTCCTGCATACTTGTCTGGCTGATTCTGACCTGGTTCTACCTCCTTATTCTCTGAGCCTGCCTGAACCCTATCGGACCTGTCATAGTGTGTTTTTGGATCTGTGACCTGTTTTCTGCGGCCTTTCTGTGGCCTGACCTCGTTCTCCCCCAAGATTGTCTCTGGATCTCGGATCACCTGACTTTGACTGTGGATTGGCTCTCGGATTCTGAACTCTGGTTTGTCTCCTTGTTCATTCTGCCTGTGTCTGCTCTCACGGATCTGACCCTGTGCATTACCCTGGACCAATGAGTAGCTGTCAAAGAAGGATTACACCAAATCAGCTTGGATGGATTCTGGAATCCTCTGAGGTTCACTAGTGATGTCACACACCAACGGGCATCTTCAGAAACTCTTAAAGGTTGTCCCCAAATACTGTAGAAGGTTAGTGAAACAGAATCCACCACTATAAACATTTCCCTGTCTTTCGGTCTGGTCACTCAACTGTCCAGTCTCCTTCCAGAAGTTCCGTTTGCTTAGTCTGGTCAATTCCTCTGGACCTGTGGCAATTTCAAATTCCATTAAACTGTTAAAATATCTGTTGTTTCTGGGTGAATTCTGGTTCTTCTGTTTTCTGGTTGATACAGAATTCCTTTATAATCCTTGCTGTTATATTGCAAGAATCTTTTTTTTTGTGCTATTAGATAGATAGATAGATAGATAGATAGATAGGTAGGTAGATAGCTATCTATCTATCTATTAGTTAGATAGGTAGATAGATAGATAGATAGATAGACAGACAGACAGACAGACAGACAGACAGACAGACAGACCGACAGACAGACAGATGATAGATGGATAGATAGAGTACATATAGTATTGTTCTCAATTACAGCTGTATATAATCATGTACAAGCAGTTTGGCTTTTAAAACAAACCTCTTTAATTTTAAAACAATGAGCTGTCAAATAAAACATGAAAACTCACATGCAAATAGAAGTTCAGGTTACACAGTGCATGGCTGATATAATGCAAATAAGCTATTCCTGCAGGAGCATTGCACATATTTTTGCTGGATGCCACTGAGAATAAAGTGTTTTCACATTCTTTTAAGAACTAGCGATCTTAAAAAAAACATGATTGTCCTCAATTATACTGTAGATTGGTAGGACCAATAATAAGTAAAAAAAAAAAGATAAGGTATATCACTATTTTGATTGTTTTAAAATGTACCTGACTGTGTAGTTTACAGGTAGTGGTAGAGTTCTGAATTATTTTTTTCACGTAGATTAAAAAAATAAATGATAATAATCGGTGTTTTAGATAAACAAAATAGAATAGATTCTGCAATTATAATCCATCTCCAACTATCCTCGAGCCTGAAGGGGGCCAACCACATTTTCTCAGTCAAGAACCATGGCCTGGACTTGGAGAAGCAGAGCTTTATTCCAGCCGGTTTGCACTTATGTGTTTACTGACTGGCCAAGTGTATTCTGTAAGTATTGGCAGGAGGGTGCCAGCAGAACATCTTCATCTGCAAACACCAAGGATGAAACCTGCTGCTTCCAAACAGGGCTGTTGACAGAGGGCAGCTCTACCACAGCATAACATGCTCTAGGAACAGGTCAGACTTAGACAGGCTGGGAAAACTCCCTTGAACTGTCTCTTACTGATGTCCCAATGCAAAATGATTTTGGTCATGGGCAAGACACTGTCTGGATGGAGTAGAGTGGGTAACAGTAGAGAAGCTGCAGAGACGTGTGTTAAACTACGACTCTGCTTCCTGGACTGCACCCTCGGTGGTCAGGGTTTTGGAGGACTAAAAAATTTGGCCAGAGTCCTAGAAAGAAGAGCTGTACCATCCAAAGTGGGATGGATGCCGTCTCTCCGAATCAGACCAGGCTTTCCCCAAAAGGATTGCCAATTATTAATGTAGCCCACGTTGTTTTCATTATGAACACCATATTAAAGCATAAGGTTGTGCACTTGGCTTTGGGACAACCTAGGTCTATGATTGACTTTTCAGTCGTTTCTTCTTACCTTATTTTCCCTGTAGGAGGAGAATAATAACCCTGAAGGAGGTTTCCAGTTGATCAGCACCCAGTTGCCAATTTTAAACTTATTGGTTTTCTCACATGCTGAAAATGATTTGATCATTTTATTATATTCTATTCAATTTATCTTTCACATGGCTTTTCATATACTTAACTGAATAAATTAGGGCAAGTTTAGAACAACAATTGAAAAGAACACCTATGCTGTTTTAATATTTTACTGCCGTGTGAACCACCCACTTTTGCTAAGCTTGCTTTTGTGGTGCAGTGCTTAGCGCACATGACCCATGTATGGAGGCCTTAGTCCTCCAAGTGGACAACCTGGGTTCAAATCCAGCCTGTGGTCCTTTCCCGCATGTCTCTCTCCCTTTCCTGTCAGCTTATTGTCCATAAAAATGAGCCACTAGTGCTGTAAAAACTCCAAAAAAAAAAAAAAAAGTCAAACACTGTCTTAGGAGGTAAAGGTTTGTCCTGTGAGCTTCGGTTTGAGCCCCCACTCTATCCTCGTCAGTCGGTCGGGGTCAGAGGGGCCAGTAGAACCAAATCTATGGCAACCTCACTTTTATCCGCCTGCCACAAGGCAACTGTGGCTAAAGTGTAAATTGCCACCATCAGTGTCTGAATGTGTGTATGTATGAATAGTAAAAGTTAAGCACTTTGAAGTCGCTGGACTTGATGATGGAGTACACTCCAATTCTTGACACTTTAAAACTCTGGGCTAACTTTGTTCATTCTTCTCCTAATGTGTGAACACTGAGCGATTTTTTTTTTTGTTAATTTTGATTATTACAATATCAGCACATCATTATATCACAGCAGTTTTCAACACTACTTAATAAATAGCTTCCTTTGCGGAGGAATTTAAAATATCCAAATTTTCAAATTTCAAATTAGGCATCATTTTGTTTTTTAATATACTGATTTTCTTTAATGTTGCTGATGATTTAGAGCCCTTTATTAATGAGGCACTAAAAGGTATCCATCTATTTATCTGTAATTATAAATGTTAGTGTGTTTGGTTACTGTTGCTACAGTAACAATAGGAAAACATCTAATAAATATATGGCATTGTCATTTATGTTTGCTGTCCTTTTTTAGCAAAATATCAAAACCTAACAAAAGTCATCGGGTCCTATGGCTGCAGGTGCATCGGAACCCACCCCCACCAACTGTCATCACAAACTTCAATTCGATTCAGTTTATTTATATAGCGCCAATTCACAACACACGTCATCTCAAGGCACTTTACAGTTCACCAGATCATACAGTCAAATTGATTCAAAGTTTTCTGTCTCAGGAAAACCAGTTGATTTCATTGACTCATTAACTCAAATGCAGTCCCTCACACTAAGCATGCCTGAAGCGACAGTGGAGAGGAAAAACTCCCTTATAACAGGAAGATACCTCCAGCAGAACCAGCCTCAGTGTGAGCGGCCATCTGCCGAGGCCGACTGGGGTTCAAGGAAACAGAAGTAGAGATACAAAAGCAACTGTAAAAGGCGGCCCAGTACAGGAAAAACACAGCCAGGCAGACGAGCTACAAGCCAGCTCCCATGTCAGAGGATGAAGAGAGCACATCCAGCCAGTCACGGTAAGAGAAACAGGACTACACAGGAAAACAGGCCGATCTCCAGCATGTATAAACAAGAGTGTTGATGGCAGCAGCACAGCTGATATTTCTCTCCAGGATGGTGTCACAGCCAAACAGGAATAGACGAGGCAAAGCTACTACGAGAAAAAGCAGAGAGAGCATAACATTAGAAATTTAACTAACAGATTCTGCAGAGTGGGAGAATAGAGATAGAATGATGAAAGGGGGGTCCCTATGTCCTCCAGAAGTCTAAGCCTATAGCAGCATAACTATAGGCTTATACCTTAGCCTCTCTAACTATGAGCATCATCAAAAAGTAGACAGGGTGTCTGCCTCATGGACTAAAACTGGTAGTTGGTTCCACAGGAGAGAAGCCTGATAACTATAAAATCTGCCTCCCATTCTATTTTTAGAAATTCTAGGAACCACTAGTAAACCTGCAGATTGAGAGCAAAGTGCTCTGTTAGGAATATAAGGAACAATCATATCCATGGAGCTACTGCAAAACGTTAACCTCAGAATTCTGACTTTAACATCAGAATTATGACTGAATTTTGACAGAAGGCAAACATGTTAGCATCAAGTCGCAGACATATCTGTTTTAAAGACTAAACTAGCTCTCTTGTTTTAATCACCTTCTGCTCTTCCATTAATGAAATAGTATCACAGGGGACCCGGGCACATAAAAAGTCCATCTGCTCCCACATCTCTTCCTTCATGGTACCCATCTACATTAAGATCCAGAATTCTGAGATTAAAGTCAGAAATAAGAGAACAAAGTCAGAATTCTGAGATTAAAGTCAGAATACAGAGAAAAAAGTCGAAATTCTGAGATTAAAGTCAGAATACAGAAAAAAAAGCCAGAATTCTGAGATTAAAGTCAGAATTCAGAGAAAAAAAGTCAGAATTCTGAGATTAAAGTAAAAATTATAAGATTAAAATCAGAATTCTGAGAAAAAAAGTCAGAATTCTGACTTTAACCTCAGAATTCTGACAATTTTGACAGCAAACAAACATGTAAGCATCAAGCCACAGAGATATCTGTTTTAAAGACTAAACTACACTCACCGGCCACTTTATTAGGTACCCCATGCTAGTAACGGGTTGGACCCCCTTTTGCCTTAAGAACTGCCTCAATTCTTCGTGGCATAGATTAAACTAGGTGCTGGAAGCATTCCTCAGGGAGTTTGGTCCATATTGACATGATGGCATCACACAGTTGCCGCAGATTTGTCGGCTGCACATCCATGATGCAAATCTCCCGTTCCACCACATCACAAAGATGCTCTATTGGATTGAGATCTGGTGACTGTGGAGGCCATTTGAGTACAGTGAACTCATTGTCATGTTCAAGAAACCAGTCTGAGATGATTCCAGCTTTATGACATGGCGCATTATCCTGCTGAAAGTAGCCATCAGAAGTTGGGTACATTGTGGTCATAAAGGGATGGACATGGTCAGCAACAATACTCAGGTAGGCTGTGGCGTTGCAACGATGCTCAATTGGTACCAAGGGGCCCAAAGAGTGCCAAGAAAATATTCCCCACACCATGACACCACCACCACCAGCCTGAACCGTTGATACAAGGCAGGATGGATCCATGCTTTCATGTTGTAGACGCCAAATTCTGACCCTACCATCCGAATGTCGCAGCAGAAATCGAGACTCATCAGACCAGGCAACGTTTTTCCAATCTTCTATTGTCCAATTTCGATGAGCTTGTGCAAATTGTAGCCTCAGTTTCCTGTTCTTAGCTGAAAGGAGTGGCACCCAGTGTGGTCTTCTGCTGCTGTAGCCCATCTGCCTCAAAGTTCGACGTACTGTGCGTTCAGAGATGCTCTTCTGCCAACCTTGGTTGTAACAGCTAGTTATTTGAGTCACTGTTGCCCTTCTATCAGCTCGAACCAGTCTGGCCATTCTCCTCTGACCTCTGGCATCAACAAAGCATTTCCGCCCACAGAACTGCCGCTCACTGGATGTTTTTTCTTTTTCGGACCATTCTAACCCTAGAGATGGTTGTGCGTGAAAATCCCAGTAGATCAGCAGTTTCTGAAATACTCAGACCGGCCCTTCTGGCACCAACAATCATGCCACGTTCAAAGTCACTCAAATCACCTTTCTTCCCCATACTGATGCTCGGTTTGAACTGCAGGAGATTGTCTTGACCATGTCTACATGCCTAAATGCATTGAGTTGCCGCCATGTGATTGGCTGCTTAGAAATTAAGTGTTAACGAGCAGTTGGACAAGTGTACCTAATAAAGTGACCGGTGAGTGTAGCTCTCTGGTTTTCATCTACTTCTGCTCTTCCATTAATGAAATAGTATCACAGGGGACCCATCGGGCACATAAAAAGTCCATCATTTTCCACCAATGTGTTACTGGCCCTCCCAAAAAACAAATCTTTGTCAGTGAAGTTGACTGCTCCCACATCTCTTCCTTCATGGTGCCCATCTACATTAAGATCCAGAATTCTGAGATTAAACTCAGAATTAAGAGAAAAAGTCAGAATTCTAAGATTAAAGTCATAATACAGAGGTAAAAGTCAGAATTCTGAGATCAAAGTCATAATTCTGAGGAAAAAAAAGTCTGAATTCTGAGATTAAAGTCAGAATTCTGAGATTAAAATTAGAATTCTGAGAAAAAATTCTGACTTTTTTTCTCATATTTTACTGAAATAAAATGTAGAAATCAGTTAGCTTTTTTTTTCCAGTGGCCCTAATCCTCTTTCGTACTGCCACATACGAACCTGAAAAACTAAAGTTTTCATACTTCTTCAGAATGTAGTCCATCCTCGCATTCGGACCACATTACCCATAATGCAACGCGAGCTTTAGTCACCGCACCTTCACCGGGTGGAGCTTGCAAGCGATAAACCGTGGGCTGCTGCTGCTGCTTGTTGGAGTGGAAATTGTTTGACAGCAGAGGGAGAGGAGACCCGCGCCCAGGGACTGACACGACAAGTTGAGTTGTTTTAGCACCGCTTGGTCGGGCACCTTTCGAGCCAGGAGCGAGGACAACCCGGGGGCGACAAATGAATTGTCGGAGTCTAAGCAGCAACAGGGCACGGAGCGAAATGTCAGCGACTGTTTCAGCCTCGAGCCTCTGAGGGAGCGCGACTAGTACACCGCAACGCGGAAAACATTAAACGGGGGGAGAGAATGCGAATGGTGCGAAGATACCGAAACCAAACAAAATGGAAACCATGTAGCATCGCTCCAGCCTTTCATATAGCTAGAACTAACGTTAGAGTAGAGAATAGATAGCCAAGGAGCTAGGCGCAGCAACTATATACATGTAAAGTTATTCCCCGGTGGAGCTAAAGCGGAGCCCAGGCAGGAGGTGTCTGTTGAATCAGAGGAGTTCATCAGAGCGAACAAGAGGACAAACAGGAGGATGCTTCGGAGGAGACTGACCCGTTTGGTATGTGTGATTGGCATCTTAACACACATTATTAGCTTATAACACCCAGCTGTCTGATGATGCTTTAACTCCTTGTCTAGGTTTAGAAGAACAGGAAGCATTTTCAGTTATAAAAGCTGTTTTTTTTCATGACCAGTAAAAAAAACACACATACATAAAGCAGAAAAAACATTTATTTCACAGCAGCAAACAGCATTATCCAACCAGATTTGTATGTATCCTCTTTAATAGATTTTCTGACACATGTATGCGAGTGTGAACTGAAGTCTCCTGTCCTCACTTTAGGTCACTTTTCTGGCGCCCTGCGAGTTAGTTTCGATTTAACCTCCTGAAGGAGCCCATTAGACCAGGGATCAAACCCTGAGAAGTTTCTTTATCCTTTTATTTCAGAGCATTTGGTTCAGCGCTGAGGGTTTTCAGCTGCAGTGTCATCACCAAATTTGTCTCCATTTAGATAAAGAACATTTCAAGCAAAGATTACACATGATGGACCTCAACAATTGCTTTTAGCACTACACTTGGGTCAATAAGAATGGATTGTTTACATTAGTAAAACAAAATGTTAAACTTAATTCATTTATTTCCAGCAAGAACTATGTATCAGGAATGATTTTAAAAAAAAAAGCTTGACTTTAGATTAATTATAATTTTCATCATGGAGCTTTTATTCAGAGATATATGGACAAGAGAATCGGGTAGAATATGTCTTGACAGTCATCCAGGTGGAAGTCCTTCCACAAGGGGTGTAAACTACAAAAGGTTATTAATGGATCCAAGCACATAAAAGGAAAGTTTGGTGGAAGGACATATTCCTAGAAGGAAAAAAGGTATGAGAGTAACAGGAATGATCACAGCTTGAAAAAATGTGAAGCCAAATCAAATAAAGAGTTTGGAGGTGATTTGCATGGCATGAAATTCAGCAAAGGTTAGCTATATGAGGTTTAACCATGACTTTCACATATCATTTATTAGGACATTCATGAGCCAGAGATGTCTGAGGTTCCATGTCTAAGTTTAGGAGAGAAGGGAATGGACTGTTTTGAGCACATATGCAAGCTCAAATTGTTCTCATTCTGCCTGTAATTATTATTTTTAATATTTTTATTTTTAAATGAATTACATTATATAATAACCTTACAGATTAATTCTTTGGGGATTCTAGTGACATGGAAACAGATGTATTTTGAATGCAGTTTGGCACACATGCAGATCAGCGATGGGGTATGTAAATGGTGTGATTTGCAAGGAGCAGACACACCTAGCAGGATGCCACAGAACAAAAGCAGTTTCATCACAACTAGAGTGGATGGCTATCAGGAAGATGTCAGAGTGTCTGACAGGTTTGCATGAGGTTGGCTGGTCACATTGTGCAAATGTACACCATGTGGTGCATACAAATATAGTGGCTTGATGTAGAAACTATTGACTCCATGATGGCTCTTGCACATGTTGTCCATTGGATCATGGTTTTTAAACTCCATACCTGTGTCTGGATGGCAGTTATGGATTTTTTGGGGTTCCATGTTGCTTGTTGAACCACTAACATAATTGCCCTTGGAGAGGGCGGGTCTTTTGAAAAATTTGCGAAAATCCTCCACTATTACTTTAGGTAAATAGTTTTCTTAAAGGCAAGTTGTTCCTCAGTTTCAGCCCTCTACAGCATTCTGTCCTCTCTCAGAGAAATAACATAAGTGTTAATATCATGTAGGAAGCCAAGTTTATTTGAAGTCACTCATACTTGTGGTCTTCCTCCTATCTGGGACTGGGTTGCGGGGGCTACAGTCTCAGCAGAGACTTTGTTCCGTTCCTCTTGGTCACACTCCTCCAGCTCTCACTGTAGTTTTCAACATGGGTGTTGAAGTCTCCAAGCAGATAGACGGAATCCTCAGGAAGGGCACTGCCTGCCGGCCTCTCCTGAGCAGAAGAGGGTCCAGGATTCCCTGAAGAGTTGGGTTCCAGACCATAGGCTATGCTCTTTAGATTAGCCCTACTAGTCCTAGCTGGTAAAGCTCAACCTCCTGCACTCCCCGCTGCCCACCAGGGGATGGCCTTTCAGTGGTCCTTGGGGCTTGGCCCGGCTGAGGCCTTCAAGGAGGAATCCGACCACCACGTCCTTGCCCTGTGAACCTCAGGCCTGTATTCGGGAGGCTCTGACCCATCACAGAGAGGGTCCTTGTGGTCAATTAGAATAACATTTTCTCTACTGATTAACCCAAGCAACAGCTTTGCAGCAGGATGCACTGGTTTGTGTCGTTGCTTGTTTATTTTACGAAGCAGTCAGCTAATACCACATGCCTGCTTTGATTTCTATCGCAGCATTCCTGGAAAACTAACCTCGTCATTAGCTTGTTTGTGTCCTTGAAACTAATAACAGCTAGCTTTAGCTTACACTGTCTTGAGGGTTTTTTTAAACTTGGTGTTTCAGAAACTTGAGTTTTACTGCCTTTTACATTCAAGCATTGGGTGAGCATGTAGCACTGCTAAGAATTTGTTTGGAAAAGACTAGGTCATTTATAAATTATTGCCCTATTAACAAAGGTCTAACGGTATATTGCTTCTTTTAATTATACCTTCATATCAAAAATCATTGCAAAGGTTTTAAAAGCAGCCGACAGACAGACAGGCAGTGAGTCAAAGGCATTATTTTTATAAACATTATTTTTAGGCTCCAGTGGCCTTTATTTTATTATTTATGAAAGTAGGCAGACAGGAAATAGGATTAGACAGCGGGGGAAGACCTGCAGCAAAGGTCAACCGGCCAGGGCTCGAACCTGTGACAGCTGTGTCTGTATGGTGGCTGTGGCAGTTAACCCCTGTGACACTGCATTGCTCTAGTCAAAGTCCTTATTGATATAGTCACAAAGTTTTAGTGGAAAATAAGGTCATTTTCATTATGACTTTCTTTTGCCCTCTGAAAGTCAACTGTAGGCTCGTAATTACTTCCTTTTAATGCTTGAATTACCTATTTCCTGTAGACAAAAAGTTGATAAAGAACAGGTGATTTATTCCATCATTATATGTCCAACAGGTGGATTAATCACTCTTCAGACTCTTTCTCCTGCTTTATATCCCTGTCTTTTCCTCATAAAAAATTAGATATTTCCATAAAATACTTTAACTTCAAATTTCATGTCGCGCTATTTTTTTCGTCGCGTTTTAAAGTTCACATCCTGATCACTGTAATTTTTTTTTTGGAACCTCATCGGTAAATAATCAGAACGCCTTCTGAAAGCCACAGTTTATAAATGCTAAAGCCACTTTACTGCCACTTTATCATTCACTAATGCACCAGTAACTTGTTGTCACTGGTGGCTGAATCCTCTGCCAGCTGTGTGAGCTGTATAGATACTGACAGTGAAGAAAGAGAGGCAATATAATAATTATAGTGCCTGACCCTCCTCCTAGCCTCATTCTCAGTGTTGCCAGGTCAGCTGATTTTCCTGCTTCTGAAGAGGATTGCTCCTGTAATTTCTCCTCAGTGTGAGCTGTAAATAATATTTTGCGCAGAGCAGCCAGCAACACTGTCACTGATGCGCACCTTGGAGTTATCTCCACCTCTGGCTCTCTGCCTCCTGATTCACAGGACCCCCTTTTTGCCTGCAGGAGGTACACAAGCCACGTAAAGCAGTAGGGACATTGAGAATGACAACTCAAACCGAATGAAACATGGGAAGCTTTTGTGTCCCGCTTGACTGTTTTCATGAAACATGGTTGGGGAAATGTGTGGTGCAGAGCTCCTTGAGAGGAAGGGAGGCTCCAGTGGTTGTAATACTCTTGACAGGAATGCTAAAACCGCATGGTTGCCTTTGATGTTCATTCAAGGCCTTGAAGGCAGCAGTGTGATCTGTTAGAGGTGGAGCCTGCCTAAAATGTGATAGTGCTCTTTTTGGGGGTCCCTGCCTTAAGTCATAGGACTGCAGAACAGGCACACAAAAAAATCTCTTTTTAGATTTTATCCTGTGCACACAAGTAAAAAGTCAAGGGGTTAGAAAAATGTGTTTATTAATGAATTGCAATAATTTTTTCTTACATTTAAACCTTGATCAGGCAAAACGTACTGAATCCGTTTAGTATCTCCTGTCAACAGGTTTATGATATACAGTCAACATTTCTTAAATTAAATGTATTCCCCCTTAATTTGAGCAGATAAATATTATGATCTGCCAACTGAATGAGTGTTTTTACCCTTGAAATAAGAGAAGTAGATAATGTGCACTTGAAATAAGACAAAGCAATTGTTTTTTTTCTTATTTTAAATGTAAATTGACTTGTTCCACTTGCAAAGTGTCTCACTTAACCTCCTCAATTGACGAAAAAATGCATTTGTTTTAAGAAAAAATGATTTATGTAGATTTAGAATTTTTTTCCAGCTTGCGTCTGGCTGCAGACCTGTGCTGTGAGGTCTCCCTCACTGTTAGGGCTGGACATTTATTTGAAACCTTTCAAAATAAATGCAATATTGATTCAAAACCTTTTAAAATAAAAGTAAGTATACCAGAAGTGTTTTTGCATTTAAATGCAAAAAATCTGTTTAGTTGGAAGGTTTTGAATAAAAATCCAGAATAAACGTCCAGTCCTGACAGTCAAGGCCACTTCACAGTGCTGGTCTGCAGCCAGATTGTTTTGGAAAACGGGAAGATCTGAGATTTTCCCAGTGATCTGGTTGTTCACATCGTGGAGATGCTGTCACCCTGGTAGTCAGGCTGTTGTCTTGCAGCACCACATTGCAAACACTCCACTTCTTAAGTCTGGCTGATCTACTCAGTTTGTGGCCTTGGAGTGAGCACTTGAAAAGTGCTATAGGGCCGTTGTCAGATGGTGAAGTGAGGAGATCTGAAAAGCTTTTCCTATAAAGCCTGGGCAATAAAAACAAAATGCCTCTATGGAGGTGACGACTCATAGGTTCATAGTGCTGCTTATGGTATTCATCCACACACTTCTTACTTATAGCCTACTAAAGATGCTGGAGAGTTATAAAATTATTGATGGTGCAGCAAATTCTGCAGACTGACAATAAAACCTAGATTTTTTTTTGTTTTTGTTTTTTACATTTATTCATTTTCAATGTCTATTAATTTGATATGCAAAAACACATTTTACTTTTGGTTAAACTTGCATGTTAACTAAAATGTCCCGTTTCCTGTTGTGGTCTGTATAGGGTAGTAAAGTAACACAATCTGTTATTAGCAGGTAAATAAGTTGGGCCATGTGTTCAGGCAGATGGCTAGCAGTTTACTGCTCTACAGAATGCTCTTGTTAGCATGCCAAGTGTACTTTTTTATTTTTTTTTATTTTATTAAAACTGTACCTTATTAGAGGGGTGGGTGGTACTCATTCAATATAAAATATTTCCCAAAAACTTAAATTTGTATTGCTTATTGGCAAGAATGTGTTGCAGTAAATCTCAAACACTACAAAATATGTTATAAAAAACAAGAAGTTAAATTCATTTGAAGTTAGTTTTGTAAGCCTTTTTTAGAGCCACCTCTTCTTCCTGTGTCTTTTTTTGTAAACCGGTTGATACAGTATATTTTTTTATGCCTAACCGCAGTGACTGATCTCATTTTTAGCACAAGGGGTTGTTAAAAGGTGTAAAGAATTCTTTTTATTTAAAAAGCTTCAGGGTCAGAATGAAGGATGACAGGCCTGATGTTATGACACAAATCCCCTTAACCTTACTCACTGTTAAATTTGGACAGTAGTTGCATGTAAATCTGTATCTGATGAGATATAACTTTATGCATTTTACCCAAAGTTAATACACTACAATAAATATCAGAGGCACAATGTTAAAGGTACCTGCTTAATGTAGTGTAGTTGATTTTATTGACGCAGTATGACAACAAAGCTTGCCTCAGGGGAACCACTCCACTTGTACTAAGGTTGTTTCAGCACTGACTGCCTCTCTCCCTTCAGCCTCTCTCTCCCCTCTTCTAATTCACAATACAGATTTACATCATTTTTCCTGTATTGTTGAGAAAACAGTCATTGCATTATTGAAAACTGAAGAACTTTGCGAGTGTGTGTTTTCAGAGGCACATGCAGAAATAACTGCTTCCTCCTAGCTACTTCCCCCAGACCCAAGTTCTCAGAAATGCAGGAGTACAATGGTTTGCTTTTCTTATTGTCTGCCCTGCTGAGTTGCAACCAGCTGTGAGCTGCACATGTGAACGACCTTTCTCAGAGTGATCAGTTTTTATGTAAATAATCAAAATCAAACAAGCGAAAAGTGAAGCCATTAAAGCATGATCAGAACAGATTAAAAAGAGTAACAATAGACTGGATGAAAATTCTTTGTTCTCTTTTAAGATTGAATATTTTAGCATTTGGGAGATAAACAGCATACTGCTCTAGGATTTATTTTTATTTTGTGCATAGCTGCCCTCATCTGACTTTCTGGTTATGTTCCACGGTTGTGTATTTCCCGGTGCGCATAGCAGGAAATACATTTTATTATAAACATTTTATACATTTCCCTGATTAATACTTATAAAAAAAAGGTTAATCATTTTTTTTTTACTTTTCTTTTTGATAGATCCATAATAACTTAAGAATGGAAAATGCATTATTGTGCATTACTCAAGCTGGTTGTCTACCATTGTTTATAAGTAAAAAGATAAACAAAAAATGTTCTTTAAAGGGAGTAAATGAAGTGTGATGACCAACACCGGCTGGTCAGAAGGTGTATTGTGTTTTTTATAACTTTTTTTCTCAGGCTGATTTAAATAAATATTAAAATAAGATCAAGAGGCTGACAAATTCCTTTTAGCAGACCTTTAAGCTTTAAATTCCAGGGCAGTCAGTGGAAAATTACTTATTCATACAACCATATGCAAATAGGCAATGTGGGGTTAGGTGTCATGACATCAAAATATGACAGGAGTCGCTGAAATCAAACCCACAACCTTCTGATTTAAAGACTGCTAACCTTCCCACTGAGTCACAGTTACCCTAAAAGCTCAAAAACTTCAAATCCTAAGGCTGTAGGACTACAGCAAACCGCAGGGAGCATCATTATTTAGACATAGATAAAACATGGAAGTATTGAAATCGCTCTCAGGGTTGCCAGCCCGCCAAAGAGCACAACGATGACTTCTGTTGTAGGTGTAAGGCCTAACATTTCTTGTTTATCAGACAGTATAATGAAATATAGTCAAAAAACAGCAGCATATCTGTGTTCTAAGATAAAATCTACTGTGGAACAAAAAAAATAATAGTATAAATCAAAGGCCATATTTCTTATTCTTTGGACAAGATGATAGTGGAACTTTGTTTGTTGTTGTGTTAACTGTTACATTTGCCATATATCCAGCCCACATTTCATAAAAAAGAACATCATACATCTGGTAAACTGATGGTGGTAATGTGATGCTGGTATGTAGAATTAGCAGACAGTGAAAGCAAAACAATCCAAAAAACAACAATGAAAAATTGGCCTAAAATTCATCCAAGGTGATCCCAAACATTTTATTTTTGCCACACCAGCAAAACCAGCCGTTTACTGTTACTTTGTGGAATTACTTCTCCACATAGGGACAAGTTGGTCTTAGTGCTTTTTTTGTTGCTAGAACTTGAAAACAACATCTCGTATTTACTCTACTTATGTGTCTGATGTTCAAATCTTAAGCAATGAATTCAATCTGTACAAAAATACCTTTTCACAGGAATGAAGATCATGATTTTGATGCTGCAGTCATCTTTAGGATTTAAATTAGTTTGTGTGCAATAAACCATGTTTTGGAAAGTTGAGCTATTTAATTCATCAACCCTGTTTGATCAGAAAAGATGTGTATTGATCAGAGCCTTGAATATTTTTGCCACCATCACTCTTGCAAACCGTGAACTTGCTGCTGGCAAAAAGATTTGCTTACTCTGATTTCCTTCGCTCCTCTCCGTTCTCCATCTGGCCTCTTGCACACTGTCCAATAATGGAAATAGGGCCAAAGACGCTCATCTGCAACACGCAGCGGGATAATAAATATATTTAGTGTGATCGAGAAGGCAGTGTGAAGTAAAAGCCGGTTGAAATATGGTGGAAGAAACTGCAAAGTCTTGCATGATTCACTTAGAAGCGAGAGAGAAACCAAAGAGGGTTACACAGTTTTGCACACTTTTTGCACCTCTCCTGTCACTGTTCCTGCCTAATGGATAGACTTTCTGATACCCTTGGTGTGGATAACATTGGAGTGGCGGCCATCCATTTTTTGATAACCAAAGATGGATTTTTAAGGCAATTTCCACTTTCTAGCAGGCAGAAGCCAGATTGAACTCTGTTTGTATCACTAAATAATTCAGATAGCTTCATTTATTTTAAATTCTCTCTCGTATTGCTCTGCCTTTTTTTTTTTCTTCCCTCTAATCTGTGCATTTCCGTCACACTAGTAGCACTTAGAATACCTCCTCATCATTCATATATGTATAAAGACTCATCCAGAGATTCCCTTTTGCCGGCTTCAGCCATTGCTCAGTGTTCGCAGTGAGATGTGAAGAGAATTCTGAGCTGTGCAGGTTTGGGCTTGGTGCAGTTTTTTTTCTCTCTGACTTAGTGTGTTGAAATTGGTTGAGATGTTAACATCTGTGGTGTTTGATCCTTCTTTTAATGAAACAATGTAATAATGAGATACCCTCTGGATATAGGAATGTAGATCGCTGTGAGATTTAATGAGAAATAGAGACATTCTCTTACTATAACACTTTCGTTAGCTTGTATCTTACTTCTTTATCTCCGTAACATTCTCTCAGCCAAGAATTTACTGAAGCTGAAACATATGTTT
Organism: Cyprinodon tularosa; assembly: GCF_016077235.1. Classification (NCBI taxonomy): domain Eukaryota; kingdom Metazoa; phylum Chordata; class Actinopteri; order Cyprinodontiformes; family Cyprinodontidae; genus Cyprinodon; species Cyprinodon tularosa. The sequence goes on along the minus strand of NW_024038974.1, from coordinate 2,182,401 downwards.
TTTTCTTTCTCAACAAGAAATGTTACATCTAATGCTGCATAAAAAATGGATTTAACTGAACTGGGTGGAATGCTCATTGAGTGAACCTTTCACTACTGAAAGACAACAAAACCACACTTAGTTTTGTTGCCCTTCAAAGTCTGAGGATTGTTAATTGAATAAGATTTTAGCTTTTTTAGGATGGTCTGTTATTAAATATATTGTCATCAGTAGGGTGGGGACTGATATAGATTTTTAGAGCATGTCAGCAATAGGTTTTACTGTAATAGCCTTTTTGTTGATATTGTACGGCTTTGTGCCAGTGACCCATGGGAGGAGAAAACTATTATAGTATGTATTTTAGTTAAATTCTAACCAAGGCTATACGTGAAAATGGTAAAGTCTAAAGTATCAGTTTGTCCCACACATATATAAATGTAGTGGAAAGGCATTTAAGACTACACAGCTTGGAACTCTCTTCAATTATAGATGAGTGTTGAGTGCAACTTATAATTGTCTCTTTTTTTTTTTTTTTTTTACAATGTTATTGCAACATGCTTATGTGTTCTGTAAAACAGCCTATGCAAGCCATCTATTCTGGACTGTTTGGAATAAGGAGACTCCAAATTTTTTGTATGCAAGCACTGGTAGTACCAAAAATAGTGCATGAATGTGTGGGTCACCACTATAAGTCACCTTTGAAATTAACAGGTTAACCCTGGTTTTTCAAATACAGGACAACCCCCTAACAATTGGCCTTTGACTCGCTTCCTACTGACAAAAAAAGCTGGGTCTGACTCCCTGATAGCAAGCTGTGTGGCCTCTGTCTCCACACTGCTGTTCGTCTCACGCCATCACTCTGGGTTGGTGTTGATGATCTCACCAGGAAATTAGCGGGTCGACCCAGGTCTGATGTTCCGACTGAATGCTGATTGGAGCCAAGCCGTTTGAATGCGATTTAAACTCTGGTCGCTTGCCGTGTCAGTTTACATGTTGACACACGTTAGTGAGCCGTTTCCACTGCCACTAACAGCAGATTGTTCCAGTTTTAAACTGGTTTTTCGGGCAGTGGGAAAGAGGTCTTAGACAAACATGTTAGTTTGTAAGCTATAAACCAGAATTTTTTTTTCAACTGCAAATATTGTAGAACGAACGTCTGTAAGTTCAGCATTTTGTTCATTGTAATGTTTATAATGATGTCTGCTGTTGTCTTGTTGCCACTTTGATTCTTTACCATTACACATTATAGTGCATTGAGCTTGGCATTCAATCAAGATATTTTGTTATTTGGTTCCCAGCAATCGCAAAAAAAAAACAAAAAAAACACATAAATTAGCAACAATATGAAACATTTATTTTGTTACTTTCCACTACTGCCAAAGCTTTTTTGCAAACGACTGTGTTTTCTTTTTTAATAAGTGGATGTACATTAAATATGGGTTTTCTAACAAACGAAGCTTTCCAGCCTTTATAATATATTCCAAAATGGAAGAACAGTGACAGAGATATAGTATTAAATCTTCATGACACTATACTTTTTTTTTTCCTGAGTTCAGTGAATTGCATTTCTTAAAGTTTATAGATACACAATATATGTAGAATTCTTAAAACAAATCACAGCAATTTATGTAAAAAAAGGTCGATATAGATATGTTTCAATAGGTTGAATACTTACAGGCTTTATTTTCACCTTATTTTATACAAAAACACAGTTTAGATCAGTTTGGAATCTGGTGACCTCTTGTTACTGTTGGTAAAAAAACAAAAAAAAACAAAAAAAAAACAGCAAAAATGTGTGTGACAGTTGACATTTCAAAAGATTTTAAACTCTAGCTGTTGCAGGAATAGCTTAGCAAAATTATCTATGTATGGCTTTTTAAAGCAGCCAAGTGATTGAGGAAGCAAGTTGATGTGTGAGAAGTCTTGATGAGTTCCCCTCCTCCCTGTTGTCGAGGGACACGCGCTAATGTAGGCCAGTACCAGCCCATAGTACAGTACACTTTGTGTTTTGTGCTGCTGTAGGGATGCTAGAAGAACAATGAGCCTTTGCCTATCCACAACAGCTCCTTAGGATCAGCCCTCAGTTCAAGCTGGAACATCGTTCCTCTGTGAGCTTATTCATCTTTGTGTGCTAAGAATGTGGCTTTTATACACAAATCAGGTGTTGGTGAATCCAGAATGAAGGTAAATGCTGTTATAGTTTAAGAATCCATGTTTTATTTTAGTTTTTAAGACTATTAACTTTCATGTGTGCTCTTTAAAAGGCACCATATGTCACTGTGTATTATTGAAACATATCTTGCGTTATGTTGATTCTCATTTGAAATGTCTTTATAGGTGATGCTCATACATGCCCATTCATTAAGAAATATATAAAAGGGACTGGCTGTTTTATTTTCTAATTTAAAATGGGGAGAAGTTTAAATTTAAATGTACATAATGATGAATAATGTAGATACTGTCTGCTGCTACCTGTTGTCTTTTAATTTAGGAATTCATGTGTTCCGTCTTTATTGTAAATCAGTTTTTATTTTACCAGTGCATGCATTATTTTCAGAAAGATAAAGTTAAAAGAAGGTGTGTTTGTGTAATAAAAGTATGTTGCATTTTTCAATGAGTATAATCCCAAATATTGTTGTAACGCTTTACCCTAATTATAATGTAGCTCTTAAGGAGCAACATATATCCTCATCGTCATCTTGCCCAAAAGATGCTTAACAGATTGGTAAAACTTTGCAGTTTTTTTAAATTAAGCTGATCTGCAAAGCTAATTTTGAATTGAAAAAAAGTTAAAAACAAGAACAAGTAAGTAAAATTAAAACAAGTAAAATTGTATCATGGTATCTAGAGATGAAACAATTAGTCGGATTAATCAATTGTTGAGATAATCCTCAACTAATTTAGTAGTTGATGAATAATTAACTGGAGCATAGAGACTGTAAAATATGCCTTGACCTGACAGAGCGAACCACTTAGAGCAGAAATTACACCAAAATTGTATTTGTATAAATTCCTTATATAATATGCCCTATCCAGAACTCATTAAGTTGAAAAATTTTCGTTTCACTTGGATTAATTTAATAAAAAAATCTTCTTTAAGGAACCTTTGGCTTTCCGACTATTGATCGATTTATTGGAATAAATAATGGACAGACTAATCGATTTGCAAAATACTCGTTAGTTGCAGCCCTAATGGTATCACTGTACACACAAGTGAATCCTTTAAGATCTATTTATTTTCTAAAGCTAGTGCTACTTCTATTGCTTCTGGAATAATTTAACTTTGATTTAAGGCTGAAACAGAAAACAACCCACTACATTTTGGATTTATCTTATCAATATGCGCCTTTCAGAACTCCTCAAAGGGCATAGGTTTAGCTCTAACTGCTCAAATTCTGTAAAAAAAAAATAAATAAATCTTAAATTAAGCACCTTTTGCTCTCTGGTTATAAATTAAGCGTAAAAAGCTAATATTTTAATAAATTATCAAATTAATAGTAATATGCATTCCCACAATTATCATTACAACTGTTACTGGTAATATTTATTTTGTGAATATTATAAACATATGAAGCAATAAACACCTCTTTAGAATCATATTTTTCAAGTCTTTTATGCACAGAATATTAATAATTCCCGCCCATTCTACTCTTTATGTAATAACTATTTCATTATTAGTAGGTTACACGAAATTATTGGCATTGCGATCTTTAGTGTCTGCACATCATATTCCTCTAGTAGCTTCTGAAGTGTTTCAAACCATGAGGTTTTTATTTTATTTTTAAAAGGTTGGTTAAACGTTGAAAGGTGGGAAATATAATAAAACAGAATATGCTTTACAGAATATCTCTCTTCTTGGAGAGATTGTCAGCATGTTTTAATCCATCCAGTTCTAATAATGTTGTTTGACCCAGGCTTGGTAAAAAAAGGAAAAAGTGATCATGATAGAGATGAAAGACAAGAGACAGTTTGAGAAGTACTTTGACTTTAAATGAAGGACCATTCCCTTTATGAATGCAATTTTATTTATTTATTTTTTTTTGGGGGGGGGGGGGGGGGGGGGGGGGGGGCGCTTTGATCTCATTCTGATTTCATTCCCTCCATTAAAGGTTTACCTAAATTTAATGATCAGCATCATAGATTGACTTTGCCTCATGACATACTCCTTTTGTGTAATGAGTTCACAAAATTACTGCCTCATGTCACATTTAATTGCAGATAAAGTTTGCTTGTTAAAAAAGACACTGAACCTGGAGCATCATCCTAAAAATGATTCGGCTGGGGACAATCTGACGCCCATGAAGTATTTCAGAAAAGATCCTGGTCCTTTGCTCGAACACTGTCACCTTTTATCTATTATATTTGAATAAAACAGTTTGGCACTGAGTCTAAGCTCTATGGTAAAATGGATCTAATAACTGATGACTCATTCTCTTTGGTGAGTAATAAGTATATGTGCAGGGAACAAAGAGGGTTTTTTTATGAGTGGTTTTCTTTGAGGCTTAATGACAGCTTCTGTGTTTTACAGAAGGCTGCTTTTTTTTTCTTTTGCTTCCTGAACACATGGTTCCAAAACCGCAAGACTGCTGATAGTACAATTAGGCACTAATCTTTTGTCTTGCGATTGCAATTTTCAAGTTTATTCAACACTGTATAAGAATTAGATCAAATAAAATGAGCAATGATCAACTTCTGGTTTCCACAAATCTGCTTGTGTCAGAATAAATAATCTGTAACACTGTCACTCTTTTTTTTCTACTAACCCAGCCTTCCATCTGCACACCCTCTTATCAATTTACAAACCTAACATTTTTGCTTCAAAAACCGAATTCCTGATATTTTGGGATATAATGGGGTACTACACTAAGATTTTAATTTGGTATGGACTCAGGGCTAAAAATGACCAATAGCAGTTAAAAAGCTATATTTAACATAAATAATACCATCTTTTCATTGACTGGTTTATATACGAATAGGAATATAAAATAATCACATTATATACGAATAAGAGGAATGTATTGAATTGAAAATATGAGCTTTGTAGATTTTATTAGTGAAAGTAAATTTAAAAATAAGAGTGCTTTCATAGTTTTCCATATTTTTTTGTTGGTAACAGGATGAATTGGTATTGTAAAGGGGTTGGGGTAGTCTTGAACAGTGAGATGGCGTGACAGGACGCATTGTCATCAGACATCGCCAGGACTTTGGCAATAACTCACTGCAGCTTTGCTTTCTCTCAGCTTATTGTAGAGCATCTTTCCTCCTTCTCCTTTCCCTGTGCTCATTTTACAATGTGTTCATAATTCAATTTTGAGCATAATTCAATGGAAAGTTTCAGCCTCAGTTAATTCTCTAATGCACCATTTTTTCCTGGCTTATGTTTGCTTTATCAGTCAATGCTAATTCTGTTTCATTAAGAATAAATCTACTGTCTAATATTGACACACTGAGAGCTGACTCATTTTCTTACTTGCTAAATGCTCTTCCTTAAAGTTCTGTTTGACCTTTTGAAAATGAGGCAAATAAAAAATCCGTCAATCAATAAATCAATCAATAAACTTTATTGTCAACTACAATTTACATTGCAATCGAGATTTCATTTTTCAATACTAACCGTTCATCGCATACAACATACATTGCGGTGGGTGGGTGGTTGGGGGGGCTGAGAGGGGGAACGGTTTTGCATATAGTGCTGCTTTTTTTTGTTTCCTACATTAGCATTTAATGTCTGACTCTGAGCTGAATAGATTTTAGATGTGCATTGTAATTATGTATTAGTTTGAAAAAATAAAGTGAGCCCTGCAATCTGAACTTGAATTATTTTCTAATAGATGCTATTAACAAATGTGTGTTTTAGGGCTTGATGATATGGTTTCAACATTTTCTTTGTCCTCATCTAAGTTTCAGAAAAAAAAAGAAAAATTACACCTTAAGTGACCTTAAGTTAAAGAGCAAGGAAATTCAAGATTTAAACATGCTGGTAAAATAATTTCCCAAAGCTAGTTTATCAGTTAAAGTATTTGACTTAGGCGTATGTGTCTTTATGTTGTTGTAGAATTAGAAACATTAGTTGTTTGTTACGGTAGTTACCATCTTTCCCCAGTGTCTTACACAAAAAGCAACACTTACGACTGCCTGCAGGTTAGGCAGTCAATATCAAGATAACTAGAGCAGTTTTACCTTGATGACTATAATTGCTCTGGCCCCTCTATTTGAAATAATTGCACATGCCGGAAATGCAACTTATTTTTCAATTATTTATTGAGCAAATGGCATTTATTGACCAAATATGTGCAAAAGTGTGCCTTTTGTGTGGTTGTACTGTTGGTGGTGGAATAGGCCATTAGCCGCCCGTCCCCAGCTGGAGGAGGGGGGCGGGGGGAAGCACGGGGCCCCCTGTCTCCAGGCCACCATCACCGGGTCAGGTTTGGTCGCTCTGTCCACCGCTGGCTCCCTACCTCCGTCCGCTGGGGTTCCTGGACCAGCCCCGGAGCCGACGGCTCGGTTCGAATGCCCGGTGTGTTTTGACTACGTTCTGCACTGTAGTCGAGCACAATCTCGGACGGTTTTTGACATTCCCCCCGAACATTTCTTTAGGTATGATAAGTAGGACATGTCTGGGAAAAGGAGGACGTCTGCTCACCCTACCATATCAACAATTCGATGTTTCAGTGAGTGAGTGCTTGTTGCTATGATGCGTATTTGCTCAGCAGCTTCACTTGTTGTAAACCAACCAATCAGCGCACAGCTTATCTAAATATTCATAAGCATGCCATAAAAAGAAGAAATCCTGTCGTTTGATTCTAGGTCTTTTAACCAGGCTTGCATTAGGGCTCATAGAACAGCAAATATGCCATTTTCAGCCCAACTAATGTTACACACCCTATTCAGAGATCTTAAGTACCAGAGCCAAATACCCTATATAATAATTCTATGAACCCTTTTTGTTTATTTCTTATACTGACATGAGAATATTGTCACAGGTTATCATAGTGATTGTCGGTAATGGTAAATATTCGGTTTATCGCTCAGGCCTACTGCAGGTGAGTCCCTGATTTTTAGAATCCTCCCTTTTGGAAATGGAAAAAGGCGTGATCAAAGCATTGCTGGCTTAATTTAGTGTCTTTCCATGAATTATGTTAATCAAGGAGGAGGACCAAGGAGGAGGACCAAAATTGCACCTTGTGAAGAACTCACCGTTGTGGGCTTTTCTGGTTTGAGCAGAGACCGCACACATGAAAACTCCAAAAAAAACCATGCCACTTTCATAATCAGGATTATCCATTATTGCAGGTTGTTTTATATTTTAAAGCAGGAAAGATGGCCTAATCCACCTAAAAACAGTTGCAGAGAGGCAATGTGAGCGGTGTGTGTTTTTTTTTTTTTTTGTTAGCGTCAATTTAAATGTAAATAATCTAAAGGTTGGTAGATGTTGAAATCTGTAGAGTATCACCAAACTATTTTGAGCAGGCGTTATACATAGACATAGACCTTGCCCCTAGTTGTCTTTTCATATAAAACCTGGTTACACATGAGTTGCCAGATCTTGTTGCACTTCCTTTTTTTGCACTTTCCTCTTGTCTGACAGCCAGTCCATCTCAGGAAGAGTCTGTATACTTAGTTGGACCTTAATCATGACATTCATGCTGAGGTGTGAACATTAACTGGTTTTAAAAAAGGTGTTGTGAATTCTCTCTTAATGAGAATTATAAACTTGGGCTTATTGTTTGAAGTGGCCCACAATAAAAACAAGTTGCTGTCTTAATGGAAATCTTATCGATGGTGTCACTCTACTGCATTAATAATGCTCTTGAGTAGTTTAGGATTTAAATGTGTCCTCTTGTCAGAAACAGCCTTTGTGCAGCCTGTAGACCAGGTTGCCTTCATTTGCACCTTCCCTGGCATTCATCCAGGATCAGATGTTCATGGTAATCTGTCCTCTCACCTCCATGCTACAGATCCCCTGCCAGTAGAATAATAATGATAATTCAGTAACACAAACGTTGCTGTAGAGTACAGCTTGTACTGGAAGTGATAACTTTATTTAAGAAAGGGAGCTGAATGGGATTTCTACTTGGGTAATGTTTTGACTGTTGGAGTAGAACAAAAGGACATTGTTTGCAGCATGAATAAGCTAATCCCGCTGAGTGTTTCTGTCACTCCTGCAGAACAGCAGTTCTGTTTGTGTAGTCGCCATCTAGATGAATGCTTTCATCTTTGTTTTTTATTTCAAGGAGGACCAATCTTAAAATCATGCATTCCTTCATTTTTGTTGTTGTTTTTTTTCATTTATTTGTAAATTATTGAGTAACTAAATAACCCCCACTCCAAATAGTTTACATTGAGGAATACAGGGGTGATTATACTCCCCACAGCAGTGTATCGCAGTGAGCTTTTCACAGATATTTTTGATTAATGCCCAATATTGAAGCATGGTCTGCGCTATATTATTCCACGCCACAATGCAGAAGGGACAATCACGGACTAGCTGTTGGTCTAGATACGGCCGAGGCAGTGAGGAAGTGGGGGCAAGTTTATGCAACAACGGAGGGACATGAGGGCGAAAAAGAGCGGGGATCCAGGTGGAAAAGGGGTCCCAGCATTCTTGCGCACCTCGCTCTTCTTGCTGGTCCAACTTCACAATTTGTTTTCCACAATGGTGGTCATACAAACAAATAAGCCGGTAAGGTACCAAACAGGAAACAAGCATAGTGTAGAGTGGACTTAGATTTGACCAATCAGATGTCTCCTGTCTGCGGTCACCTACAGTTTTGGAGAGGTAGCAGCAGACAGTATCTACATTATTCACCGTTATATTCATTTAGGTTATTTTAAATGGGGTGTCAGAAACTCAGAATAAAGAGGTCCATTTTGAGCTCCTTTTTGAAAACACAAATTTCCAACTTTCCTCTCAAGCTCTTTTATTACACTGCATTTCTTTTTACTCTGTTTTATGGTATAGTAATGACTAAATAATAGGACAAATGTGTACCTATAATTTTCCCCTCTTTGTCAGTTGGTACATCAGAGTGGTGCATAGATTTTTCTACTGTTGCTAAGTGGCTGTTTTTAAATTGCAAATTTAATATAAAGATAAGTTATTTCAACAAACACAAACCATCCAATTTTTTTTTCTCTTGCAATTAAAAAATGTATATGCAGTCAAAGCTGATTTAACTCAAGAATTGATTCCTTTGATTTGTTGGAATTTTTTATGCTCTGTTAAGGTTGTTAATGTAACTGTAGGACTTCATTAAGACACAAAAATCCTGGGAGGTTAGCACCATTGCTGGTTGGATCATAGTTATGTGATAAACAACAACAACAAAAAAATAACAAAAAACATAAAGCTCTTTTCTCACTATCCTCATCTTTTGTCCTGTTATTAGTATTAATTAGTTACTAATACTGTAAACATGAGATTGTCGGTCTGTGTTTTCATTTTTGTTAAACTTATTTAATTAGTTAAGTATACATAATGTTACATGAAACGCATATTGTTCAAAAACATAAGAGTAAGTTGCTTCATTTGTACATTATTTATCAATTGATGTGGTTGATTTCTTTTAAATACTGCACATTTAAACAACCAGAAGGCGCTTGCTTAGATCAGCACAGAAAATATGGTAGAGAAGACCATAGAGAAGACCGAATGTCAGATGCTCAGAAGCTTGTGAGGCGCTGCTCGAAACGCACTGCAGGACCTTTTAATGTCCAAAGATTTTGCATCTAAACTAGCTGCGTCTGCTACCTCTATCACGTGCGAGTCAATTTTCGCAACTTTTTTTTACAGCCAATTTAAAAATGATCCTTACATTCCATGCAAGCTTTACGTTATAATATCCACAACAAAGAGTGTTAAAAATCACGTCTTGTTCAATGTTGAAACTTTTAACCAACATCTGAATATGTTCTCTTTTTCTTTTTCCCCTTCTTCCCTCCCCTACTTTTGAATCCTGTAGCTTGGTGGTGATGAGGGAAGAGTTCACAGCAGGACAATCTATGTTGGCCATAAGTCCTCTCTCCCAAATGAAGCTTTTATTCCTCCAAAGTTTTGTGATAACAGGATTGTGTCCTCTAAGGTAAGAAGCACTCATGATTTACGCATTCTATATCATCTAGTAATTACAACATTTTTTTTTACTTTGATGAAAATGATTTTATAAAACAAATAAAAAATGGAAATTTAGATGTATACTTTTTTTAGTTTGAAAATATGCAATAATACCTAGTATTTAATTTTTGGTATCAGAAGCAAGTGTAGAGAACACAAATCCCAATATTGGTCACATTTGGGGGTGTGTAAAAAAAAGTTTTTTTTTTTTTTATTGCTTGGCTCATAATCAACAGCTCAAACAATGACCAGAGTATGTAGAAAGAATGCTTAAAAGGGATAAATAAGACATAAAAGAAGAGAGGATAACAGAATGTATGAATAAAAATCCAAATACCATTTTTGCACCTGTGCTTCACTGTGCTTTACCAGCCTTAGGGCATTTTCTTTCCCTGTTCAACTCCTTGAATGTAAATTGAACTCTAAAGCACCCCTGAGCATTCCCATATCTTTGTTCCTTCCCCTTCTTCCATTCCATATGCTTGTCTTTACTCCCGACCAAGGGCGATCATTTGTCTCTCAAGGGAGCAAAGACTGACAACCTTGTATTTTGGCAGTAAAATACATGGATGATAATAATGAACTAGAAGGGTGAGCAATTTGGTTGTTTTCCCATAGGATTTGAAAGCCTCCCCCATGTACATCCTGTGCGTTTACCCTGTTTCATCAGCAAGCTCAGATGGGTATTTCTGGCTGTGTTGGTGATATCATAAGTGAAGGGGATGAGAAGGCGGGATCAGTCAATGCATGAGAAAGATGGCCATGGGATTTATAGTGGCGCAGTCTCGGTGTACAGGGGCCGATCAATTGGCTCCTGCCGGCATGTCAAGATAAACAGTCTTTAATTACCCTGGCTGTAGTGTTTATGCTTCCTGCCGCTTCTGCACTCTATCATCTTTTTGCGTTTGCACTCTGCAATGACCAATGCATGCCTCTCGTCTCATACGTTAGCTGCTTCTGCACCACAACACTCAGCCCCCATGCACCGCTGCCACCCGCCCTTTTTTCTCATTACTTTTACTCTCTTTTCTCTCTAGCCAAAATGAGATGGGCCATTCTGCTGCCACTGCATTTCAACTCTCTCCCCAAGCAGACTTTTCTCAATATAATCAGTGCCTCATTGCCGTTTCTGTAGAAGTGCTCTGTAAATGCATGTGCAGGCATGTGTTAGCGTTTGCTTTGCTGAACAGGAATATGTTGTTTAGACTAGTGCACAGAAAGTCAAGTAGATAAAAGGGTTTCTTTATGCCCAGTGGTACTGTATCAGTGGTCATGGCCACTTAAACAAAAGCAAAAACAAATGTATTCCTGCTCACTATAGTATACTTAGTGGGATGCTACCATTTAAGGCGCACACAAACTTATGTGAAATTGATCCTGTTTGTGCAGAGTCCATGCAGACTCAAGCCAACTGTAGGTAGTGCAGTGAGGTTCCAAAAGCAAATTTCTTAAAACGGTTTGACTAAACACTGCTTGGCTAGAAAGTACTTTGTGTAAGGGATAAGTTTTCAGACCGAAATGTTTTACATTTCACATTCAGCTGACAAGAATCCCCAAGTAGCGATACAATGCTCAGAGGAACCAGTCCTGCAATGTCTCAGGCACTCTCTGCTGCGTTGACAGGTGTGCAGTGGGTGCTCAGCTGAAGAGAAAACAGTGACCATAACTGGACTTTGTTTCTTTTTTGTAAAGCTAGAAGGCAAAGACGTTAGACGCCATAGTGGTGTGCAAAATTAAGCAGTTTTTATGAGAAATACAGGAATGGATTGTGATATCCTCACTTTTAACTTATCTTTGTAAGAGTACAGTTTTTTTTGTTTGCTTGAATATTTTGATTAATACATATTTTCTCATTTCTAAGCATTCATTTCTTTTTTTTTATCTCATAAAAACTTTTTTTAAGATTGTATATCAATAATGGGTCTATCAACATAAATGCTTTGAAGGTCACTCCCTTAATGTCCTGTGTTAACCAAATTAAATAGGTTTAAAACTTCCCCAGAAACCTATTTACTAGGCAAGTTTGTTCATATAGAACAGTGCAGTAACATGATAATTCAAGTGGGCTGTACTTGAACAGAACATAAAATAAATATATTTTCATATTAAATTAGATCAATATTGAACATGAGGGGCCCCGAGATGGACCCTTGGGGAACACTACAACTGATTTTTGTGTTATCTGATGTAAAGTTACCAACTTACAGGAAGTATCTGTCATTCAAATAGCAACAGCTGTTGCTGATTTAACCCTATCAAGAACTGTACCACAACATACAAACACATAAAATGCAATTGATACTTTTAGTATATCTGACTTTGATGCATGTTTTCTGTCTTGCAGTATACAATCTGGAACTTTCTACCAAAGAACCTGTTTGAACAGTTTCGAAGAATTGCCAATTTTTACTTCCTCATTATCTTCCTGGTGCAGGTAAGGACAGTCTTTCAGCTTGCAAGACCACATCAATATTTGCTGGTGCATGCATTTCTTCTTAAAGGAGAAGTTCACTTTTTAACACTTTAAGCCCATTTTCTGTAGTGTCCAGGATGAAATCGAATGATCGACACCAAAATTTTGACAATTGGTCCTGTCTCTGCTTTTTGGCTCATTTAGAATCCCCCCCTGGCTGCTTCAGAATGGCTTCCATAGTGCATGTCCGATAATGTCCTTAAAACAACCTTAAACGTTCTTTTTTTAAAATATGCTACTCACCGGGTCGTCAGCGCTGTTCAATGACGTTCCAAAAAAAGTTTCGTAAAGAAAAAACGTTCCTGTAGTGTTTTATTTAGCATTTTGTAAATCCCATTGAGTTCTGTAGGAATAGTCAATATTCCGCTGCCACCGGAAACGGAAATGGGGCCTGTTTACACAGTTGTAGTCTTTTCGCTTCACTCTGTGTACTCCGACGTCGAGGTGCTAACGTCTCTGTTAAACACTTTAAAAAACTCTGAAAATGGAATACGAAAGGTGGATTCTTGATTCTCGACGTCGGAGTACACAGAGTGAAGCGAAAAGACTACAACTGTGTAAACAGGCCCCATTTCCGTTTCCGGTGGCAGCGGAATATTGACTATTCCAACAGAACTCAATGGGATTTACAAAATGCTAAATAAAACACTACAGGAACGTTTTTTCTTTACGAAACTTTTTTTGGAACGTCATTGAACAGCGCTGACGACCCGGTGAGTAGCATATTTAAAAAAAAGAACGTTTAAGGTTGTTTTAAGGACATTATCGGACATGCTCTAAGAAAGCCATTCTAAAGCAGCCAGGGGGGGATTCTGCATGAGCCAAAAAGCAGAGACAGGACCAATTGTCAAAATTTTGGTGTCGATCATTCGATTTCATCCTGGACACTACAGAAAATGGGCTTAAAGTGTTAAAAAGTGAACTTCTCCTTTAATTTGCAAAATATCCTTAAGTGTTGATGGTTCAGTGTAACAACATATAGAATGTAAACCTGTTTGAAGGTGATGTAGGAAAGGAAATCAATTTGTACATGGCCGTTGTGAAACATTACAGACATGACATCAGCTCATGGGTGGTTTAACAGTGAGTGTGACTTAACATTGTGTTTTTGCAACCTCTCTAGAAGTTCAGATATTTCTATTTAGCAGAAATAGTAATGAAGAAAGTAAATAGTTGTATAAGATATGAATAAAAATAAAATGAGTAGAAAAAAACCTAAGGTAAACATTAGAATTCCTAAAATAAGAGCAAAGTTGATCCGAGTGGTTTTCAAACCTGATCCTCGATACCCACTAACCTTTGCTTTGTTGAATCAAAGTATTGCATACCTTCCTCAGCAGCCACAGGCTGCAGAAGCCTACAAATCACCCATTTATTTAAGTCACATTCGTAAAGATAGAATAAATTCCTAAAACATGCAAGACAGTGGGTCCTGAAGGCTGAGTTTGAAAACCATCTGCCTATGATTTAAACAAGATCTCCTGTCCAGACGTTGACCACAGCCTCGGTATTCTCATGTGTTGTTATTCTTTTTAACTGCTTTCTTAAAGTGGTTTTATACCATACAAGCCTATAAGTTGATGAGCTGCTGAATATGTCGAAGCAACCATTTTAAGGCTAAATCTTTCCCCCTTTGCTCTACTTTATCACGTGTTAATCGAGGGGATTTTTTAGGAGTTGTTCAAAACACAGAAGGGGCCCTGCTTAAGTGACCTTGTGTGGCCCTTGTGTAGCAGGATATTGTTTATAGTTTGTTAATGCAAACTGAGGTTTCAAAGATCACAACATATTGTCTTAGCACTAAAGAAAGTAAATTATTCTTCTCCCCTCAGAATTGGCAGCAAAAATAAAGATGACTGGATTTTCCCTCTGCCTTTTTGTCCATAATTCCTAGAACTTTTTACTTGACTCCTAAAAGGAGGAACTAGATGCTCCCCTTTGGAAGGAACCTGAAGTATTCCAGTAAACATCTCTCCAAACTAAACAGATGTTAGTTTGGGCTCACTTACAGGGCAGAATCTTTTTTCTCAGCCGTCATACTGACTAAACAAGCTCTGACGGGTAGTTCCCATCACTCCAGCTCTGTAGCTCACAGATGCAGATCTTATCAGTTTAAATAGACCCAAATAATTAAAGTTTTCCCCTTTAATAGCTTTCAACTGCTTTTTCTTAGTTTGTTTTTCAGATTTTTTGGTGTGCCTAAGTGTATTACAAGTAGGCTTTGGCATTGGGAATCCATAATTGACCTGAATCATTTCAGACCTTTTAATTCTCGTGGAATTGTTCACAATTTTTTTTCTTTCGATTCTTAGTTTTAATACTATATATTATCTAAGATGATCCCAAAGAGTTTTCTCTGCAACTGTCTGTGATACAGCATTCAAATGTTTTGCTTAACAATAATTAAGGAAAAGACCAGTGGGATTATATCATACAGAGGATGCCACATACAGCCAATATTATTTAACACCACATAACTCGTCTTTGACCCATTGCACCGCTGTTGTAACGTAGGTTCTCTGAGGGAATTTGTTCCTCCTTTAAATGCACAGTGCATCTTCTGCAGGTAGAACAGAAACTGTCTTCGTACTATTTTCCTCTTACTTTACATCTTAACATATACTTGCCTCATTTTAAACATGTTCTGGATAGAATGGAAGACAGTTTAACATAGATGAGCCTATCTTATAAATAATTAAGTGTAACTCCAATCATTGTTTATTGCAGTTCATTTAAAATCTGTTTAATTTCAATTCAGTTTATTTATGTAGCACCAATTCAGAACATGTCATCTCAAGGCACTTTACAATTCAACCAGATCACACAGTCAAATTGATTCAAAGTTTTCTATCTAAGGAAAAGCAGTTGTTTGCATCGACTCATTGACTCAAAGGCAATCCCTCACACTAAGCATCCTTGTAGTGACAGTGGAGAGGAAAAACTCCTTTAAACAGGAAGAAACCTCCTGTAGAACCAGACTCGGAGTGAGCGGCCATCTGCCGAGGCCGACTGGGGTTCAAGGAGACAGAAGCAGACATGCACTAAGAAGCAGAGATACAAAAGGCAACTCTAATGCTACGTTCAGACCGCACACACTAGAGGCAGCAGAAGCAGCTAGTTTCGATGCAAAGTCAATGGTTGATGTGCATCAAGGTGTAGCCAAGTCAAACAATCAGAAAAGCTGATCTGGGAGCTGGCAGGGAGACAGACACTGCAATGCTGAGGCAGACCATATGATTAATCCTCTGAAACTGTTTATTAATGCCTAAATTAACTTAAATAGTTGAAACCTGCTTGCAAAATATATTGATTTTATTATTCTGGTTCCTGTGTTTAAAAGAAAAAAAGTAATACTTCATGTTAAAATGCATCTCTTTGAGAAGAAAATTCATAAATATTGTATTAGGTTTCATAGGTTTGATATGTATATACTGATGG
Organism: Cyprinodon tularosa; assembly: GCF_016077235.1. Classification (NCBI taxonomy): domain Eukaryota; kingdom Metazoa; phylum Chordata; class Actinopteri; order Cyprinodontiformes; family Cyprinodontidae; genus Cyprinodon; species Cyprinodon tularosa. The sequence continues at coordinate 2,166,397 of NW_024038974.1, read as the reverse complement.
TAGAAAATAACCGTGATAATTTATAGTAACGTTCACACAAAGTTAGTTGTTGAAGGAGTTGTTGAAGAAATTCAGACTGTATGATCGTATCAAGAATTTGTTAGTCAGGTAGTTTATAACATGTAAACTTCAATGATACTTTTTTTTTAAGAGAATCAGAATCATACAAATTCAGTTGATGCACAGCCCTAATTACAATCATGTTATTTTTTAAGATAAATTCATTTCTGAAATTGTTGTCCTCTAACGGTGCACAATGTCTTGTGGGTGTAAATCAGCATACATGTTTGCATTAAATGTGCATTTTCTATTGCTGTGTTGTAAACAAAGGTCTCAGGTTTACAGTAAATAGAAGAATGTGTTTGTTTGCTTCCTTGAAAAATTAGTTGAAGAGTCTACTGTTATTAATGGTGTTCATTGATGCTGAAGCGTGATAAACTGATTTGGATAAGGCCATTCTTTGCAGGAGCCTCCTTAAGGTAAACAGTTGGTTATATTTCACAAAACATGCCAGTATTTTAGATGGTGTGGAACTGTAAAGTGTGCAGCTGATTTGCACTTGAATATTTTTCCTACAGATATAAAACATCCCACATCCCATGAGAGAGACTATATGCAAATACCCAAACATTGATGTCATTTAACCTCCGACTCTATTCCATCAACCTTTTGTCTCCTCTTCTTCTTCAATCCTAGGGATGCCGTCTTTCTTTCTCTGTCTCTATCACATAGCCCCCCGTGTCTCTGCAGCGCTGCACTGCTGACGTAAGCAGCCAGGGAGCCCTCTGTACTTCACAGCGACACAAATAGACACAGGGGGGGGAAAAAAAAGCACCACTTTTCTATAAATAGCCCCTGTATGTCTTTGCCTGAGTTCAGTCGAACGGGAATAGAGTACTGTGAGAGACAGAGACTGAAAATGAGAACGAGAGAGAGAAAGGAAGACTGGGTAGGAGGACATCAATGCCCTCGGCACAGCACTAGGGACTCTCGAGAGCGGTTGTCTGTTGCTCACCCTGACACGTATCCCACATCAGATTAAGTGCAGCTCTGCTGTACCGCTCTCAAATCACAACCGCATATCAGCAGGAGCACACAGTTCACTTATACTGCAGAGTTTAGTTTATTTATTTATATATTTTTTGGCATTGCGTTTGGTGCATTGGAGAAAGGTGGTGGGGTATCTGAAAGTTTAGTGTAGGAAAAATAGTGTGCATCGTTGACTGTCACAGCACATGGCACAAAAATATGATGCTCTGAACTGTCTTGTTTGTGGTTGTAAACGGTTCCCTTATAAAGTTAAATGAAATGGAACTGTTAATTTTGAGTGTTGTAAATCTTAGGCTACGTTCACACTGCAGCCTGAAGTCACCCAAATCAGATTTTTTTGGCCCATATGCGACCTGGATCTGATCTTTTCATGGCTGTCTGAACAAAACGGATCCAATTTTTTCCCATCAGACCTAGGCCACTTGGCTATGTGGTCCTGAATCCGAAACAAATCTGATCTTTTCAAACTCGACCTGTGTCTGAACGGAAAGGTCGCATTCCTCTGAACTGAACGCCATTAGTTACTGACATGGGTCACTATTCTGCTTCTTGTTACACAGAAGCATCGAGAAAACCAAACACCATGGCAGAAGATGATGCGCAGAGCAGTATTTTTTTTTTTTTTTACCATCTTGAAAAGATTGAGGTTTTAAGGTTTGGAAAGATCGCTAGATGTGCTCCAGCACTATGCATGTTTGCTTCCCTAAACACGGAGCACGCTGGCTTGTGACATAATTGCGTCCTTTACTGCACATGCGGGACATTTAAGCTGTATGAATGCAGTTTACACAGGAGATCACATACAAGTGTTATATTTTTGGAAATGTGAACAGCAACCCAAAAAAATCTGAATTGAGCATCAAGGCCTGCAGTGTGAATGTAGCCTTAGATAGGGGATTAACATTACATTTATGAATAATGGAAAATTTTCTTTATACCTAAAATCATACAGGGCATTTTTCTGTTGGATTGTTGGGTTTAAACTAGTTGAGATCTGCTATGCACCTTTTATGCTGAGCATACGCTGTGTGATTTTTTTTTTTTTTTCAATTGTTGTGCGCAGCTACAACTCACACTATACGAGGTCTTAGTCCTCTCTCTCATGCCCCCTTTCCTGTCAGCCTACTGTCGAAAAAAACAAGCCACCAGTGATATAAAAACTCAAAAAAAAAAAAAAAAAAAATGATAAAACTTTTTGAATAGCATGATAAAACACCAAGCAAAATGATAAGCAATGGTAAAGTTTTATTGTTTGGCAGGATGGCAAAAAGATCGACTAAGTCATTAAAACAGAGAGATTTAAAAAAAATATGTAAGCAATTTCACCAGAAAGGAAACATGTGACCGCATTTCTGATTACGATTCCAAATAAAGCTGTTTTCTTTCACTTAGATGTACAGAGTTTTTTATTTAACCTTCTGGAGTTTAAGCTCTAGCTTTTTATTAGGTTATATATTAAAGTAAAATGTCCAGCCAATTGTGGAAAACTGCTGATAAAGTACTGCTTAGTAAGGCCATTGGCTGACTGTCTATGTGCTTGTGAATGTGCTGTTTATTTACAAAAATCCTCTGAAATTATCTTTATTTTAAGATGGATTCTGCTAGGACTATTTTCTTTCAGATAAAATTTTTATGTGTCATCTTGCCCAGATTGCCACTGCAAGCTCCCTCTGCACATAACCTTTATTACCAAAATTTGCAATTATGAGCAAACCAATTAATGCAATGAAACACAGCTTACAATTCCTATTTGAACAATAAAAGTGATTATGTTTTTAGTGTGAGAACCTTTTCAACTTTGAAATGATAATATTTGTCATGGAATGAAGATGAAAGCAGTCTTAGATTGAACATTTTGTACCCAGACCCTAAAAAAAGATCCTACCACCCACAATGTCTTTTTTTAGCTCTTTAGTATACTCCTAAGAAGTACCAAAGTAAGAATGCTAACTTTGGTACTTCTTTATTTCTGAAGGTTATTTATAATGCACAGTTTAAACAGCTGCTCCTAACTGAAGTGCTGTGGTTTAAAAATAGTCAAATGCAAAGGACGATCTAAAGATTGATTAGGATGCTTTAGGCTGAGCTGTGTGTGGCTTTCTGAATGCCTTATCACTTAGTTATTCTCTTTTTAGTCATTGTGGTTGTGGTTATTCCCCACAATTGCTTGACATATTTAAATACTTTGAAGTCTTCTTGAAAATTGGGATCCGTTATCTTTGAAAGTAATGCTGTACCTGCCGTTTGGTGTTAAAATGTTTTAGATTGACATGTAAAAATATTTTTTTATGTGAAGCTACATGTGGAGAAGTCAAGCAAATTTACATTTTATAAAAATAAAAACCAAGCAGAGCTAAAAGTACTTGTTATCGAGCTATAAAACATACCAAACATTACCTATTTTAGGCCCCTTAGGATTACCAACACTATATTTGGTAAATGTCAGAAGATAAAGTGTATTGTTTTATTTGTTATTTTTTTTTAAATTCAGGAATTACATTTCCCCAATTACATTTGAATAGCTTTCCAAGCATTTGTACCGGTAGTTATCACACTAAAAGAAAAATGTCTTCAACGAATATTATTGAAAAGCAGTTAAAACTTCTCCTTACAACTCGGTGACAGACATAGGTTTTGTCCTCACACATCATAATTGTGTGTATATGTATACGTGTGTGTGTATGTATATATACGTGTGTGTGTATATATATATATGTGTGTATGTATATATATATATATATATATATATATATATAATGACGATGAATTTTTTATGATATGTATTATTGATGCACTTATCTCCCAATACCATTAAAATTCTAGTTATTTGTTCATTTCAGGGTTATGTTTATATTGGTTTTGATGTGAATATAGAATGGTTCAGTAGGACCTTTGAAGAGTTTATAATTGCTCTGTTTTGATCCTAGTATTGTTGATGGTGAACTCTGACCATGTTAATCGGTTTATAACTCAAATGACTGGGGAGAACAATGCTTTGCTTAATTTAGTAATCCACCTAGCTTACAGTAGGTTGCAGCTTTCAGTACCTTGAAGCTGATACACGTGCATAATTTTTATGGATCGCGCTGCTTGCTTTGTTGAGTTTTGCTATATGTACCTACGGGAGCTTCATAATGTATAAATGATGAGTTTTCTTTCAGTTTTTTTCCAAACAAAGCAATCAGTTGATCTAAATATGGCTGTGTTACCACTGTGTCTTATCTGTTTAATTGAGATGGTTTATTCCAAAGATATTAGTATTTTCTGTTAGCCTGGGTGCCAGTCCGAACTTAGTCCCGCCCACAAGGTTTGAGTTCGGGGAAGTTCGGTCTGGCTCTGCTCCATAGTAGCGCGAGTATTAAAGCCCACTGTCAGGCGATCCAATCAAATTGTCAGGGCGGGCTTTATACGATGATGGACAGATGAGCAAGAGTAACGTTATCAACCACGTGACCAAAGCGCGCTTGGGTGACAACAATAATGGCTGCCGCTGGAGAGTTTGGGTGAGTAGATTCTGCTATTAGGTCTGTTCTAGAAGATATCGACAGCAAATTAATTTTAAAAGAGGAACAGAGAAACGCGATCAAGGCTCATCTTCTTATTCTAGGCGTGAAACTGCACGCTTTGATTGTTGTGGACAACAACTATGCCTCGCTTAAGATACGTCACGCACTCCGTTGCTCTTATTGGTTGTAGGTCTATCCAATTGAGTACAGAGGCATTTTTTTTCCTGGTTCGTTCGAAACACGCCCCATAATCACAGCTCTATGGAGCAGTATCAGACTCATATTCTGACTAGAATTGAGTCGGACTACGTCAGGCTAATTTTCTGTAAGAATGAAGTAGATTTAGCTTTAATCTTTGGACTTGTTCTGTCTGTTTCCTGTGAACAGGTAAATAAAACATTAAAAATGACTTCTGTGCTCCTGTTTATTTAGACGTTTTCCCATTTTATCTTCATGCAAGTGTGAGAAAAAAGAAATATGAAATTTCCCAGCAGTTATTCCAAGAATATAAATTGGTTCAGTAGGTCATGTCTGTGCATGCCAAATAAAACCGGCTCTGCAGCTAGAGAGGGGACTTGGGTGAGAAAAAGGCAGGTTTGGGGGGGTGTGAGTGAGTGTATCCAACAATGCAAAGTAAATGCATTACATGGTTTAAATTAACACAAAAACATAGAATGTATTGTTATATTACACAATCTAAACTGGTAAGAATCAATTCTGCTAATCATAGCTGCTGTGCATGCACACAATATATATCTAGATATCCCACTACACAGCTGAGGGGGCTGGATGGTGAATGGGGGGGCATAATAACATAACTTTGGCAAAGCTCCTTACTGGCCCTCTATGATGCCTTGGCAGAGACACAGAAGTGTTGGCATGCCTTTGGATTAAGGCACTCCATCCCAGTCTCTCTTGATTAAAAGTTTCTTAGCCCAGAACTTACTTTGCTTCCCTCTAAAATACAAATGTTTCCTTAATTTCTCTTCTTTTGTTAAAATATGTGATATAATTTACGAATCTCAGAGAAATGGGTTACATTCTGCATTCAAGGGGCTTTAGCCATATATTTTATACTATTACCACACAGTCTTCCTGTCGCAGAGATAACTTCCTACATCACAAGTTTATGATTGAAGACCTAAATTAATCTTTTCATTTGCCTCACAGGTGATAGTGGACACCCCTACAAGCCCAGTCACCAGTGGCCTACCTTTATTTTTTGTCATCACAGTAACTGCTATCAAACAGGTAAGACCCTGTCTAATGAGGCAGATCAGTGGAGATAATAGAAATGTTATTATGTCTCTATTGCCATGTCCTCATTTTCCATTGTTTTTTATTGCATTACACCCCCACTCGGTATATAAGACATTAAGTTCTGTTGCCTTTTTCTATAAACTGCTTGACTAATCTCTTTGGTATCAATGGGCTCTGCTGGTTAGCTACTATTGGGGCAAAGATGAAATGAGCTCCAGGGAAGTGTGAGTAATTGGAGAGGGAACAAGCCAGCCAGTTTATTAGAGGGATACAAATTATCAAGGGGAGTTTCTTTTTCTTTAGTTCTGTTGCTGCAATGTCCCAGTGTTAGATGTATTGTTTAGGAGTGGACCTTTTAGCTGGTCTACTGCTGGGACTTTGAAATATACAACAGTTGGTGGACTTCCCTGCAAAAATAAAAGGGAAGCGTTGATAATAGAGCTCCAGTTTTAGCCAGGGTTTGATGTGGGACTCCAAGGAGGTCTGCCTGTCTTCATTACTTTGAGTGAAGTAATTCCTACTGCCTCTCCTTATCCTCTCCCTGGAATTAGTCCTCTTTTTTAATCAACCAGACTTTCTCTTATTTCACCTTTCCCTGTTATCCCACATTTTGGCTGAACATCAGTCTTGGCATGAATAACACCCATTCTTCTTCAGCATCCCCTGTACCTTAATCAAAACTTTTCAGGGATTAACCTGATTGTATGCCTTGTATGACTGCATAATGTGCTTTACATTCTACCTGATGGTATCTATTTAACTGTATCCCTTTAAATAGCTCTTTTGGAAGGTTAACAGTACTAAGAAAGTTTACAGCCATTATTGTTCTGTTTTGTTTAGAAGTACAAACTTTATTCATTATTTGACTTGTGTTGATCTCATCATGCCGCTAGTAGTAATGACTCTGTGAAAGTTTGCAATTTTTACCTTGCTCAGCAAACAATATATTTCTGTTTTGACACATTACCACAGGGATATGAGGATTGGCTGCGGCACAAGGCCGACCGTGAGGTGAATGAGTACCCGGTGACAGTACTGGAGAATGGCGAGATGAAAAGAAAACAGAGTGAGAAGATCAAGGTAACATTTAGTACACGCCCCAAAGCCTAGATCAATAAGGGTAAATGAAACAATATTCCTGCTGACGCAGCCTGTTTAGCTTTTTAAATATGGGCTGATAATAATCAATATCACTTTGGTAATACGCAGTTTCTGTAGCAATTCAGTTCGATTTTATGCCAGCTTTAAGACTTTGATATGTTTAAGCCACTTGACAGCAACCTATAAAATCATTTAAGCCTAAGAGGCTGGAAAACCCAAGATAAACTCAGGTTGTGTGGACATTGGGCTTCATAAAAAGCTATACCAAGGTTTCAGGTAGAGATCAACCAAAATTTTTTAAGGCCGTGCCATTACTAATAATTTTGACAGCAGCCCAATTGATCAGCAGCTAATTTTTTTGCATTGATTTTTAGAACCAACATAGGTTTTCCTTCCTCCATTTACAAGATAAAAATGACACAATGATGAAAAATGTTACACAAGTTTTCATTTGAACAGGAATGAATCATTAAATACAATAAACAAACTAAACATTAACAATTTAATGCAAATTAAGGGAAATGGAAATCCAGACATTTCACATGATTTTAAAGCCTGACTGCTGATGCAATAATAAATCGGCCAACCCTTGCATGTATCAGCTGATACGGTTATAAGAAAAAACAAATCTGCCAAAAATGAAAGCTTGCCGATGTATTTGTCTAACTCTACTTTCATTTGGTCACAGCTTCAAGACTAATACACATTTAGAGCCTACGGTTATGGTCTAAAGTTTGTCTAATTAGATGTAAAGCAAAATAATGAAGTAACCAAAGTTTTCTCTGCTTATTTTAAGCATAGAATGGCATCTTACCACACATATGACTGTGCACTGCTTGTTAACTGGCTACTACTAGGGTCCCCTCATTTTTTGAATCAGAAAGATTATTATTATTATTATTATTTTTTTTTTTTTGTTTAGTGGCTAAAGCTAACTCGAGAGAAGCTAATGACTCAAGTGTTGTGACTAATTATTAAGCTAATATTAATATAACTTATGTAGCTTTATAAAAAGAAATAATAAATTGCCAAGTTGTATCATAGTCTAGGCAATAAACACTTACAAACTCCTACTAAACTTATTGGGTGTTTGTTTTTGTTTACCTTTCTTTAAAAATTATCAACATTATTTCTTAAATAATTTTTCCTTGCAAAAATTAAAACATGAAATAAGTTTTTAATGTGATTGCATTTGAACAAAATCATGAGCAATGTCCTTGCATGAGTCCTTAAAGGTTTAAGTTATGCTTTTTTGTTTTGATTAATACCTTATACAGGAGTTTTGTGTCTTAATTTATAATAAAGACTACTATAGCAAAAGTCTAATGTAGCAGCCTGCTCCACACATGCTACATCAGACTCTGAAGAAAAAAATATAATGAGGCATTTGTCTGCCTAAAAACAGCGTCTGAAATGAACACTTGCCACTTGCAACTGCATTTTTCATTTGGCGAATTAATGCAAGAGCACCATTCGCCACAAGATGAGTAAATATTTGGACCACAATTGCGCACTCAGAGAGCTTACCCACAACACCCAGTGATTTCACAAAAACAATATATAGTATACAGTTTGAGAAACTGAGCCTTCTGAAAGACAACATGCCAATGAGGAGGAGGGGGAGCGAGGATCTACAGCCTAGAGGGCTAAGAGAACATTTTTTGAAAAATAGCGCTTTTGGGAAGACTGTGTTTTTCAAGAGACTGGCTTATTTATGACGATGATGCTAGGCAAGGCAAGGCAAATCTATTTGTATAGCACAATTCAGTACAAACTTTACATGATTAAAATATAGGAAAATAAAATGGAATCAAAGCAATTAGGAAAAAAAAAAAATTAAATAAAAAATGCAGAAACAAAAAAGAATATTAAAAACAGTTAGACTAAAGAAAATAAAGTTGAACTAATGATGTTTTAGTTGAACTGTTTAACTAGAACAGTCGAAGGCAATCCTGAACAAATGTGTTTTTAGTCTTGATTTAAAGGAACTTTCCGCACTTTTACAGTTTTCTGGAAGTTTGTTCCAGATAAGTGGAGCATAGGAAATAAATGATGCTAAGCTAATGAGCTGCCTAGCGTGCATCATATGCGTGAAAGAGAACAGACACCATTCATTTGTCGCTGGCTGTCAATCTATGTAACTGGAGAGCATCAGTCAACACATGCACAGTAAACGCCCCATTGGTTGGATGTCCATGTCACAGGCTTAATATAAACAACCCATGCCACAGCCACTATGAATGCGCTAAACACTATATCAACACAAACACACAAAGATGAAAATATTGTTTTGCACTGCCCATGCAACTGGAAGAAAGGCTATGCTTTTATTAATGGACAATCTGATGCTGTTTGGGAATGGTTTTATTTAGACCATTTCATCAAATAAAAGTATTTTGTACGTTTTTGAATGAAATGTAATGACATTCTAAACTACAACTTTATTTAATAAAAATAAATTACCTTTTACTGTAACCTTGTTTTTAATGTAACATAATGTCTTAGTGATAAATATGTTCTTTAAAAATATGAGAGAAAATTATTATTTTTTTCTGGCCCAGTAAATAATTTCTCTTCCGGTCCATTTGGCTGGTGAGTCAAAAATTTAATTTCGAACACTGCCTACAAACGTCTCTTACTGGACTGTAAATATCAAGCACAAGACATTCTAAACCACCAGTATTTAAAGGTCATCACTATAAAAAAATCAATTAAATTATTTACCAAAAATATTACATCTACCAAGCATCTAGTTTGGTGAAGAAAAAAGTAATAATTTTACATAAAATTGTTCTGTATATTTTTATTGACTTGAATTAATACTAAAATATTCTGCACCAATAGGAATCGTAGGTTGAAGTCATTGAAGGTCCCAGTAGCTCCATCATAGCATAAGAAATGGCTACTTCTTGGCATAATATTTCTCAGATCTAATAAAAGAAATAAGAAAAAAGGGAATAAAAATGAGGGTAAACATTGATCAAGCTTTTGATTATTGGTGCTAACTTAACTTGGTGCCCTTTGAAGCCCAAACCCCTGTAAGTGTTTTAATACAGTGCTACTGTATATAGGACATATTGTCACCACAAAACAAAATGTTCACTAGATTATCACTTTTTAGGGGATTAAGGTTTCTTATGCACCTCACTGTGCACTACAACAAATTACTCAAATGTAGCAACTTCAGGCTGAATATAAAAATAACAGATACAGGAAAAACATTTAGCTGATATCCAAATAAGAACCTGTGGCATCTAATCATTCTAAACATTTTATGCAATGCAAGTGAAGTGATACATTGAAAGGTGACATTCCCAACAGCTACACCTGGCATGGCTTGTTACCGAGGTATACATCAGAACAACTCACAAATGGTTTAGAAATGTTTTATTCTAAAGTGTGGGTTAACTAAAAAAGTATTTACATTAACACATGTTTGCTATGCCTACAGATATCAGTGAATTCACTAAAAGAAATCAAACCAAATCTCTAGCAGCTTTTCACAAATATTCATATATTTTTAAACATAATAAAGAGGAAAAAAATCATATAATTTTGTCATATTTATGATTGAAGCTTAGAGTTCTTACAAAAATGTACAACTATAACTTGGGTGCATCAAAGAGGGACAAGAAGTTGAGTACAAAGAGCTGGTTTACCTCTTTATGATATGGTGTTGAAATAATTATCTGATCCTAAATGTCGATAAACAAGGGAGGTGATTGTAAATTTTAGAAGGAACAGGAACAAGTTGAATCCTGTTACTATCGTGGGAAAAGAAGTGGAGGAGGCGGGGGAGTATAAAAACACCTTGGTGTTCACCTGGATAACAATCTAGACTGGAGACACAAATGTGAAGCAATCTACAAGAAGGGAAAGATGACCTTTAAATGTTGGTGATTTAGAATGTCTTGTACTTCCTAAAGAAGCTTAGGTCTTTCAGCCTTTGCAGCAAGATGCTACATATCTTCTATAGGTCTTCTGTGGAGAGTGATCCCTTCTTCCATCCTCTGCTGGAATAACGATATTAGTTAGCTAGTGATAGGGCTGGGTATTGTTAAAAAAATTTCGGTTCCGGTACCAATACCGATACCTTCACTTCGATACCGGTTCCTGAACAATACTTTTTTCGATACCAGTTTTATAATATCAATTCGAAAAAAAAGAAAATTACACAACATAAAAAAGTACAAATCTTGAGTTTTATTTTAAGCTCTGTTTTTCCATTTACATTTTTCCTCTTACATAAAAAAATAAATAATTCAGTGTCTAATATTCACTGTTACATTGTGAGGACCTTTTTACTTAGCAGTTTTCCTTTAGAAAAATTACCATGTCTGACAAACAAGCCCGTTGAATGGGATCCTACTGACAGCGCACCGCTGGTATGGGGGGGGTCTGAGCGGCTCCGACAGAAATATTGAAGGCAGGATGAACTGACTGCACTGATTACGTTTTCAGGTGGATTTTCCCACTTAAAAACATAATAAAACTACTTTATTCCCACTGATCACAGCAAATATAGCTGCAAGGCAAATAAAGGATAGAGTAGCTCCGCCCAACGCGCGTCTGACCCACTTTGCGACCGCGCAGCCAGAGCAGCAAAGCTTCTTCAGCAGCGCGTCAGAAGCTGGTACAAGCAGCAAAAAGGAAGCAGCAGACGAGATTTTGCTGCTCTTGCTGCGTCCAGTTTGAAAGCAGCATGATTCACTCCGCTCTGGCTTTGCTCTGCCCACGGGCTGCTGAGAGGAGGATGGTCGCGCTGGCTGCGGTCCGCTCTTCTTGCAGTCAAACACAGAGCGACTTTCTGCTCTTAAATTATTTCCGTGCACGATGTATTGCATTGTGCACTATTAGCATCAGTCTTAATAAAGTGAAGCCGCACTTTTGACCTGGGGGGCATTTTAAAGGGGTTCCGCGACGCTGCAACCAGTTCACAACAGATACACATGAACCCTGGCTGTAGGCGTGACCACCTGTGTATTTTTCCTGGATGACGCAATCACCTTAAGTGTTCCAGCCAATCACCGAAACTTGGTACCGAAAGACGAGGCATGTTTCGATACTCTGTAGAACCGAAGCATTTCGGTCGGTACCATAAAAGTACCGAAGTTCGGTACCCAGCCCTAGCTAGTGATATAAAAAAGCTCAACAAGCTAATGAAGAAGGCCAGCTCTCTTCTAGGAACTCCTCTAGAACCTCTGGAGATTATTTCACAAAGAAGAATACTTCCTAATGTGAAAAAAAAGATTATGGACAACTGTGAGCATCTTCTTCAGAAGATTTTTAACCAACAGAGGGTCTTCAGTAAATGGCTTCTCCAGATCTGGTGCAAGATGGACCACTAGAGAAGATCCCTCCTGCCTACAGCTATCAACACCTACAGAACCTGTTTAAAAAATAACCTATGAGTTACTGCAACATTTAATTTCCATTTGGGAATAATAAAGTATTTTTGAATTGAATTGAATTAAACTCTAAAACCCTTATAGGTGCTGTACCATAATTTTTGTGTACCTACTCTTATGTTTTAGCTGTGTTAATTTTCTTTATTGTCTGTTCTACTGTGATAGGCCATTTTTCTTAACTCACTCTTATCTTTATCTGTTGACTGAAGGTTGGAGACATTTTGGAAGTAGAAGAGGATGAGACCTTTCCCTGTGATTTAATCCTACTACAGTCCAGTCGAGAAGATGGCACATGTTTTGTTACAACAGCAAGTCTGGATGGCGAGTCCAACCACAAAGTGAGACTCACGGCTCTCTATCTCCAACTACCTTTTAATCCACATCTCAGACCTAAAGTTTAAATTTTAATTCTTAGAATTAGAGGCAGATAACAGTCATCAAAGTTCTTGAAAAATTTGAATTATCTGGTTGAGACAAGCTTCTTTTAAGTTTTTTTTTTTTTTTTTAGACATGTTGCTTTACTCCGTATTTTTACCTTTCCTGTTTTTGTTACAGCCTCTCAGTATGTTTTATTTGCACACATTTCTTCTTTTTCGTAGTGAGATAGAGAAAATTAAGCAAGAATTATCATTTGACCTAAGTCAGTTTTCACAGTTTTTATTCTGTCGTTGTTTTACCTTCTAGACACACTACACAGTGCCAGATTTAGAGAGTGATCTGCAATATCTTAATGCCACCATCGAGTGTGAACAGCCTCAACCTGACCTTTACAAGTAAGTCACTCACCATGGGGGTCACAGCAGATTAACACTGCCAGCGTATGATGTCTGCACTGTGTTGGATTTACACAGTGCTGTTTGAATGTTTGAAAATAAGATAAAGATGACACATATGGAGTTGAAACCAGATATTTCAGTACATCTGATATAAAAAATGTGTGAACATTTTATATCTCTGTCTTGCAATAAATCAAATCAAAATGTTCTGTATTAGGTCTGTTAGGATTAACAGAGAATATTTCTCTTTACTAGATTTCAGAAAATTATTTGTAACTTAATTGCAGAAGCTTGTATCCTTGGTATTTTGCACAATTTTCCATTCAAACCTTATAGTTTTGGTCAGCCATGTTGACTTTCTTTCTCTATATTGGTTTGAATTTTAACCAATTCCTTCTTATAAAATTTATGTGACTGAATCATGTTTTAGGATTTTTGACCAAAATAGAGTTTTATCTTTGCTAAGAATTATCTGTGATTGACCTGTAACTTCCTGGCTGAGTTCTACTGATGGTTCTTCAATATTTCATGTAATTTTCTCTCCTTGTGATGCAGTCTACTTTGTAAAGGGAACTCACCCTTCTTGCAGGGCAAAAAACAGTCACAACATAATACTACCATTTCCCTATGTTACAGTTGGAAAAATGTTCTGAAGCTTGCAAGCTTCCCTCTTTTCTTAAAATACCATCCTTTTACTTAAAATTTAGTAACTGTAATTAGAGCCAATCATCTTCATTTCAGTTTCATCAGAACAGAGGGCATTTCTCTAGACATTAAAGTCTTTGTTTCTGTCTTTTTTTATGTATGAAAACACATTTATCTCTTGGACACAACCTGTGTTCTTCCTGAATGGTATAGTACCTGTACCAGTGCTCTTTATATGTAGATATAATTGTTTGAACAGGTGAACCTGGCAACCACAACATCATGTCAATCCTCTTGACATGATGTTGCAGAAGTAATCAGCATGTTTGAGGCATTTCTTACATGGCTGCATTTAAAGTAAACTCAAAAGTTACGGTTTAATCAGAAGCTAAGAAACCCATGATATCATCATCTGTGGGGAGGTTCAAATCACATAACGAATAACAATATTAATGTTTGTAAATCCTTAAGTTTAAAGTAAGAAAAAAAAATCATTTTTAATTGTTGCATTTAGCAAATAGAGACACTTTTTCATACCCTAAATGACTAGAAAAAGGAAGCGTTAGGTCTGTTTTAATGTCACGGAAGGAAGTGAGAAACAATGGTTATGTTTTTATATGATGCACTCACACAGTTGGAGTTGCTGTTAGGCTTTCCACCTTCCTACTTTTGCCACCAAATCCAACAATGTTCATTGTGTTCATAAGCCCCCAAAGGGCTGATCAAAAGAAATTGTCTTCAGAAATACCTTTCTTGTCCCTGGCAACCTTTGCAAACACTAACCTGGCTTTTTAGATCTTAGAGTAAAGGCTTCCTCCTATTTTGGTAGCCTTTAAACTGAAAGACATTTATTTAATTTATGAGTTCATTTGGACTTTAGCAAATTGTTTATAGGCATAATAGGCTTAATGTACATATATTTTTGTTGTTTTTTATTAAGTTGTTAAAAATCGTTAAAATATATCTCATATTCATTTAGTGAAATTTATACAGCGTATGTAAACATCAGTTTTGAGCTTTTTAATCTAAGTGCATGATATTCTATTTCAGGTTTGTCGGCCGTATGCACATCTACAAAAACAGTCAGGAGCCTGACATAAGGTGAGAGCTCCGATGCACAGCTATACCAATCCACCTCAAATGGGAGCAAAATCAAAAACAGCCCCTTAAGTACCCATTTGTTTCCCTTTGCATTTCTAACAAATCACTTCTCTATTGATCATTCATTGCAAACAAGCATTAACATTTAAACGGGCTGGCAGGGGGTCAGTCACTGCTTCCAAAGCACTCCCACTGGCATTTTTTTATTGACTACATTGTATTAGACTCAAAGAATTCCCAATGTCCTTTTGAAGATCACTGGGACAGGTCGAAACCTGGACCGCAGCCTCACTGTCACTGCTTATGTTAAAACGTATGCCCTGCCAGGTTCCCATTTAAAGAATAGAGGCTTATGTGGATTGCACAGCCCCTGAATCACTGCAGAAGTGTATTTAATCAACTGATGTGATTGTCCAGATCTTTAGGGCCAGAAAACCTCCTGCTGAAAGGGGCAAATTTGAAGAACACTCGAAAGATATGTGGTGAGTCAAATCAAAGTAGTGAAACTGGATGGTTTCTTCTCCAGAATGCTGATACTTTTTTTATGTCTTTCTCTCCCTCTCTCAAGGTGTTGCGGTTTACACTGGAATGGAGACAAAAATGGCTCTTAACTACCAAGGCAAATCTCAGAAACGGTCTGCTGTGGAGAAGTACGTTTGTTTCAAGACACTGATTTAGACACATATGATTTGCTGTTTGTTGTAACTCAAATATTCTCTTTTAGGTCTATCAATGCTTTCCTTTTGGTTTATCTTTCTATCCTGGTGAGCAAGGCACTTGTGTGCACCACACTTAAATATGTGTGGCAGAGCAAGCATGATGAGCCATGGTACAATGAGAAAACACAGAAGGAGAGGGAAACTAATCAGGTGAGATTAGTTTGCTTTTTTAAATTTAAACATTAATATAAATTCTGTCCATGATTTTAAAACTTGAAACATGAAGTTATGTCACTGAGGAATTTCTGCTCCTACAGCAAATCCTAAACAGGTGCAGTTAAATCAGAAGAGTACTTTAGGGCTGGATATTCTGCCAATTGCAGATTAATTTGATCAGTTTTGGGTTGCACAGCCACTCCAAATAATAATTTTGGAAGGTTAAATTCTACGTACAATTTTTCGATTGAAGTTTTCTCAAATTGTATCTGAAATACTCAACATTTTCCTATGCCAACCTTCTGTTTATTTCTTCATTCCTAGTAACCCTAATGCCTTGAGTTAAATAAGTAGTACTTGGCAAGCTAAGACTTAATCATGTTTGAGGCGGAAAGCTCTCTTAACAAGATGTTTTAGTTTCACTTCACCTTCTCAATGTGAATTTTAAAACCTAAGCAATTATCCGTTTCTTTGTAGGTTTTTATTTACTGTGAAACCTGCTGCATATTTCCTTTTTAAACCTCAATGTGGGGGTAGCTGATTTTGACAGAAAAAAAAATTGGCTCAAAACACAGGGCACAGATTCATGAATATGCAGCTGCTGTAGGTTTGTTTCATGACATCGTTGTTCTAAATGGTGCTGATTTTACTTTTCTTAGAGAGGTTGACCCAGAGTTCATAGTCAGTATGCGACCAATTACCCAATATATTATTCCTAATATATGTAAATTGTCTTAAAACATTCAAGTCTTTATATTTTCTTTCTGACTGGTAATATTTAAAGATACTATAGTTTGTGAATTTCTGCTGTAAATATAACAAACCGGTTTGTCAAAACATATATATTTCTGTTACATACAATAAACTAGTGGAAGGTTGAAAGTAGAAATTCTATAGAGGTTTGCAGTTGGTGGTGATTATTATTAAATATATTTTTTCTTTGGTTTATTGGAACTGGACTGTTGTGGTTTTCATGCTGCAATCCTATTCCATATTACCATATGTACTGCAGTACTCTTTTAAATCAGGCAATTATGTTGTGAAATTAAATTTCAGATTTAATAGCTTTCTATAGAATTCATATAAATTAGCACAACTTTCATGGATACTGAATTTTAATGAGTCTTACAAGTTAAGTTCTCTAAATAAAATCTATTTTCTGAACTTTTAAACCAAACCTGAATGTTATCTATTACTGTAATTCTTGAATAATTAATAGAGGGACACCTCTAATGTAAACTTTAGCTCAGGTAACATTCAACATTTCATAGTGCAATATATTTATATTATTTATTGCATTTTTTATAGCGGTTTGACATTATCAGCGTTAATGCCAGACTCTTATCAGGCGATAAACAAAATAATGCCGTTAATCTATTCTCAAAGTTGGGTTGGGAGCTGGGTCTAATGATGACTTTTTCACCTTGATATTGTAGCGTGTTTGCCAGCAGGAAAGTAACTCACGCTGAAACCAAGGTTCAGTCGCGATGCTCTCCATTTATGCAATAAAAAAAAAACAAAACAGGAAATGCTTGTTCCTTTATAAGCAACTGCTGAAACATTCTTCCGATGGTACCAATGCCAACACTTACAACCTCCAGAACATAATGTTAGCTTAGCATGAACAAACTACCAATATAGACAACCCTTTTAAACACAAAACTAGGATAAAATGGTGATTTTTTTCCCCATCTTGACATTACTCAGCACCCCTTGCTGCTAGTCAAGCCTCACAGGACATTACAGTGACTGCCAGAGTGACTGGTGGAAAAGAGAGAAATAGAGCCTGGACTAACTGACACAAAGCTACTGACTGTAAACAGTTCATCATTACCTATTATTTAGGCCTGCAGTGAATTAATATTTATCTGAATAAACACTTATTAAACACAAATACATCTTATTGAATATTATTTATTTTCATCACCAGTTATTTTGAAGCAGTCTGTGATGCATTTTGGAAACAGGAGATGAGCTCCTTGTCTAATGCGCCACCTGGCTTGAGAAACCTGTTCAAAGACATATTTTAACTTAGTTAGGTAGCACACACATATTCTTATTTTATTTTATTCTTACCCTTATTTTATTCTTATATAGTATTTGTAATTACAATCTTATTTTTTTCCCTCTACTGTAAACGTTTGCACTGCAAGAATAAATGTTCCCACAAAGGGATTAACAAAGTAATTCTGATTCTGATTCATGAAGCGTTTGGCAGAATTCAAATGAGCCATTTTAATCAAGATTACAGTGAGATTAATCTAGATTTAAAAAAAAAAAAATTATGTATACTCACCACTAGTTTTTTTAACTAAATATTAGTATAAGTAGTTATAGTTACAGTCATTGAAAACTACAATTGTGAATATTATAGAGGATGCCCAATTTGAAAGCCATTGAACTATATGACTCAATTTGACTTTGTTCTTTTTTTCCATTTTATGTCACAGTACCTAAAAATGTTCACAGACTTCCTTTCCTTCATGGTGCTCTTCAACTTCATCATTCCGGTGTCCATGTACGTCACTGTTGAGATGCAAAAGTTCTTGGGGTCCTTCTTCATTGCATGGGACAAAGATTTCTTTGACCCTGAAATCAAAGAGGGGGCACTGGTCAACACGTCGGACCTCAATGAGGAGTTGGGACAGGTCAGGCTGGAGATCAAATCGCAAGAGGCTTTTAAATGAAATTTTTTCCCCCCTTGATGCTGATGTAAAATATACATGTATAAACCAAATTGGGTAAATTCATTCTAGTTTTAAAGTGCTTATTGTGCAGAGTATTGTACCTCTTGGCTCTGAAGCTTTTTATAGATTTAAACAGGGACTATAAAAAGCTGATATTTTATCTGTTTGATCAGTGGATCTACTTTCTTTAGATAAATCCTGCAGTTAATAGCTTCCCAGCTACAGTTCGAAATGCTCTGTGATAATAAAAAAGATGCATGATGTGTTATGTGTGCACACTCTATCACTCCTTTAATTTTACACAAACTGTAAATATTTTTAAGTGTAGTTTATCTTTTTATGGAAGCAAAGAATTGTAGGTGTTCTCTTTCAGGCCGGCTGGCAGTGTACTAGGATAGGTAGAGGAGTTGCCATGCAAATTACGATTAGTCAAATTGTTTTTCGAAACCACAGGAATGTTTTGACAGATAAATT
Organism: Cyprinodon tularosa; assembly: GCF_016077235.1. Taxonomy (NCBI): domain Eukaryota; kingdom Metazoa; phylum Chordata; class Actinopteri; order Cyprinodontiformes; family Cyprinodontidae; genus Cyprinodon; species Cyprinodon tularosa. The sequence continues at coordinate 2,147,514 of NW_024038974.1, read as the reverse complement.
TGCTTTTAAAATTATCACCTTTAAAAAAGAAACTCTTTATGCCTTTTGACCAGTAACCATTCAAATTCTAATTTGCATTAAGCTTCCTCTCTGGATTTTATTTTTATGGAATAAAATGCTAAATGTTCCTAAATTCACTGAAGTCTTAAAATGAAAAAAAAAAAAAAACCTGGACAAAATCTAACTTGGATTATGTGAGATATGTTATTGTAAAAAAAAAAAGAAAATAGCAGCAGATTTAAACCTTCCCTAATTTTAGTTTTTTACAACTCCAAATAACAGAAAAAACTGCACCCTTTGAGCAGTTGGACCTGAAATGTTATAATAATAATAAAGAAACGCTTTAAATTTTATGAATGCAGTCTAATTCTTTGTTTCTGGTATTGCTTTTGCCCCCATCATATTTCCTGCAGGTGGAGTATGTCTTCACAGACAAGACTGGCACGCTGACTCAGAACAACATGGAATTCATAGAGTGTTGCATCGATGGCTTCCAGTACAAGCATCGAGATGGGAGATCAGAATTGGATGGGTTTTGCGTCACAGATGGACCTGTAAACAAAATACAGGAAAAAGCTGGCAGAGTGAGTGTTGTGTTGCCCCACCATCTGCTTTAAGAAGTCACACAAGCATTAACATATGGCCATTACATAGCTCATTTGTTAGAAAGACCCTTCATAGGTCAGCCATGTGTAGCCTCTTTGACATGTCAACATATGTAGTGAACATGCGGATTAAAATGTGCATATGATGCACACAAATGTAAAATGCTTTTTTTGCACTTATTTTGAGAAGAAGTGTCTTATTATAGCTTTTTTTTTTTTTTGTTCCTAGGAGAGGGAAGAGCTATTTCTTCGTGCCCTCTGTCTGTGCCACACTGTCCAGGTGAAAGAGTCTTCAAACTACCTAGATCAGATTGACCAGGTAGATGGTTTAGGGGGTGGCGAAGAGATCCTACATACACCGCAGACAGAGAGGGGCTTCATAGCTTCTTCACCCGATGAGATTGCTCTTGTAAAAGGAGCCATGAGGTAAAAAAGAAAGCTTTTGTGAATTTTTAAATGCTAATCAATCTATTGTGAAAGAGAAAGTTTGTCATCTACAAGTGCATCTCTGTGAATTATATATTTATAAAAAGGCTCATTCCTTTTATTGAGCTCCCACAGAGTGATAGATTTTAAGTTTGTATTTGAATGAGTATGGCTTACAGTTAATGAAATCCCAAAATTAGGTATCTCAAAGAGAAAGTAATAAGAAGGATTATTCTTCAATGGGCTGCAGTTATCTCTCTTCCATCCACTTATTTTCCCAGTAATTTGCCCTGATACATTTCTCTGTATGGACAGCTTGTGTTGTTTACCCTTCTTTGGGATTGTGTCTAAAGTTTTATCCTAGACGGTCATCAAGTCAGTAATCTTCCTACTGACTGGGGAGGGCATGGCATAATCATGGCAACATATATCAACATTGATAATCTCTTTTCATTTGTCTTGGGAAATGTTCAAATTTTCTTTGAAATTGAATTTAAAGTGTTTAATAATCTGAAGTGTTAATCATCAAAATGAACACAAGTTAATGTGTGAACTGACGACTGAGAAATTACATACTTGCTGTTATCTGTCTCTATTTGCAGGTATGGCTTCACATTTCTGGGCCTTGAAAGTAAAAATATGAAAATTCTCAACAGGAATAAAGATGTTGAAACGTGAGGCTTTAACAGCTTTAAAATCTCAGCACACATTTGTTGATGCGATTCTAGTGATTTTAATTTTGGACCTTTTTGTTCTCCTTTAAGGTATGAACTACTTCACGTGTTAAACTTTGACCCTGTGAGAAGGCGAATGAGTGTAATGGTCAGATCTAGTACAGGTGAGCCTTAGACAGGTCTGATTCATTGTATATTATATGTTTATACTTACTCTGACCGTGTGCGTGTAATTGTTTGTTTGTGTTCAGGTGACATATTGCTTTTCTGTAAGGGAGCAGATTCTTCCATCTTCCCTCGAGTCAGACAGGAGGAGGTAGAGAGGATACGTATGCATGTGGAACGAAACGCAACAGTGGGTGCAAAACAGATGGTCTATCTGCATATCAAGACTGTCACTTTTTAAACAGAAATTGTGATGTTTTACTAATTACTTTATTTTTCTCTTTGTTCAGGATGGTTATCGCACACTGTGTGTGGCCTACAAACTTCTCAGCCCAGAGGAGTATGCAAAGGCAGATGAAGAGCTGAAAGAAGCAAGATTGGCTCTGCAGGACAGGGAGGAGAAGCTTTTAGCTGTTTACAATCAAGTCGAGGCTGAAATGACTCTAATAGGAGCAACTGCTGTGGAAGACCAGTGGGTGTTATTTCACATGCTGTACTTAAACAAATATAACTGAGTCAGTTCTGATGCATTTTTTCTTTATCAAAATTAGTTTTTATATAGGATATTTTAAAAGTTGTAAATACCAGCACTGAACATAATGTTTTGTAACATTTATGGGTTTCTTCTGTTGATTATCTTTGTTTGACCCCTTTATAAGCCCTGTATCAATTTACACTGCCACCATGTGGATTATTCAGTCCTCCACAATCAAATATTTTCAAACTATTAAGATATTTGTTTTCATTTGAGCACTAGTATAGAGCAATAATACATACATTTTTATTAAGAAAGAGCCAAGAAATAATATCATAACCTGGCTCACAAAGCATAGGAAGTCCAATCCTATGATGAGAATAAATAATACATCTAAAAGAAAAATATTTGGGACAATTATGAAAACAAAAATGTCGATTTATGGTCATGGATTTTCTGATTTAATATAAACGGATGAAAGAACTAAATAAAAACATCTAACTATTTCAGTTAAAATCTAAATAAGTGCATTAGAGGAAAACAGATAAGGATAAAAAATCCTTTTGTCCTAAAATAAAAAAAGAACCATTATTAATGAGTCTCGTCTGATCCAATCTATTGCATTTAAGACCACTGCACTAAAGGTTCATACATTTGATCCTAAATCTGTTTAATCAATTATTACAAAACAATGAATTGTTTTGTAATATATAATTTTTCAAGCCTTTTTGCACTAAAATCCCAACAATCCCAATGATTATCTCCACTGATCCTCTAAGACCAAGACACAAAACACTCTTTTTCTCTCCGTATATTTTAAACCAAAATTAAAGTTCTCTAAATAGTAATATTAATATGCTGTAATATAAAGGTGTATCCTGTTCACAAATTGAATGGATAAAACTAATGTTTGACTTGTTTTTTTGCTGTGAAGTGAAATCATTCTCTTCTTCTTTTTTTTTGTCTTTTACCCAAAGGCTTCAGGAGGAGGCAGCACAGACTATGGAAGCTCTGCAGGGAGCAGGCATGAAGGTTTGGGTGCTAACGGGTGACAAGATGGAGACGGCCAAATCCACTTGCTATGCTTGTGGATTATTTAAGAAAAACACAGAACTGCTTGAGCTAACCTTGCGCACTCTAGAGGAGGGAGGAGGGAGGCGAGAGGATAGACTTCTTGAACTTCTACTGGAGTACCATAAGAAAGCTTTTCAAGATGCCCCACCAGTAAGATTAGGAATAACCAGGTTGGTACTATGCCGTGACAAAAACTAAACTTTATAGACAAGTTTCCCAGCCAAAATATGGAGCTAGATCACTGACAGCTTGCTTTGACATTGAGAAGGAGAATTAGCAATATAAATGTAACCAAATACTCAAAAGTCAATCTACATTCAACTTTATTAACAATTAGTTTTATTACAAAAAACAGTTTGTAAAGACAATAAAAAGGTGAAATGTGTATCTGTATTCAGCCCCCCAGAGTCAAGTTGTTCTAAGGCTCCCCTTTTAATGCATTTACCTTCAAGATTTCTGATCTACAGTTGAACACAAGTTGGTGTTTCAATCTCTTTTAAATCTTAAATAAATATCCTCAGGTTTGTACTTGTGCAATAAAGTGAGAAAATGTGAATTATTTAAAACGACTTAAACATTTACTGAGACATTTTCAAATAAGGATAATGTTTCTTTTAGGAGTTCTAACTCATTCCTAATTCTGTGTTGTAGGAGTTGGTCTGTAGCCAGCAACGATTATGGTTTTATCATTGACGGAGCTTCTTTATCGATGGTGCTCAGCTCTGAATCCAACTCCAGCCGCTACAAGAACCTCTTCCTGCAGATTTGTCTGAACTGTACTTCTGTGCTATGCTGCCGCATGGCCCCTCTGCAGAAAGCTCAGGTCAGGTTATTTCATTTAACTCCATTTATCACTTTTGCAGTGGGCCTTTTTTAAAACATAACTCTCTGTGTTCCTCCATCTTTAGATTGTAAAACTGGTGAAGAACTCTAAAGGCAGCCCAATTACTCTCTCCATTGGTGATGGAGCAAATGATGTCAGCATGATTTTGGAAGCTCATGTTGGCATTGGTAAGAAATCAGTTTAAATGTGGTGAAGGTACCCGCTAAATCTAAGTTACTTTTGATAATTAATAATTTTTTTGTTTGTTTTAAATATGCTTTTTTCAGGTATTAAAGGTAAAGAAGGTCGACAGGCAGTAAAGAACAGTGATTATGCTATCCCCAAACTCAAGCACCTCAAGAAACTTCTGTTGGCTCATGGACATCTTTACTATGTTCGCATTGCGCATCTGGTGCAATACTTCTTCTACAAGGTAAGAAAAAATGATATTTTTCCTTTTTATTTTTCTGATGACTCACTGCTTAACTTCTATTTATGCAGGGTTTGTATTTACCAAATAAATGGGATAATTAATTGACCAATTGCCTTTTTTTCAAGGATTTTTATAGAAGATAAAGCATACGGGTAGAAATTACACTGTATTTATGACAATGTGTTTATCTTTTATCCACAGAATCTTTGCTTCATCTTACCTCAGTTTTTGTTCCAGTTCTTCTGTGGCTTCTCCCAGCAAGTGAGTTTTTTCATAGCAACAATGAACTTGAGAAAATGTGCCAAGCATTAAAGGTGACTGAGCCCGTTTCCCCTTAAATAACCCTCTCCCATTTACCCTGTGAAGCCTGAAAGTGATGTTCGTGTTCTCAGATATTTATGAATTGCATGACTAAGAAAGGTAAAACAGAATTTATGGGAACAGCACAGAGCACTTGTGCTGTGAAAAAATATTTTTGCCGTTACAAGATTTCCTGTTTTTACTTTTTGTATTTTATTTCAGGCAATACGTTTGCTCAGGTTTTGAGGATATGTTTGATGTTTATCCAGGAGTTTAGCCATTTCCTGAATCTTGCATTTGAGATGACTAGAGTTGTGGTTTCAACTGTGAGCCCTCAGAATTGCCAGTGACCCCTGAGTATAAGTAGACAGAACCAATCCAAAACAACTGAGCCAAAGTGCAGTAGCATTTTATTCAAGCCTGTTGTAGTTGCCAAAACCCAGATGACTGAAATAATATATATATATGTATGTTAATCTTTAACTCCAAATTATATATCATTTGGTCAGTTTGGCACCTTTTTCACTCAACAAATTATTCCATTATTTTTACCAAATTATTTTTGAAGGTAGAATTTGTTTGAAATAAAACATAAAAGCTAAAATTAAATAAATCTGTCAAACTGTAAACCTTTTATCATGCCTCTGTATATTGGTTAAGTTATTGCTAGGTATAGTTATAGGCTGCGTTCCTTTACTGTGTCCTGTACATATTAGGTAAACTTGGATCAAAAATGCAAGGATTATTATAACTAAATGTTTTTGTTTTGGAGTTATTGGATTGTTTTACTTTAAATAATAACTGCTGATTGTCTCTTGTGATCAAAAAACAGATCTTTAATGGGCCTAGAAAAGTTGTCTGTAAGCTTCCTTATATGGCCTCTTGAAGAGGTATTGGTGTGTGAGTTTTTCCTACTCCTTCATATTAATCCCCAGTGACCCACCCTTCCTTCTCCCCCTTACCCTACCCTTCCCCCTGCTCCCATCCTCCCAGCCCCTGTATGATGCAGCCTATCTGACGATGTACAACATCTGCTTCACCTCTATGCCCATCCTGGCTTACAGCCTTTTGGAGCAACACATTGGCATTGAGGATCTCTTGGAAAACTCTACCCTCTACAGGTAAATTGGTTATATTGCACTTTAAATAAATTCTAGTTGGATGTCTATACAATCATATTGGTGTGAGTTTTTTTAGTTGTTTGTTCTTTGTCAATTAATTAAAGGTATGTTGGAGCACTTTCACAAACTTTTTAAAAGACCTGCCCTCTCCACTTTAAAAAAAAAAAGAACTTGCACAACCCTGTACTCGCTCACGAGAGGGAAGGCCTATTAAACGCGTGCAAGAGCATGTACAAGCATATTTCTCCTCGTGCACTCTCTGTTTAAAAGTTGATGCTTGCATCGCCCATACAAGTTGACTTTACAAAAGAAGATTTGCAATCTTTCCATTATGTCAGACTCACCACAGTTAAGTAAAATGGGGAAGAGTGCATAGACATTTCACCAGAAAGATTGACAGTTAGAAGACTACTTATTTTAATGATCCACCCGAAAAAGAAACTTCCTCTACTATACCTTTAATATTTCCTTTTTTGATTAATAGTAAAACCAAACAAAAACATTAGAGAATCCCAAAACTTAAATCTGTTACCAACATATATATATATGGCTACCTGAAGTATTATTTTGATGAAGGGAAAGAGATACGGAAAAAAAAAAAAAACATCCTTACCGTCGCCATCAATAAGTTATGGCAAAATTGGGAAGTTTGTTTTAAATATTCTTCATCAGAAATGGAGGTACAAATATAATTTTAGGTTGCTAGAACAAACTAGGCTTTTAACAATGGTCTAAATTTGATGTGCTGGATTTAAAGGTTCCTTCAGTAGCGTGCTTTATTTATTCCAGAACAGGTGTGTTTGGTTTGTTTTTTGTATCATTGGCGCATATGGTTTCGGCCAAGTGTTAAACCTCCTAGCTTTTGATTTGAGATAAAGTTAAAATATGTCATAGAGAGAAATTTGTTCCAATATTATTTAAAACAAATAACCTATGAAGTGAACTTCCCTCTTAAAGAGAAATTCCCTCTTGCCTATACACTCTTAACAGAATTGCAATTTTGCTCTACCCTTTAGAGGCTCTCACTCCCAGAACTGTAAATTTTATATGTAAAAAAAAAAAAAAGCATTTAAAAATATTTCTTCAAACCCAGTATTAAAAAAATAGAATCAGAAATTTAAAAGTATTATGAAAGCAATAAGTGTGTTAGTCTAAATAAAAGTGAATAAAAATGCAAATTTGAAAAATTTTTTGCTTTAACTTGTCCATTAACGTTATATATTACTCTCAAAGCTTTTGTTTTCATTTAGACATTTTTCAAACTTCCATTTGAAAAATTGTTCTTTGCTTTTAGTGATATTGGAACAAGTATCTTTCCATGAACTTAGGCATTGTCCTCCTTCATAATTGTTGCCATCCAGTTTCTGTATGGTACGTTTTGTAGAGAAACTGCCCCAGTGGCAGTAACACCCTAATCCCTAAGCATTCTACTACCACTGTCTTGCTTGAAAGTTGGGCAGTTTTCCAGAGTTATATTAATTACGCCTTAGGTTCTCAAAACATTCTTTACTGTCAGCATGGTCAATTACCTCATATTTCTTGGATAACTACATTCTTTTGGTGTTCTTTGTCAGTAGTAATCTACAAATAACAGGATTGTTAAAAACACAACTTTATGGCAGCCTTAAGCCTTTGTGGCTCCCAGATTTCCTTTTTCTATTTCAAAGAATTAGGTGGTCTAAGAGGACAATAAACCCAGGCATAATGTTGCATATATACTACAATATAATTATTCACAGTTGGAATTACAATATTGCAATATTCCCACCAAATATACTTCTGTAGAGCCTGTGGTGGTTAAGCTCATGAAGAAAGGTTGGACCATTCTATGGTTTTAAGATAATAATATTGTTATACAATTTTCAGCAATAAAAATTAGTGCTAATTCCCTGAAATCAAATGTTCCAAGAAGAATTTATCTCTTCTTTGATAGGCAAAATCCATTTCTAACACAGGCCATCATTAGTGTTTGAGTGTGTACATGAATGGGTGAATGACTGAATGTAGTGTAAAGTGCTTTGGTCAAGTCTCCTGACTTGAAAAAGCGCTATACAAGTACAGGCCAGTAAACATTTTACCATTTAATGCTGTCATTCATTTTTTGTTCATATTTGAATTGACATTATGCTTAGACAATCTAGCCGCAAGTGGACAGTTCTGTGTAATCTACCAAAATCGGAGGAAATTGGCAAACATGGGTTTAAAAAAAAGAGAAGTGACGCAGTCTTTTGAAAGAAGTAGGCTATGTGATTATTGTGACCTTAACCTCATTAAAGTTCGTTCTATCAGAGCTGATTTCGCTTCAGAAAAGCGAAGCTGCGACAAATTCCAGCACTGACATATAGAGTTGAATATCCTGCCAGAAATATAACGAGGATGCATTGATAGCAATAGAAAGCATGTGGTCAAAATCCAGCTAGAAAGTTTATGTAGATTTTAGCTTGTGGGGATTTTAAAAATATAAACCAAAAAATTAAATCTTGTGCACACAATTCTTGTTTAAAATATAACTTTTATCCAGTCCTACAGGTGCTGAACTTCATGTTCATTTTGTGAGTTTCTACAAAGTGATTGTTTTTTTGCTGCTTATTTTAGGCAGATTGCGAAGAATGCCATGTTGCAGTGGAAACTATTCCTTTACTGGACCGTGCTTGGACTCTTCCACGGCTTTGTCTTCTTCTTTGGTGTTCGCTTTTTGTTCAGTAACCCAGCTCTGCAGGACAATGGCCAGGTTTGATATCACTCTGGCTAAACTTAAGGGAGATAAAATAATTAATTCAGTACCTTCTTCTCACCTCATTGTGTTTCTTATTTAAATCCAGGTTTTTGGGAACTGGTCATATGGAACTATTGTTTTCACCGTGCTAGTCTTCACTGTAACTCTAAAGGTAAGCATATGCATTGTTCAAAACAGTACCTCTTTAACCATTCAAGTTAAAATAAAAAAGTCCTGTAAACCTGGATTAAGAATATTGTCTTAAGTGTTTTTTTTTTTCTTCCTTTTAGCTGGCACTGGACACCCGGTATTGGACATGGATAAACCACTTTGTAATTTGGGGTTCCCTGGCATTTTATGTGTTTTTCAGTTTCTTCTGGGGAGGAATAATATGGTCAGAAAATACAAACACACAAAAGTTTCTGCTGTAGCCAACCTTTCCCTACTTTTCCAATGAAAGATGATGTGATCTAAATCGTGTGTCCTCCAACAGGCCTTTCCTGAAGCACCAGCGTTTGTACTTTGTGTTCGCCAACATGCTAAGCTCTGTGTCAGCATGGTTGGTCATCATCTTGCTCATAATCCTCAGTCTACTGCCAGAGATCCTGTTTGTGGTGCTCCTCAAGCCCCGTGGACCCCTTGCACGACAGGTAAATCTGAATGGCACTTCTGTACATGAAGAGATTTTTAATTTACAACTAACATTTATTGTTAATGGCACACCTAGCAGTCATTATAAGCTTAAGTATGTTACCTGTTATTCTCTACTGTAGTATTATTTAGATAACTAAAATCTATTTATGTGTTCTGCATACAGTTCTTTATGTTTTTTAGGGATCTTTCATAACATTTATTTTTGTGTTGATAAATAAGTTTTGTAAGCTTGTAGCTTAAAATGAAATGTTATCACTCTTCTCAGAATTGTTTTAAGAGCAGGCTTCCAACAGTCTTCTGAACTTTGGTTGTCTTTCTTCTCTGAATTATTCTGTTAAAACACAACAACCAATTCAAGGATGTAAAACAGATTGAATGTTTTTGACTGCTTAAGACATTTGATGTTGATATATCTGTAGGTCAAGTCATTTATTGTTATCATATGGTAAAAGGTTCATATCAAAGCTTATAGTGAGGTTTTGTGAAATTGCCAGTAAAATTTCCCCTCCATAAAGTAAAAATATCTCATATTAATCTAAGTTTGCTTGACTACATTAAGTACATCTTCAAGGAGCAGATACAAGCAATTTAGACATGCAGTACATCCCATCAGTCCGCTTCATCAAGGAGTTACTTGAATTATTTTGAAAAACGACTTACCAATTGTAGATGCTGCCACATGTCTGATGTAAAATCTCAAAATTTGTTCAACAAGCACAATTTACTTCGAACCATGGAGGATGTTTGATTATGATGCAGCAACATTGTTAAAATTGTCTCCTTTGAAATTATAGACTATTAATGCCAGCTTCTATTTCCCTCTGATATGAGCAACTTTATTTTATTTGAGGGAAACGAGTAAAGTCAGCTAAATCGGACAGTCTATAGAGTGGCTGTGAGCCATCCACAACCCAAAGGATGTATTGAATTCCTTAGAAAAAGAAGAAAAAGCATCACTTGAAAAAACATTAACTGACCCTTGAATCTCAGAGCTTCCGATAAGAGCCAGCAGATAACTGCACCTTCAGTTATTTAAAAAGAGTACTAATATTCTTCATGACTATTTTTTTTATAACATGATGGTTCATTAATGTTGTTGCATTTTATAGCTGTATTATTGCATTTTATAGCTGAAAAACAATATTTGTGATGCCGTTATGACATTGCAACATAGTGATTATTGCAATTATTTTATCATTTTTATCTCAGTATTAAGATTTTTGTGACTTATAAAAAAATAGCCCAATTTAGGAGAATTGAAGTAGCAGTCTTTTTCAGGTCACAGATGCAGAGCAGTGTTTTTTTTTTTTCATAATTTTCCAAATCAAACTTTTCCAACATAAACCTTATGAAATCAATGTTTACAGTAAAGTACCTCTAATAGTATATTGATTAACTTTACCTGTGTAAGGCTTGGCTATTAAAGAAACTCTAAAACATCAGAGCTTGTGTAGAAAACGAGAAAAGAGATTTGGGTATAAAATTTAACTGTTCTTGTTTATAGTACCAATGATTACGTGCTTATTTGTTTGTGGATTTTAAGCTTGATTTAGGTAAATGACCAAAGATCTGCTGTTTTTCCAATTTACATCCTATCAGCCTTTGGTTTCTACTATAGCTGGTTATATTTGCTGCTGTGGAAATGTTTTATGTAAGTTTTTTTTCATGTTTCCCTCCCATTATAAACCAGGTTTCAGATCACACATGGAAAATGAAAGATTTTTTTTGATTTGTAGCACTGTTCTCTTTACTGTTTGAACAGATTTCCTCCCTGTCTTTTAAAGCGCTCGGTTCTCCTACTTGCCTAACTTTTTTATTTCTCAAACTAGCTCCTCTACAATATCACACATTCTCACCTTTCACCCTGGTATTTTCCCTTTCTTCCTCTCTGTACTTTCCTCCCCAAAGATGAAGCATCGCCTTCCATCCTCTGGGACTTCTACTATCTTCATGCTCTCTCAGACAGCTAGCTCTCACAGCTTCTCATGGAGCGAATGAGGTCTCATATTTTCTCTCTGTTGACACTCAAACTTCTCACTCTGAAGATTGTGTTTGCTCGGAAACTTGCTTGTTTCCTTCTTACTGTGTCCTTCCTCTCCCACTGTCTGGCTCCTTATTATTTAAAGCTGGCCCTCTATAAATTTTGCTCATGGTCCGCACTCTGTTGGACAATTAAATTACAGTCAGTGCTTAGAAGCACTCAAAAGCCTTGAATTAGTTCTAATACATAGGGGTGTGCTGCCAGCTCCTCCTTCAGTGTGGAGTAGGACGGGGAGTCTGTGCTGAGTGTGCAAGTCAGCACCTCATCCTTTGTCTGTCCAGCTTTATCAGTCAGTGTCTCCTACCAGCTACCTGTGCTGCTCCAGTGCCTGCTGCCTCCGCATGTCCCGTCGGGTGACTGCAGCACCTCAAAGCACCTAAACTCAACTGCATGAGACACGAGTCAGCAACCTCATCCTGGATCCTCTACCCAGTCCGACAGCTTTTTTCTCTTTTTGTTTAATCTCATACATTTTATTTTGTCAAATTTAGTCGTATGGACAGTTGATTTAAATTTAAATGTTTCATTAAAGGGTTTTGGAGTTTTTTGCCTTGAGGATATTTATAGTCCACCAAGGCAGAAGGACTAATATTTTCCGCCCATTTGTCTATATTTAGTCTATTGTGAACGTGTTTGTCTTATATGTTTGTAAGTGTACAAGCAGAGGAGAATATGGAGGAAAAAGAAGCATGTTTGTGCTTGCCGGTGCAGTGAAATCAACAGTCTCTTCTGCCTCACCCTTCTAGAAAAAGCGGGTTGAGACGAGTGTGGGGGGCCCCCTGTCTCCCCAGTCTTCAGCCAGGCCCCTGCTCATGCGAACCTTTTCAGATGAATCCAATACTGTCCTTTAAACAGGTACTAGCCCACTTTTAGGGCATTCAACCTAATCAGGGTCTCATCCCTTTTTAAATCCTTCTAGTGTCCCATCTTGATTTTTAACACCAAATTTTTAATAAGAAATCAAAATCTAAAAGGTGTGTAAGCTGCAATTACTAAGAACACTTTTTTCCTTTCTCATCTGTGTAAAGCCGAAATAGGCTGGCTGAAGTGACTCACTTTTTACATCTCTGTTGTTTTGTGTCAAAACTTGTGGTTGATGAGGTTAAATTATCCTTTATTTTCACCTATGGTAGGATCTTTGGGCTCACGTTTCTGCACAGACACATGCTCCTTTCTGCCTTCCTTTGGATGCACGGCTAAAACCTCCCTTTGCATGTGCTTATGTCCTTCCTTTTTGTTTTTTCCTGTCAGTTTTATTTTCTTTATTTGGGCTTTCTATCTCGTGTAAAACCACAGGGCTGATCTTGGATTATTACTTATTTCCTCTCCACTATCCAGCATTCATGTGCTGTTTGTGACATTGCAGTTTGTTCATTCGGTTAAGGCATCCTCGTTATGCTTTTCATACTTACTTTGTTAAATTATTTTCAGTAAACGATGCAGTTTTGATTGCTGACTTGTGTTTGTTGCATGCAATTACACTGACACAACCACAGCCTACAAACCCGACTGCATTACAGGGAGCAGACATCTAAATTACAAGCAAAGTTGGATAAAATGACTTTACAAAAAACGCATTTACAAACCTTTGCAAAAGCATTTATACTGACTACATTGTGTAACACTCTTGTCTTGTTTCAAGCACAAACTTATGTGCTATGTGTTATTTTTCAAGTGGAACAAAAAAAATATATGTTTTTTTTTTTTACATTTTTGTGTACAAGTAAAATCAGAAACATGTGGTATTCAGCCCCCTTTACTATGGTACCTCCAAGTCATCTGAAACGATTTGCCGTCTTAGTGTAATGTTAGTTCGGTATTGTCTTTATACAATACAGAGCTAACACTATTATATCGTTCACAGTCTGTTAGAGAACATCATTGGACAACTGGTGAGTCAGGAATATAGTTGTGGAGTAATTTTAGAAGTAGATCTAAAACATATTTTAAACATCACCCAGAGCACTGATGGCACTGCCATCTGAAAGTGCTCAACATGTCATAAGTGCAATTGGACCAATAGTAGTTCTGGAGGAGTTTTACATGTCAGCAGTGTGAATATATTTGCAGGACAGAAAATGACTGCTATAGTCATATACTTCCTAAATCAAACTTTCATTTGAGCAGCAGGAAGAAAGCCAAAGTTGATCAAATTGCGGCTGGCTAGCAAGTCGTAAGTCATCCATCCTCCAAACAGGAAGCCTGGGTTCGTATCCCAGCTGGGTCCCTAGGCATTAAAGGTAATGCCTGCTTTGGCATTGTGCATTGGGCATTATGCTTGGAATCCTGAGGTGAGGCGCCGCACAATGCAGAGAGTTAATTTTGTTTCTCTGTACTTGTGACAGTGTAATGACAATAAAAAAAATGCTAGAATATGTATACTGTACATGCCACAGTTTTCTTTTTTTATTTGTACAAAAGTTGAAAAGCCATGTTGAAGTTTCTCTAGTTTGCAGCCCTATATAACTCTGAGATGGTCTTTCACACAAAATTCCAATAGCGTATATTGATGATTGTAACTGAAAAATCCAGGGGAGTAAATAATCTGGGAGGGCAATAAAAAAATATAGTGAATTGATATGAGATGTGCTTAATAATTTGTCTGGCCCCTGAGGATATGCTACGGTGACTGGTCACACATAACCACCACTATTCACCAATGCTTATGCTGCCCAGTAGTAGCCTACAACTCCTTGCAATTTTTTTCACTTTTAACGTGGCTTTTATTCTCCCTGTAGCTGGCAGAGGGTGAGCTCCTACAACCTTCCAGGTAAAGTCTAGAGAAAGCAGTAACTGTGTTTAAATCTGCCTGCTGAGCTTGAACAAATCAGCTTATTGGGGGAAATGGGATATTTTCCTTACTAATATCTGTCAACTCTCGGTGGTGAGAAAGCTTTAATCATGTAAGCTTTTGTGTTTGTTGTTTTGTTGCTGATCACTGTAATATCTCTGGTGATTTAAGCTCCTTTGCAGACACTGTTTTGTCCTCCGTCCTCTCCAGCTTATGATTAACACAGTGAAAGTGTGTCTTCCTGTGCTGTTTCCAGGTGAATGCTGTCACACCACTTTCCTACAAGCACCTGAAGGAGCGTGAATGAAAGGCAGCCTGGTCACGCCTCCAAAATGCTCCTCATTGGGATTTTCTCTCATACCTAAAGCAACTTCAAAGACGAGACAAGACCATTTTTTAAGAGGATTGAAAAGATCTCAGAAATGTAATGACATTGGGGCGCGGTTAAACAGTTTTGATTTCTTTTTTTTTTCTTTTTTTTGCCCAGTCACCTGCACAAACGCATGCCTGCAGAGCAGTGCTCCAGTATATTTTATAAAAAAAAAAAAAATTAAGACTATGGGCATGAACCTTCTTCCTTTTCCTTTTTTGATATCTGCTTACATATAAAAGCTGCCTTGCCAGTAGCTAACTACTTTGTTTCATCAAGCAGCTGTAATATCCACTCCAAGAATGGTACATCTGCATGAAGGCTACAGAAAATACACTTCTCTGGTATTTAGTCACTCTTTTACAAATCTTTTTATTTAAACCTTATTGCTGCACTTGTATTTCTGCAATTTATTTTCTTTTTCTTTGTTTTTTCATGTAAATCTTAAGATATTTTCACATCTACAGATCCAAATCATTCCAGATGAAACATTACTAAATGTGATATCAGTGCAGCTGAAAGCAGCACACAGACTGTTAAAATCGTTTTTTTGATTATTTCTTTGTTTTTGCTATAAATCTGATATCCATTTTGAATGCTAAGTTAACAGAGGGATCAAATGTTACCACTCAGTCCAAAAAGTGTGTTTGTGGGAACATGTTAGTGTAAAGAATTAAAGTGTGCCCCAGTAACGAAGCATTACTTGGACCATGAGCTTAAATCTTCCAGCGTCAGATTATTTAAGATTTCATTATGAGATAAGAAATGTAATAAATGTGCGGTGGTGTGCATAGCTTAGAGATGTATGTGAACATCGGCTAAAAAGCCAAAATGATCAGGTTGCGTCCACAAAGTGTGGCCTTATGGTGTCAGGCCTGCCTGCATACGTGTGTGGCTTTGTTTTATAGAATGTTTTGGATGAGATTAGCCACAAATGCCTGTGTGTAAAGAAGCCCAGGTTTACTTGAACTTTGTTGATTCGGGTCATTATGACGTTTTCTGCACTATTTAGGAAACTGGTTTCTTCATTGTGAATTTAGCCACATTGATTTTACCTGAACCCACATGCATAAACTATGGGTTAGAGATTAGAAAAACCAATAACCAATGAAACGAAAATCTACAGATTAAGTCTAAGTTAATTGTAATTATTGCTCAGCATTTTTATTTTGTCTCCTTAGATGAATTTCGGTTGTAAAATGGCTCTGTGAGCTGAGCTGCAGAATCGGCATATCTTTGGGTCACTGTGAGATGCTGATAGCATTAACTATTCACCTTTTCTCCTCTTTTAACTTCTCATCTGTTGTTCTTTATACATTCCATCCAGATACATGATTTAAGACACTTTGATACTTTTTTGTGAAATATTTTAATTTCTCCTGTAATCATATCAAATATATCTTGCATATTTATTAAGTGTAACTTTACTCATAAAGGTTATATTTTTATTACATGTACCTTTATATTATTCAGAGAATGTTAAGCGTTGTGCCATTGGGAGTGTGCCACTGGGTTAAAACATTGGGGAGTGTTTTAATCCAGATTGAGCTTTAGACCACATAAACCCCATTCATCAGTCTGTGATGTTCCGAAAAAAAAAAAAAAAAAAAAAACAGGCAGCCCCTTCCCAGTAGACTCCAAAATTCCCTAAATAAATCTGAGATGTTTCTTATCTCCTTTCTTAAAGTAGAGTCCTGTCCATAAGTTTACATACACCTATAATTGGCATGTAGGTGATTTTAATTTGAGGCTTTGAAAATGTCTAGAGTGAAATGTGTGCATCTACATTAAAATTTCAAAACAAAATTAAGGTTCATGAGTTGAGAGACTTTGCACTTTAAAGAATGGTACCAAAAATCTTTCAGTATAAAATTATACCTATTTGTTCAAGTGTATGCAGACATCACAGGTAATACTGAGATTTGTGTCTCATACCAAATTCCCATCTTCAGTATTACCTTTGGATTTATTTCAAGCTACTAGTTTTATTCTAGCTGGATATTTAACAACTTAAAGTTAAAATATTACTTGGTTTCCAAATATATCCCCTGCTTTATGGGTAGCAAGTAGATTATTTTTGTGAAACTGAGGTAAAGGCTCGGAGAGGCTCCTTCAGGAAGTATAATGGATGTTGAAAAGTGATTCTTGCCACCAAAAATTAAACCTATGAAATGGGAACTGAAATCCAAGGTCACTGTCACAAAACAGAAAAATGTGTGATGCTAGAAAAGGGTCAGAATCAAGAATTTAGACAAGACAAAATAGTTTTATCAAACTTATTTTTGGAGGAATAAAGTTAAACATCTACAAAACATAGTGATAGTTGATTATAGCAGTTGGGTTTTGTTTTTTATTAAATTAGTTGCCAAAAATGCTTAAATTAAATTACTTGGTTTCTCTTAAAATAAATAACTGATAGAACAGGCCTCTAGCCTAGCTCATAAACTTAATCACATTTGAGATATATTGGGTGCAATGTGACCTTGCCTTGAAATCAACACTTTTGAAGGAGGTCAAACACGTCAACAAATACAATTAAACTTGCATCAAAAGCTTTTATGACTCAAAGGAACCTGTTGTTTACTTAGAACTACTAAAACACATCTCTCAAGATTTTAGTGAGAGGGCTACCCTGTTTTTTTAAATGTTAATCTTGAGTGAAAAAAGTTTAAATGTAAACTTAAGTCCAAAATAAATTATGTTCCTACAGATGTGTGTAAACTTCTAACCAGAACTCTATCATCTATGTGCAACTGATAGCTGCTTCTGATTTGTTTCCGAACACTTGCAACAGTCTAACAGTGTGATTTTTTTCCTTTTTTTTTTTTTAAACATCAAATTCTTACTATGACAAAAGCAGTGGAATGGAAAATCTTAACCAGACACATGTGTAGGGTGTGAATTTGGAGTTGTTTCAGTTGCCATGTACTTTCTAGACTCCATGGCACAGAAGATACTTTATGTAAAAGGTGGTGATAGATGGGGCTGCCTGCTTTAACAAATGAGTAACCTTTAAACGACTTCTCAAATGCTATTTTAAGAGCTTACATATGAATCTAATATTTTGCCTGTCTAAATGAAATGTTAAAAAGAATGGATTGTATTTTTAATGCAACTTTTTGGAGCCACTTTTTTTAAAGAAAAAAAACATGGAGCGTTTAGAGGCTCTGTGGACGTGGACACTTTCAGGCACCACGGGCAGGGATTCCTTGCCACCTCCAGCCTTCTCAGTCTCCAGCTTCACCACTCGGTACCTCCAAGCTGAATGTACATCTTTGAAATATCTAAAACCTAAAGATTTTATGTAATAAAGTTGAAAGTTTTAAAGAAACATTGCGCTTTTGTTTTTTTTTCTTTTTCCAGCAAATGATGCATCAGCAATTTTAGTTTGGTGCAAAGATTCCTGGTTGTGTGTGTGTGTGTGTGCGCAAGGTTGCAACCACCCTGAGCAGCTGCTCAGTAATGAGATGGCAGAGAGGCTAAGCTGGATCAGCTGAGTGGCTGCAGTCCTGCTGCTCCTTCTGTGGCTTCAGAAGAAAACCTCCAGCCTGAAAGTGGGGATTTACATACATCTGTATTTTCTCCTCTTCAGTTTGTGCAGCGTTGCTGACTGCTGATCCATTTAGTTATGATGTAGGTTGAGCAGTGGGGAGTTCGGCTGAGAAAGGCTCTCAGTAGCTGTATGCACACAATGACAGCCTTTCTTATTTGTTCTGTGCTTTTGAATGGGATTTCTGTGTATTAAAGGCTGTGTTTCACATGGGTCAACTTGTTGGCAGGGGAGAAGGATTTTATTTTCAACAGTCAATCTTTTTGTGGATATATGTTGTATAATAAAGTAGAATAACTGATGATTAACTTAGCCTGTTAACAGTGAAGCATAAAAAAAAAGTAGAAGTGTGAGGAGGGGAAAAATAGGGAGGGAGCTGGCAGTGGGTCAGTAGCAGACTCTTGAGCTTTGCATGGTGCAGAGCTGACGCACTACTAACACTCAGAGAGGGGAGGGGAAGGGACTGACAGCCGTGGCCAGATGGAGCTCTGTTTGTTTTTAAGCAGCTAACTGCTGCTGAGAGCAGGACACACTGTCGACTCTGGTGTCCATTAACGCGGGGAGAAAAAGACATCACACCCAGTTGGGGCAGTGACAGGTCAACGGACTGCTGCTGCTGTTGTGTTGATGTGAGGACAGCTCTGCTCTGATGTAATGTGGAGGCAGTCTGCAGCTTCAAGGTCGAGAACCTCAGGAGGCTGTCCCCATCTGGATCTCAGGCCTCCAAAACTTCATGGGTTTTTTTGTTCGAGTACCTCTAATTCTTATAAAGTTGTATTATGGAAGGCTGGACCGCTCTGAAGAGGATATGAACCCCAGATTGCTGTAAGCAAACCGTTATTTCAGTCTGTTTCTGTGACAGCAATAAAGGGAATGGGCCCAGCCTCACTGCAGGAGGAGAGGGAGCTGGGCAAAGAGTCTAAGGAGGAGATGGAGAGCTACCGTTGCCTTCTGCAGGCCGGCTCCCAGCTGCAGAGCACCCTACAGCGTAAGTAACATGATGCTGGCATGATGAATTATTTCTGACATTTCAGTGTAATGTTTATATCACCTAACCCCTTTTTCTAAACTTTACATTCCTCTGTGCATTCCAAAAAAAAAAAGGCCTACTGCAACACAGCTCAGCCTAGTTTACCATCTGAGAGGAGGTAACTAGATGTGCAGCTTCAGTATTATTGATGTACTTCCTGCTGCTTTGCTCCAGCAGTGGGCCATCACTGGGATTATGGCAGCTATTTTAAGCCACCCACAGATGGATACCTTTTCAATCTATAGAAATGATTTAGGCTGGAAGCTCAGTAGAGTAGATTTTAGATCACTATAACTGAAGTTAATCTAGCCTGTATTGTTAAGAATTTATTGTACTTTTAAAAGTAGGTCAATATGTTTTATTACTTGGCAAAGCTGTTTAGCTTTACAATAAAAAATAAAGGACAGAGTGATATATTATACAATCTTCAAATTCTTGCTGATGGATGTTCAGTTCTGTTGATGTTTACTGCTGGTTGAAGCTGGTGTGGATTTGACTGCTGAGAATTGAAATTTTATATTTCTCATCCTAATCTCCCCTATTCTAAAGGAATGCACATTGATAAACAAATTTCCACACTTTTATGCTTGAGATTATCTAATAATTACAAAATATATAGAATAACAAAAATATACAAAATGACTGAAGTCATTTGATTATGTAATTAAATTGTTTGCAGTAACTGGTTGTGTATCAGAGATTAACTTGTAGTTGTGTTTTGGATCATTTTCTTGCTGCATAGCAAAATTGTTGATTGTAAAAGACACTTTAAGACCATAAATTTTGGTTAAATCTGTCTCGGTGTGTCACTCTGTTTATCACTCCCTGATCGTCATCCAATCATCACTAAGTTTGACTGTTAATAGGACCCTCTGATTCTAAAATAATGTTAGTTTTACAGCAGATGTAACTGGAAACATTTTTCTCATAAGTCTACTGAGAATATTACCAACTCTTGGTATCGTAAAGAGGTTTGCTTTTAGCAATGCTTTACATATTAAAAAGTTTCCCCAATCTAGTATCTTTTTCTAGTTGTTAAATTATTAACACTAACTTTTGTCAAGGAAAATGAGCCCTGCAGTTTAGATATTATAGTTTTTGTGATGGCCTGAATTAGTCTATTCATTTTGGTTGGCTGGTCACTCCTTGGAAGTCTCCTCAGTGTTCCAGGTGGTCTTCAATTGTGGATAATGTTGTTTCCAAACTGGTTAATTTTAAAGCAATTGTTTCTCAACTTCATCAATACATATATTTTAAGTTTATTTTAAAATTTTAGGTAATATAATGGTGTTCAAAATTCTTTGCTCATCTCCATTTAATCAGACAAGTTCTTAAATGAGGATTGGACCTGACTAGAGAAACGTAACTGAAAGACAAATCTGTTTACTTAGAATGACCTTAAATCATTATTTAGACATTTATAGTTTTACACAGGATCGGGTTGTTTTTGGTAGATTTTTCTTATTTGACAACTATTATATATATCAACATACCATAATAGAAAATAGTCCAGAGTTCTAAGGTGTGCCAACAAAAAAAAATATTGGGAGACCAAAGATTTAGTTGAACCAATATATAATTGATAAGCTCTTCTACATTCATACTAATAAATTTAATCTTATAATCCGTATTGCAATCTAGAAAGTATCTACCTGAAGGATTAGTGTTTGTTTCCTTGAATGGGAATGTAGTCATTTTGAAGTGCTGATTGACCATTTGAAAACACTATAGTAAAAAGATAAGCTTGGTTTAACACAATAACCAATATGAAAATGTTGCTAATCATTACATTTTTTTTTATCTTTCAGAATTTCAAAATAAAAAAAAAAAACTAAGCTTTATAGAAATGACAAATAAAAAAATTGTAGAAAAAATTTTTTCTTGCAGACAAACTCTCAAAACCTTTAAGCTTATGTCTATCAGATCTTAAACCTATTGCAAAAAGTAAAACTGTGTATATTAATGTGGGCCCCTGAACTGATTTTACAATTCATGGTGTTATATCTTTTGTGACACTTTTGCAAAGAAACAAGAAAAACAAAATAGTAAAAAAAAGAATCTGGCAGTTAAATGTCACTAAGAATACAATATGTAATAGAACACAATGCATGCACTGCTGCAGGCATTGCTATTAGATTATAAGAGTATAAAGACAAAATCCTTGAAAAATGCTTTAAGGGTTTCTTTTTTTTCTTTGGATGAGGGTCTTTAGAACTTAAAATTAAAACCATCCTTACTCCCTCCTTAGACTGGCCTTTCTGATCTTAAACCAATCCAGCTAAATGTACTGCATCCTAGGACGTGGAAACAGGCTTTTTTCTTCCCCATATTTCCACCAGAATCCTGTCACAAACCAGTCTAATCCCTAAGCATTTAAAGCTTCATTTAGCAAAAAACCTCATGACCTAAAAGCAGTATGAGGCTTGGATTCATCATTCTGTGAAAATATGTGTGTGCAAGAGAGAGAGAGAGAGCATCTTGCTTACCTCACAAAGGATTAAGAGGGTCTTCTTTTTTTTGTGTCTGTGAAATCAGATTTGACACAGTATTTCTGGGTTTGTGCCCTCCATATCCTCTCAACACACGTTTCACTTACATTTACTGTCCTGGACGCTCTTTTCCAAGATCTTTATTTGAGGGGACTGAAAGTAAAGCGTTTACTTGCACATAGTTTAGTGATTATTTTTTTTATTACCTGATTTAAAACTCATGCAGAAGTTATGCTTTATTAGGCTTTAACACTTTAGCAATTGATGATTCACACACCCCATTGTTTTCTATGGAAGTGTTGACTCATATTTTCATTTTCTTTTACCCTTGATTTTAACAAAAACATACTTTATTTTATGGAAAATAGTCAAGTTCTATAGTGCTTGTTAGAGGTGTACCGTGTGATGAAATTAGTGTCGATGGTTATCATTGTTTGTACAACAGAGATAAGCTTTCTGCCCTTAGCTTTGTAAGCACACTGAAGGGATTGTCTGAAGGAAATCACTGTTTCTATCCACACCGACAAACCTTTATTTTTTTTCTGTTTGTAAGAACCAAAGGGCAAACAGAGCTTGTTTGACTTTCATTTGCGCTCTCTGTCCTACAGAGTCCTGCATGTCATCTGAAAAGGTCGTGGTCAAACATTTCCTAGGAGAAAACGCCTATAACAACAGCACAACCTATTTCTCTTTTTTTATGTGGTAAAAAAATATTAATATCACTTTGACTTTTTCATATTATATCAAATTACAAACAAAAACTTAAAGTACATACAAGTAGAGCTCTGAATATTATAAAACCATTTTTTTGGTCACTTGTTTTATAAAAAATTCTATATTATATTGATTTAAACACTAAGGAGAAAAAGAACTTAACTAATGTTCAGTATTTATATATATATATATATATGTATATATATGTATATATATATATATATATATATATATGTATATATATGTATATATATATGTATATATATATATATATATGTATATATATATATATATATATGTATATATATATGTATATATATATATATATATGTATATATATGTATATGTATATATATATATATATATATCAAAACTATTCTATTGGCTATTTGATCGTATTTAGGATCATTGTTATAGTAAGGTCGGAGTCTTGCGCAGACTTGAACAAGTTTTGCTTCGTGTTTACCCCATATTGAACTCCATCTTTTTTACTATTGGCCCTGACTGGCTGGAAAAAAGCATCTCTAATTACGGTGCTTCATGGAGTGGTGGGTTTAAGGTATTCATTAGATGCACATCATTTTGCATGAAGCCAATAGGGTTTAATGAAGGTGTACTGTTTTCGAACACATTTCAGCCTTAGACTGTCCCTGACTCATTTAGTATGTTACTTTATGGTAAAGATGCTGATTGCTCTCTTACACTCTTACTACAATAGCTTTCATTAGGGCTTTCAAAGTAAATGGGGGCTAAATACTATTGCACTTCACTTAGTTTATTTGTGACATGAGAAACTAATAAAATGCACAAAACCTTTTTGTAGTAGCAAAAAAGTGCATGCAGTACATGACACTGCAAAGCAGTAAATATGTATTGTTACGGCAATCTCTACTGATTGTATGTCAGGGTTGAGAGGGATAGTGTTTTTCCTCTAAACTTTATAACTTTATTCATAGAACTGCGGTGTGTTGCATTCAGCCAGTGCAGTAATGTTGTGCATTTTAATCATGCTGACATCACATTCTTTCATGAAAATCTGCTCCCAAAGTTTTCTCTTATCCACTCCACTTTATGCCAAATCCGAACTCTGCAGTTCTTGAAATTTTAGACATCCTCCAAATTGTAGTTCTAGTTAATAACTGATTAAAACCCCCTTTTTTTTCTATCTATTTCTGAACTTTCCTCATTTTGCTGTTGTCTTACCGAGCTGGATGCTAATGGTCATTTAGTTATTCAAGTGCGACGGTAACACTATCTTGGATCTGTATGTACACAGCTTATCCAAGGCTCTTTTTTTGGCCTTGCATGGCTCAGCTCCTCTCTGTTACTGACACGCATCAAATATTCAGCAGGTACTACTGGAGTTTATTACTTGCTACCTGAAACAGTATTACAGAAGTCACCTCATCGAAAACTACTACTAATTTGCTCCTACAGTCTCTTTTTGGCCTTCCCTTATTTTTTTTCTAACTCATTTCCTCTGCATTGATTCATTTTTTATGAGGTTAAAATGAAATTTGAGTGAATCACTGCATAGTGATGTGCTGCTGAAGGCAATGCGGAGACATTTTGTATGACTTAAATAAACCAGTAAATCCGTGCTGCTTAATGTCTCTGAATCTTGCATATGTCTCTGTTGCATTTATGTTCGCTTTGCAGATCAGACAGGATTTGCATTCGGAGTGCTGAAGACAAATTGATTTTACAGTAACAGTAACATCACAACATTGCGTATCAGCTCTCTGCATACCAGACCAAATTGCTGCCTACAGCTGCATTCTGGTGTAAACTGCACTGACTGTATCTGTCCACCACTTTGAGATGAACATTAACTGAATTAAGACAGGATTGCAGGCAATCTAAAGGCTTTTTAGCCTTGATTATGTTCCTGTACAGAGAATGAAGTAATGTATTAGAAGTGTTTAATCTTCTTAATGCAGGATCTTGAAGGCGCAACCCTGGTGGAAGAAAAAAAAACAGCCCAAGTAAAAACTAAAGTAAACTTTTACTGCAGTTAGTGTGACACATCTTGTTTAATTCAACGGAACAAATCTTTTCCAGGCAGTTTTAAAGAACTTAAAAAATCTGAGTTGTTGTTTTGGTATATGATCAATATAATTAAACAAGAAAGGTTCCCAAAATTCAAGGCACAAAAGGGTACTATGTCTTCATTTAGCAGACAACTCATGTTCGTTACAAGAAAATAGCATCAACAAAGTGATCTCCATAGAGCTTTTGGCATAAAATGTGTTTCATTGGAGCACTGGCGTAACTTTCTGAGGGACTGGTGTGGACATGTCCCCACCAACTTTGGGCATGGAGGGGACAGACCCCACCAATAATGTCCGCCTCTCCCCTCCGATTTACTTCAGCCAACAGTAACTGTGGTTTGGTGCAGCTGTGTTCAGAGCGTTTTCAGTCCGTGTTTTTTTCCTCGCTCTGCTGCTGCTCTCGAGTCCCACCTCTCCATGAAATATCATCAGATCTGTAGCTTTGGGACATTCACTGCGTACAGAGTCGCTAGGAGGATGAGAAGAGATGCTGATATGGCAAGCCATTTTAACATACTGTCTGTTTCGTCTGAACTAACTAACCGTTTTAAAATAAATTCGCAGCAACACTCAGTGAATTTTAACTGGCAGCTACTTCGATATATGTTTAAGTAAAACTTAGAGACGGGTTGGTTAAAAAAATCAGAGATGCCACCGAATAATCCGTTAGTTACACATACAGAACTTTTTCAGCTAAAAATGGCAGCAAATTGTACATTTATATGAGTTAAAAAAGCTGGGCTTCTCAGGACCATAATCAGAGTTACAGATTAAAATGAACAAATATCTGTTGTTTTCTTATTGAACAGAGAATCAGGCTGCAGAGCTTCTAGAGATCCTGAAAATGATTTTCTCTGGCCTCGTTATATTGGTAGACAGGTTCATAAATCTGTTTTTAAGCAGAACAGAGACACAATTAGGGACAGCTTCAGATTTAGAGGTGAAACAGATTTACTGGGATATGCAACATCCCATAAAATGTATTGCCAAGTTTACAAGAAAAAATATGCAATGCTATAATAAAATTCAACATATCTTTTTGTCTTTTGTAGTTCAACCAGACTCAGAAAGAGCTGCAACCCAGAGACAGTCAGACTCACTGGACACAGACTTAAAATTAAAATATAAGAAACCTACAAGAATTAAAGCACAAATAATACAAATCAGTGTATAAATGATTTTTTAAATATAAGGTTCAATACATAGACTTTGGCCGTCAATGACATTTGGGACAAATTTCTAAATTTGATTTTGCTGTTTGTGAAAGAAGGATAATTACTGATGCAGCTTAAAGGGAAGCCATGCATGGATGAATTGAATTGCAGTTGTGTCCATACTAGGGATGCATGATATATTGATGTTGGCATTGGATATCGGCTGTTTTTTTTATACATTAATGTGTTTGAGCCCTTTATAAAACAATGCACTAAAGGAAGGCATCTGTCTATATCTATATATAGCACAAATGTATTGCACTCTTGTGTTCTCAACAATAGTAAAGCATTCAAGAAATATATGTTTGAGCTAATTTTTGGAAAATATAAACCCTATTGAAAGCATTGGGGTTGAGTAGCTGTAGGTCAATCAGCCACCACCCTTAGGGAGTCCCCACCAACTTTTATTGCAAAGTTACACCCTTGCATTGAAGTATGGATAAAAGGAAAAGGTGTGGTTTCTAATGTAGGCTCAAGGGAGACAAACACCATCAAGTTTATTTACCTAAAGGAACACTTAATTATTTCATAAATATTGAAATACAAAACATAACATGCATCATATCAAATTCATAGGTAAATTGAGTGGTGCATCTCAGTGTTTATTTTATGTATCATGTTGTAGAGGTGACTGTTCCTGTCAGCCTGAAGGAAGTGGGAGGATATATAGAGAAACAAGTTGCATACCTATCAGGTGAGTGTAGCTTTTATGATATATACCCTTACATTTTTACATTTATATTTATAGGTTGATGCTGTGTGTGTTCATATGTATGTCTGTCTGTATAAATGTATAAACAGTATACCATTATGTTTATTTGTTTTACTCTCTCTAGGAGGACGTGGGGAAGACTCCAGCGTCATCATTACCCTCCCAGAGTGCTCAGCGTTCAGTGACATTCCAGAGGACGCTTTAGCCAAAGTCTTTACCTACCTCACTCTCATTCCTCGGTGCGTCCTCCATCTTTGAGCTGCTCTGACTCTCTCTCCTTCTGCACTGCACCAAAACCTTGTATTCTGAGCACAGGAGCCACTGCTGATCTGTAGCTCAGGATCAAATGTCCTATTGATGCCTTTTTTGTCATAACCTCATCCCTCCAGAGATCAGGAAATACTGTAATAAAGCAGATCGGGGGCTTATTTTCTGCATGTTGCATGCCAAGATTTTGCCTCATCAAGACATATTGTCAACAATTTGATAAAAATGGAAGATGGAATTGAATTAAGTGTGATAATTCAAATACATGTTCTTTTTAGATCAATGAAAAATCCAATCCCAAATTTGCAAAAACTGCAACTAATAAAATGGATGCACTTTTTAATTGGCAGAACCCGACAACCTGGAGTTAAGTTTATCATCATCTTAGACCGAAGACTGGATACATGGGCCTCTATCAAAGCTGCTCTTGCCAGGATAGCAGTAAGTTTTACCTTTCTCTTTGGCATTAAAGCAGTTATATAGAAGTTGTAAAATTGGACCTCTTAAGCACTATACTGCTGTACCTTTACACTCAGGTGCTATTTTATCTGATAAATCAAACCCTTTCTTCCTTCGTTCGTTCCTTCGTTCGTTCCTTCGTTCGTTCCTTCGTTCGTTCGTTCGTTCCTTCCTTCCTTCCTTCCTTCCTTCCTTGGTCTTGTACTTTAATTCAAAGTTGTTATTTTTAGCAGATTCAGACAGCTGAATGTTGAAAAAAACTCTAAATTATGTCACAGACTGCATCAAACTGACATTTTCAATGCGTTTTTTTTTTTTTTTTTTTTTGCACTATGTTTTTCCCCCACAATGTTTACATTTGATCACTGCTGCCCTTTAAGTAAATGGAAATGTCATGAGAGCTGTACAAAACGAAATTTCGTTTGGTATAAACTCTGTGTATACAAAATGACAATACAGGTGCTGGTCATAAAATTAGAATATCATGAAAAAGTAGATTGATTTCAGTAATTCCATTTAAAAAGTGAAACTTGTATATTATATTCATACATTACATACAAACTCATATATTTCAGATGTTTATTTTGTTTAATTTTGATGATTACAAATGACAACAAATGAAAATCTCAAATTCATCATATCAGAAAATTAGAATATTACTGAAGACCAATAAAAACAAAGGATTTATAGAAATGTTGGCCAACTGAAAAGTATGAACATGAAAAGTATGAGCATGTACAGCACTCAGTATTTAGTTGGGCCTCCTTTGGCCTGTATTACTGCAGCAATGCGGCGTGGCATGGAGTCGATCAGTCTGTGGCACTGCTCAGGTGTTATGATAGCCCAGGTTGCTCTAATAGTGGCTTTTAGCTCTTCTGAATTGTTGGGTCTGGTGTATTGCATCTTCTTCTTCACAATAAGGTCAGGAGAGTTTGCTGGCCAATTAAGAACACGGATACCATGGTCCTTCAACCAGGTACTGGTAGCTTTGGCACTGTGTGCAGGTGCCAAGTCCTGTTGGAAAATGAAATCTGCATCTCCAAAAAGTTGGTCAGATGCAGGAAGCATGAAGTGCTCTAAAACTTCCTGGTATGTGGCTGCGTTGACCCTGGACCTCAGAAAACACAATGGACCAACACCAGCAGATGACATGGCACCCCAAACCATCACTGACTGTGGAAACTTTACACTGGACTTCAAGCAACGTGGATGAAGTGCCTCTCTTCTTTTCCTCCAGACTCTGGGACCTTGATTTCCAAAGGAAATGCAAAATTTACTTTCATCAGAGAACATGACTTTGGACCACTCACCAGCAGTCCAGTCCTGTTTCTCTTTAGCCCAGGCAAGACGCTTCTGACGCTGTCTGTGGTTCAAGAGTGGCTTGACACAAGGAATGCGACAGCAGAAACCCATGTCTTTCATACGTCTGTGTGTGGTGGTTCTTGAAGCACTCACTCCAGCTGCAGTCCACTCTTTTTGAATCTCCCCCACATTTTTGAATGGGTTTTGTTTCACAATCCTCTCCAGGGTGCGGTTATCTCTCTTGCTTGTACACTTTTTTCGACCACATCTTTTCCTTCCCTTCGCCTCTCTATTAATGTGCTTGGACACTGAGCTCTGTGAACAGCCAGCCTCTTTAGCGATGACCTTTTGTGTCTTGCCCTCCTTGTGCAAGGTGTCGATGGTCGTCTTTTGGACAACTGTCAAGTCAGCAGTCTTCTCCATGATTGTGTAGCCTATAGAACTAGACTGAAAGACCATTTAAAGGCTTTTGCAGGTGGTTTGAGTTAATTAGCTGATTAGAGTGTGGCACCAGGGGCCATCAATTTTGAACCTTTTCACAATATTCTAATTTTCTGATATGATGAATTTGAGATTTTCATTTGTTGTCATTTGTAATCATCAAAATTAAACAAAATAAACATCTGAAATATATGAGTTTGTATGTAATGTATGAATATAATATACAAGTTTCACTTTTTAAATGGAATTACTGAAATCAATCTACTTTTTCATGATATTCTAATTTTATGACCAGCACCTGTAAATGTCTTAAGGAGTTGCTCTCCATGGTCCTGACCTGGATCTCTGTAAGGTAATTTCCCCATTCATGTATAAGCAGCCATGTTCAGCTTGATTTAGCCGTCCTCGCATTGTTTTCATTGGATCCTATCCATGCCGTGTATATAGAGAGGCCCCTCTGCATACTGTTGAAAATACATTAGTAAGCAAAATCTGCGCGATGACGCGGGAAGCTGAATCTCCGGAGGGGAGGAAGGATGAGGGGGGAGGCCAGGCGGGAGGAGTAAGTGTTCCAGAGTTGCGCTGCCACCCTCTATAGCAGAGGCACAAGGCGGCAGCAGAGCTCCGGCTGTTGCCAGGCGGTCGGAGGAAGGCGCTGCTCTATCTTCCATGGCACTGATATTTCTGCGAGGACCAAATAATAGATATATATGTTAGAGATGGCTTCCAACACCATGACCGATTGCTTTTACCACCGACCTTTGCCAAAGATCCGGAGGAGCCCGGTAATGAGTGCTTAATGTATTTTCATTTCTGCTGTGAGGAGTTTGGATGGAAGTTTTTGGGCGGCTCTTATAGGGGGAATGCGGTAGCGCAGCTCACTGTAGCACTGCGGCTCCGAGGGAGATAATGCTTAGTCACGGTGCTGCCAGTCTGCGTCTCCATGAATAGACTTTTAAAATGATTGTGTGCCTAAGGGAAGAGTGCATACGGCTAAATAAATCTGCAAACTATTAAGCAAAAAAAGGTTGTTTTTTACTGTATGCTTGAAGGTTAAAAACAGTGAGATGGAAAATTCATTTACGCTTAAGCATAAATGAAATGCTTTTTAAGTATATTTCCCAATAAGCCATTATTTGTGTCTTCTTTTGGCATCAGCCTTTGTGCCTTAACACAGCTGCAGGGTCAGTCAATGACCTCAAACGATCTAGGGTCAAAATGCTCCAAAATGTGTCCATGAAGAGGTGAAAAATAAATCTAAAAGCAGGTTAAGACTCACTACTGAAGCTACATAATCGAGAGCTATCTTAAAATGTCTACATGTTGCACTGTGTCAGCTTTTTTTTTTTTAGCAGTAATCTCTCTATATATATATTTTAATATTTTTGAAGGAATACATATTCCAATTTTAAACCCTTTCTTCTGAGCAGGTTTGGCGCTTGCAGCCCAAGATATTTATATTCTTCCATGTCTGAGGAGTAGAATTAAGTTTTAAAAGTGTAGAAGGGGAGTGAATACATAGAGAATGCAGACAAAAATTACCAGAGGGATGAATATATCTATAGAACTATAAGTATAGTTATCAACACATAACACAGGGGCCAAAGCAGGGAAAAGTAAAGATAAAGTCTTCCAATGTAAAGGATGTGATACCATTAGGACTGCAACTAATAATTATTTTGCAAACTGTAGGTTTTTTTTTTTTTTTTTGATTAATCAATTAATAATCAGATAGCCAAAGGTTCCTCAAAGAAACTAAACTAAGAAATTATATATTAGATGTGGTGATTGGATGATAACTCTTGATACTGATATATTTAGTCACTGCATTTGTGCACTTGGTTCAGACACTGAGGGGGAAAAAAGTTATTCAGCTTTAGCTAATTGTAAGCAAGCGAATAAAAACAAAACAAACAAAAACATTTGACCAAAGCAGTTTTCAAATTAATAGTTATCATTGAGCCTCATAACTATTGTAAAAACAGAGGGGGGAAAAGTTTACTGCCATAGTGCAAGGACATGCCTGCGAAGGTTTATACACGTCTGACTTTCTGTTCAAATTATACCATATACAGGCATAAATCGTACCTCAGCAAAGGTTTTTGAGCTTTTTTGGTGCCACTTAAAGCCAAGATTTTAGCTGTTTAATAATCAACCCTAAGCTCATTCGTTTGTTTAGAGTGACCTGATCTAATAAACTTTTTATTTTAGTTGTGAACAGAATATTTGGGTTTTGCAGTCTACATTTCATAAATGTTTATGGTTGTGAGATAGATGGAGAGTAGATGAAGAGATGGCAGGCGTAAAACTGCTTGGACAATTCTTTTTAAATCATGTTACAAACGTAAGCACATATTCCTTTGATGTATTTCTGCAATGAACAAAAACTGTTAATTTCAGAAGCTATTTTCATCTGTGCTGCCAAAAATGTTGTCCTCACCAATACTTGATAGTGCCTATCATAAGCGTCGTTAGACCTATTTAAGGGTGGTTTCAGTCATCCTTTCTTTGGCATTAGCCACCCTATAATTATTTTGCTATTTAAAAAAAAATATATATATTTTTTTCTGTATTTATTTTTTCCTCATATTTTCCCAAAACAAATGCAGTAAAGCACCGAATAAAAGCCATAAAGAAGACAAGTTAATCTGAACAATCATAGGCGTAACTTCCTTAAGGACTGGTGTGGACATGTCCCCACCAATCTTGACCGGTAGGGGGACAGTCCCCACCAATATGTTGTACACGTATTTTGCTTTCGGTGCTGTGTATATCTGATTAAAACCCCATTCATGCCGCTCCTCAGAAAGAAAGTAAAAAAAGTTCTCCCCGCTGCTCACCGTCCACAAACCCCGACAAAAAACTCAGAAAAAATAATCTGTTGCATCTCGCTTTCTCCCCATCACCCCCCTCTATGAGGTGCCCCCAGGGACATAAATCAGAATTAACTTGCATATACACATATTAAATTACACTCTTCCATATAATATACTGAAAACCTCACACAAACACTAGTAAAAAGCTCTCACATAAACTAGTGAAAACATTTACCTCTTATATAATCTACTCAAAAGCTCTCATACAAAGTAGTGAGAGAACTGTTCATATAAACTGGTGAAAAGCTTTACCTTTCATACACACTACTAGAACGCTCTCATATACACTATTAGAAAGCTCTCATATACACTATTAGAAAGCTCTCATATACACTACTAGAATGCTCTCATATACACTATTAGAACGCTCTCATATACACTATTAGAACGCTCTCATATACACTATTAGAAAGCTCTCATATACACTACTAGAATGCTCTCATATACACTATTAGAACGCTCTCATATACACTATTAGAACGCTCTCATATACACTATTAGAAAGCTCTCATGTACACTATTAGAACGCTCTCATATACACTATTAGAAAGCTCTCATATACACTACAAGAATGCTCTCATATACACTATTAGAACGCTCTCATATACACTATTAGAACGCTCTCATATACACTATTAGAACGCTCTCATATACACTATTAGAAAGCTCTCATATACACTACTAGAATGCTCTCATATACACTATTAGAACGCTCTCATATACACTATTAGAACGCTCTCATATACACTATTAGAACGCTCTCATATACACTATTAGAACGCTCTCATATACACTATTAGAACGCTCTCATATACACTATTAGAAAGCTCTCATATACACTACTAGAATGCTCTCATATACACTATTAGAACGCTCTCATATACACTATTAGAACGCTCTCATATACACTACTAGAAGGCTCTCATATACACTACTAGAACGCTCTCATACACGCTACTAGAAAGCTCTCAAACACACTACTGGAAAGCTTTCATACACACTATTAGAAAGCTAAAATATATGGTCCCCCTCCTTTAATTTAGGCAAACATTGCTCAAATATCACCGAATCCAGATGGTTTGTTGTTGATGAAGAGAGGAATAAACACAGTTTAAGATTTGCAGCTAAATTAATTTGTTTCCATATTATGGAACTGCTATCAGGCACTTCCCATCATCTTATATCAGTAATAAAAAATTATAAATACAAATTTGGTATTTGGTGACTTGACTTTTATTTCTGTCAGGCTGAAGTGACAAAACTTGGAAAGAGACTGATTCTCTTGGCGTTCAAAATAACAACACAAAACAGCATAAGAAAACCGCATTTATTTTTTTTATTTTACAATTTTGTAAACAACAGCGGCTGATTAAACTAAATGTCTCAACCTTGTATAATTTTACGACTTTTTATTTAACCAAGAAATGATCCGAAAGGCCTGGGAAATGATCAGATCCGCTTATGTGGCTGCAATGCGCGGCGCGCTCCCGACACAGGTGGAACAGATTTTCACATGGGAACAGGATTTCGCACAACACCGGAAAAGGCTCTCTGTTGAAGCAAAAACATAAAAAATAAAGTCGAGTAATGCCCATGCTTCTGTGAGTTGTTTAGCGGATAGCTGAGCATGAATCAATAATTTTATTTAATACAATTTCGGCCGGAGATAGCACAAAATGTACGGAGCTAGCCAGAATGACCTCCGTTTAAAACAACTTCCGGTGTAATGACGGTCCTTCCTGTTTCACTGAAACACCTTCCGTTTCAACTGAAATCCGCTAATAGCTTTTCAGTAGTGTGTATGAGAGCTTTCTAGTAGCGTGTATGAGAGCCTTCTAGTAATGTATATGAGAGCTTTCTAATAGTGTATATGAGAGCGTTCTAATAGTGTATATGAGAGCTTTCTAATAGTGTATATGAGAGCGTTCTAATAGTGTATATGAGAGCCTTCTAATAGTGTATATGAGAGCTTTCTAATAGTGTATATGAGAGCTTTCTAATAGTGTATATGAGAGCGTTCTAATAGTGTATATGAGAGCGTTCTAATAGTGTATATGAGAGCGTTCTAATAGTGTATATGAGAGCGTTCTAATAGTGTATATGAGAGCTTTCTAGTAGTGTATATGAGAGCTTTCTAATAGTGTATATGAGAGCTTTCTAATAGTGTATATGAAAGCTTTCTAGTAGTGTGTATGAAAGGTAAAGCTTTTCACCAGTTTATATTAACAGTTCTCACTACTTTGCATGAGAGCTTTTGAGTAGATTATATAAGAGGTAAATGCTTTTTACTAGTGTTTGTGTGAGGTTTTCTGTATATTATATGGAAGAGTGTAATTTAATATGTGTATATGCAAGTTAATTCTGATTTATGTCCCTGGGGGCACCTCATACCCCTCCGCCCTCTCCCCATAACATTTAAATTGAAGATATACGCGGGTGACGGGTCGGGTTCGGTAGTTATCCTAACGGGTTCGGGCGGGTGCGGGTTGGTAAAACTCGACCCATGCAGGTCTCTAAGCTACACTATATTCAGTATCGTTGCCATAGAAACAGACAACAGCGCCAATATATCAGAATTATACTAAAACACACGCAAATAATTTCCCACATAAAAAACAGGACTTTCAGTCCATTACAGTTTTCCGTTTTTAGAGGGTTGTTTATTTTGCGTTTATTAAGTGATGGCTGTGGTATATTAGCTTTCACTGCTATAAGCTTTCGCAGCAGTAATTGATTAATTTAAACACCTGCTCTACTGATGGTCTATCGGAGTTGGTGTTTAGGTTGAACATAAAGAACACCTTTTATTTGAAGCTTCTTATAGCTACTGTTTTAATCCCGGCTTTACTTAAAACTTTTTCCTGACTTTGATAGTGTTGCCATTCAGTTGCAAGCACTGCGCCCCTTTTTCTTTTATATGTACACGTACATTTAAGATTTAGCGTGTTAAGTTGACAACTCATGAGCAAGCTGCTTTTTGCAATCTAGCAGGAAGGTAAGGATAGGATCTTGTAGGTGTGACATCACTCTGCAGGGGGTCCAAAGATAAAAGATTTAAACAATTTTGGCATTGGAATTTCAGATTTAAGGGAGTTAGAAAGTTCACTTAGTAAAAGTGCAAATAATAAATCTGATTACCGATTACTTTTAAACTGGTTGAACATACTGCGACAGACTGGTGACCTCTCCAGGGTGATCCCACCTCTCACCCAGAACGTGGCTAGAGATATATGCACCAGCACCTCCTGATCCCACTGAGGGATAAGGTTAAAGAAAATGGATGGTTGAACATGGTCCGCTCTCCCAGATTCTATCAAATCAGTATTGATACCCTCAGGGGCGGATTTAGGAAATTTGGGGCCCTAGGCAAAGACAGGCAGGGGGCCCCCTGAGAAGAAAACCCATAAAACAGACCCATTCTACAGATAGAGAAATGTTAATAGAATAGACATCCATTATTTGTTCTAGGTTTTGTCCCTCTCTTCTTGTCCCTTTTTCCTCTCTATTTATCAGCGTTCTGATGGCATTTTAGCCAAAGGATTTTTATCAAAAACATAATTAATGTGCACAAATAAGGATTAGTTGTATTAACCATACATGGAAACAGAGTTTTATGGGACCCCCAGGAACTTGGGGCCCTAAGCAACTGCCTAGTATTGCCTAATGGTAAATCCCCCCCTGGATACCCTGCTGGTGGATGTTCCAGAAAGACGAGTTGCTTAATCATATTCTGCTTAAGGCCCCATAAGATCTTGTCCGAGTCCTGGTTTAAAAGTAAATTAATTTTAAAAAGTGACCCAAAATTGACTGTCAATAAATGTTCTACAAAATTGATATATTTATTTGATTTCTTTGATTTGTACTGTCTGTTTAGATTTATGTGATATTTTTTGCACAAAATATATAAGTGAATATTGTAACAGTTATGTTTTCAACTGTAAGCATTAAATTGATAAATGTTATTCGCATTTTTTTGGCTTTATCCTTTCCAACAAAAAAAAAAGGCGTCGCGCAGGTAGCTCCCTTTCCTTATGAGCCGTCCCCACCAACTTTCAAAACAAAGTTACACCCTTGTCTTAGACATCGCCTTAGCAGGTGCACTGAAAAAATTCGGCGCGCGCATGGCGCGCGCAATATCTTCTAGGGGCTGAGCCACCCTTGTCTCTTAAACCTAGAGACGCCCCTGGTGCCTATCATCTTCTCAATTAGGTGAGACTACAAGTAGTGCTTTGTGTCAGAAAAGTGTGTATCTGCTTTAAAAACTGCCAAAAAATTTTAAATATAAATTTTCTCTTTGAAATTGTATCTTTTCTTTCTTGCTCATCCAGGCCTCCTTTCCTGGGAACCTCCACCTGGTCTTGGTGCTCCGACCCACCAGCTTCTTCCATCGTACTGTAACAGATATTGGTTTCCGCTTCAGCCAGGATGACTTCATGCTCAAGATGCCAGTAAGGCAGCTACTCCTCAGTTACCAAATTTGTCTCACTTCATGACAAGGTACACCTCATTAATTGTTACATATGGGAGCGCCATAAGTCAAATATTTAGTGGTAAACTAACAGGGGTTTCAATATTTATTTTTAAATAGCATATTGTCCTATGCTATTATTTAATACAAATTGATAGTTTAAGTGAGAATGATATGTTTTCTTCTCTTGAGCATGCCAGATAGTCATATCATCTATCACATCAGGGTATTTAAGTTCCAGATCTATCATTTTCTGTCAATCAACTGTGTTTTAACAACTGCAAACTGAAAGATCTTTTGAAAAGAGGCACAGTCTTTTTGTGAGGGCTCAGTTCCTTCTACCTGTTTAGGTGGTGATGCTGAGTTCTGTCACAGACCTGCTCCGCTACATTGATGAAAATCAGCTGACATCAGAGTTTGGAGGAACTTTGGACTACTGTCACAGTGACTGGATTGTTTTACGGACGGTAAAGGATTCACAAAGGAGCTAGACTACTTACTTAACTTAAATTTTTATCTATAATAACACTTCCATTAGGTTACTGAATAACGCTGAGGATAAAAATGCACCAAATGATTAAATGTTTTTCTTTTTTTTGTCTGTTTTTCTTGAAAGGCTATTGAAAGTTTTGCAGTAACGGTAAAAGACATTGCTCAAATGTTACAAGGCTTTGGCACAGAGCTGGCAGAGGCAGAGCTACCCGATGAGGGAAAAGCCATCGAGCACCTCTTAGAGACTCACACTGCAAAGTATAAAAAGCTCAAGGTGAGGATTTTTGCAAGATGCATTTAATTACATAAACAAATGTGACCTGGAGCTGCATGTCTTATATAAACTTCTCTCTGGAAGGATGCAATAAGGTCTGTTTCAAAGGAAGGTTGCCATCTTCTGTCCAACCTGGAAACAACTGGGAAAGATGATGACTCCCAGTGGGATGTGAAACTGGACTGGGAGACAGTACAGAGGTAAATAATGTCTGCTGTTTCCTCTGTATTCCTAAAATACATCTATTTACTTCACCTCTACTACAATGGACTGACAGTTCCTCTGTTAGGCTCCTTGCACAGCTCAGAGACATGGAGTTGGCCTTTGACGGCTTCTTTGAGAAGCATCACCTGAAACTCCATCAGTACCTTCAGCTGCTTAGATATGAGCAAAGCTTTAAGGAGGTAAAGTTGGCACATATTTTATATTGAGAGGTTATGTTTTTGTATATTTGCCAGAGATTATTCTTCTTCTTAGATTCAACCCATTTAGAGGGAAAACGGGATGAATTTCTTAAGGCTGACATTTGATAAAAATAAAAGACTATGATATTTATCACTTCATAACCTAAGCAGTGATTGGAATCAGAATCAAAATTATTTCTGTTTTGAAATTTGATAGTTATCTCGATATCATTCAAAACCATACTTAATTAAGAGCTTAATCTACATACTGTATGTGTTAAAACCAGGGTTAGTGTCGATCTTTGTTCTTATAGTGTGATTTGTCCTTTTGTTTAGATGGAATTATGTCTTGAGCATCTAATGCAGCAAGAAAGAGAACTTTCCATAAATGTGAGCACGCTGGCCCAAACAGAGCAGGCTCTCAAAAGGCTCGACAGCCTGGAATCTAATGCACAGGTCAGTATGCCTCAGTCTGATCTTCAGCTTCTCCATATATGCTTTTACTTATTTCACTTAATTCATCATTATTTATCTTTATATCCCACCACAATAATTTCTGCACATCTGCCTGATTAAATGCTAGAATTATCTAAACTTAGGATTTATTCTTAAAGTAAAGAAAAATGCCTTAAATTTATATCCTTCCTCAGCCTGTAGGTTTCGATAGGACTTCATTTCTTGGTGGGTCTGCAGTTACTTCAAAATCTTTTATTTACAACTAATGAGTTGAATAAGACTTTTTTAAATGTCATAGTTTTTAAATATTGTTTCATTACCTTTAGGGTAGGCCATGTCTGAGGCACTCCTTAGTCTTCATGATGAATCTTCACAACAAAATGCTTAGTTTAGTTTTCCACATGCAGGCTTCTGTTTTTTGTAGACCAAATATCTGATGTATAATTAGAGTGCATTTTAATTGGAGTAAAGGGGATGGTACAAAGTAAAGTCACACTTTCCAGATTTGTATTAGTAAAAAAAAAAAAAGGAAAATCCATAATTTTTCCTGTCGTGTTTGCTGATAAAATAGATTCTTAATAAGGAAGTATTTATGAAACACATGTAACACATATTGCATAAACTATATACCTTGTACTAATAATATATGTTTTCATTTTTAATACGTTTATTTATTTCTTTTAAGTTTTAGATGGTACTTTATGAATGCACTGTTGATTCACTAACTCCAGTTTGTGTTCCCACTTTTTCTCAACCAGGAAGTGATATCACGGGCCCAGATCATCATCCTCCACGGACACCAGCTATCAGCAGGTCACCACTATGCCATGGCGCTCATTATGCAGCGCTGCAATGAGCTTCGCCACCACTGCGACACACTCTCTGCTGCTCTGAAGTCCAAGCACTCTTTTCTAATGCAAATGCACCAGCTCCTGCTTTGTCTTGGGCAGGTATTAAAAGCATAACTTTAGCATTTTTAAACAAAGAAAAACACAGATAATGCACATTATCTCTGTGCTTTCTGCCTCCAGGCCCAGACTTGGTGTGATGATGGAGCATATTTGTTGGCGAACCAACTAGTAGACAAGTCCCAGTCGAAGGAGGGTGCCCAGATAGCTTTAAGGGAAATAGATAAGTTCCTTGAGGGAGCGCCGTCTATGTTGAGCTCCGGTCATGATTTTCTAGCTATGGAGTATGAGGCAGTCATCACTCCTCACCTACAGGTTGGCTTATCTTAAATGCTAAATAATTTCTTTATTCTCTTCATCTTTGCTTCATTTGCTTTTTTTTCTGTGTCCTTGTAAGACTCAGATTGGGAACGTTTTTGAAAAGCATGCAGCAGTGCAGCAGATGATCCAGAACCGACAAGCTTGTTTAAGGAAGCTGGCAGACAGACATGTGCGACCGATCCAGCTTGTGGCCCCCAGGCCTGAGAACCAACCCCGCTCCAAATCCCCACTCTTTTCTCCAAAGCACGGTAAGGCATTACAATATTATCTGTGATATGTTTTATATAAATTAGTTTCAAATAGATATAACCCTATAAAACGGATCCTTGTTGGCAGGTAATCGGACCGGCAACTTGTAGTGTGCAAAAGACTGATATTAACCTCCAATGTGTGTTTTGGGATCCATATTGTTACCCATTTCATAGTGACTGCAGTCTTTCAACTACTTGTATTTTTCCTTTAGGGGCCATTCTTATTTTATCTAATCACAGGGTCCTACCACCGCCTGCTTGAACGGCCCTGGGGGGTTTGTGTCTCGACCCCTACAAAAGAATAAATGATACAAAGAGTCAGCCCACAGGGAAATATCTGACTGATCAACAGCCGCCATGCAACCTTGTGTCAATCATTAAAGAACCTTTTAGATCATCCTGTGCAACAAGAACACAAGCAAAACAAAGCAAAAACAAAGAGTGAAGCCAAACATTAGTAATCAGCTTTTTTATGTTGACATTTAAAGAACTCTTTGCTTTTACCAAACGTTTCTACTAGTGCTCCAGACTTTATGTATGTAGGAATCTTTTGCAATCAGTCAGCTGTTATTCAAACATAGTTTTTTTTTTAACTAAATGACTACATTTGTTTCGTTGAAGCAATAGTCTGTGTAGTCTGGGCTGTCAGGTTGGTTGAACTCATATTAAGTTTTCAGCGTATGTTTCACCTTTGCCTCCATCAGTAGTTTTTATTGACTGTTTTCAGATCAAATAATTTTTTATTTTTATAGTATTTTTATTCTTTTATTTTTATTTCTGTAACTGCGCGATTACCTCCTTTATATCTCTTGTCATTTATTCCCCACTGCTTGGCTTTTTACTGGTCCTTTAATTCTGCTGCTCAGCTCTCAGTCAGACCTCGATCTGCAAACCTTTAAAGTATTTCTTCTCCCTCTTCAATGCCATTTCTATGAATGAACACGTAGGTGTGGGGATTTGTAGCCTAATGGAAAAATCAGGGCGGTAATTATGCAGATTTACATTTCTCGGGAACGCACGCATAGGAGAATAAGTTAGAGAAATTTAAAGATAAGAATACGAAAATATTGTTGCATGAGGCCAAATGAGCCATAACATAAATTTAGAAGTGATAAAAACCTTCCAGGACCTCAGCTGATGACAATTTCAGGACAATAAATTAAGACAAACATAATTACTTCTTTCAAATCTTGTGTAAATTTTCATCAAATACATTTTTTTGTGTAGATGTCTTAGATCTTTCTCTTTTCAGTGTACAAAAACCTTTTTTTTTTTTTTTTTTTTTACCAATTCCCTGAGTAGATTCAGTATGCATTTATTTTTCAGTTATTGAACAATCAGCAACGGAATCTGTTTGGTTCTTCTTGTTTACTCTTACAGTAGGGTTTTGAATTAGTTGTCCTCTCAGTTTGCCTCCACAGTGTCTGAAACCTTCTATGCTACTCTCTAGTAATACTCAGTTATTTAACTAATGAGTCGATGTGTATTTTACAGGTGATGGTTTAAAGTTCACATTTGACATTTCTCTTCCTGGGAAAAAATCCTCGAGAAAAAGTCCAAACCCCAGAAAAGTGAGTAAAAAGGAACTCTGTTTCTTCATTTTTTTGTTTTCCTGTTTAGAATTGGTAAACTCTGGTTATCCTGCAGCAGGGATGTGCACAGGTAGACACTAGGTGGTGCTAGAGCACATGCCCTTTTTCCCTTTGGACAAACCCAATTTCTTTTTTTTTTTTTTAAGTCTTTGGCCCAAATTACAATTTATTAATTTAAAAACCTATAAAACCAAGAGTCTAGATTTTGGAATTTTGCTCCATCAGACAATTGTCCAGGTAATTAAACAAGCAGTTACCTCCTTCAGCAACCGGTTAGTTCATAGCACAACATATTTAATGGCCTCTACAAGGCGCCAAGGAATGTTTAAAATGTAATTCTTTGATTAAATTAGAGAAAAAATATTAATTTAAAGAATCTCATAGTAATTATTGATTTGCTGTAATGGTTCCTGTCAGGGACTCCCTGATGAAATCTATTTGACTCATGCTTTTTTCACCATAGTAACCTTTTGTCTGTTTAACATTTCATTTAAAAACAATCGTAAGGCCAAATGATTACAATTTGTAGAAATAATTTTAAAAAGTTCTATTTAGTTAAATTGGGACCTGTAGATTAAGTTGCATTTTCAATTTCTTTGTTCATTGGCAGGCATCTTGGACTGCAAAAAAATGACCTGAAAATATGTAACATTTCTGAAAAATAGCTGTATCGCCCCTAATGTGAGCAGGGGCAAATACAAATAACAAATATATGGTCCTTTCTGAGTTTACACAGGAAGATTTGTAGTGGTGCATTCTGTTGCAGCCATTTTTGTCTAAAAGAAATCATCCTTCTTACTTTAGCGCTAAACTTTAACCCCTGGGTCCTATTAATTTGTATTTCTACTAACGAACATTCCAAAAGAGTTATCCATTGCATGTTATTAACCGCCAGACCAACAGAACCAACAGAACCCCACCTTAAAAAAAAAGAAAAAAGAAAAAGACAAACTATAACTTTGTTTTAAATCTTAGATTCAGTAATGACCTTTTTCGGGTGTTTTCAGATAGAGGTGATGCATGACTACCAGGAGAGCCGGAGCTGTGTGTCGTACAGTCTGGATGGAGATGACAGCCCGGATCTCTTGAAGCGGTGAGGAGGAGAAACACGTCCGCCCCTCTGTCCTCAGTGTTGCTTTTGATGTTATGTACTCTGTGATTCT
Organism: Cyprinodon tularosa; assembly: GCF_016077235.1. Classification (NCBI taxonomy): domain Eukaryota; kingdom Metazoa; phylum Chordata; class Actinopteri; order Cyprinodontiformes; family Cyprinodontidae; genus Cyprinodon; species Cyprinodon tularosa. The sequence continues at coordinate 2,105,412 of NW_024038974.1, read as the reverse complement.
CTTTGCTGTGTGCTAATGATGCCTTCTGGCTGTCTCTTTATGTTTGTCTGTTTGTTTGTGTCTCAGTCATGTGATGAGGGAACTTATAGAGACTGAGAGGATCTATGTGGAGGAGCTGCTGTCAGTGCTACTGGTAGGAATCAGTTCAAAGAGGATGATAGTTGAATGCTGCCTTATATTTACTTTTGTCACCTATATTAGTTTTCTGAACATACTTTTCTGCTTTGGAAATTGCAGGGTTACAGGGCTGAGATGGATAACCCATCTCTGTCGACGCTTTTGCCACCGATTCTACGCAGTAAAAAAGATATTCTCTTTGGAAACATGCCTGAGATCTACAACTTTCACAGCAGGCAGGTTTATTAATCAGATTAAAAACCAGTGGATGCTGGTATTCTCTTCCCAGGCTTACTTCATGGACCAGAGAAGCTAGATATTTGGATCCCAATACACATTTTCTTAAATGTCCTTTTTTAGTATGGTTTTATTAGGTAAATAGATAGAAATAAAAATAATCAGATGGTTACAAAAAACGGAATAAATCAGATTTCATTTTAATGTCATGAGGGTTCTTAAAAAATAAAATACATAAAAGATATACCCCTTTCATACAGACTGCCAATTTTTGTCAGTTCTAGTACAGTAAAAAAACAGACAGACAGGTAGGCTAGTGTATCATATCAAATATGCTTTTGTTGCACTTTTTGTTTATTCATAATGATCATTATGATTCATAATGATCATTATGATTCATAATGATCAAAGTAAAATTTTGTTGAATATAATTTCCCCCACTAATCTATTAAATAGAGTCAGTGTTTGTTTGAACACAAAATTACAACCATGTTTTTCATTCAATATTATTGAATCATAATCATTTATATGACAGATTTCAAAAAGAGTTGATCAGGACTCTAAAGATAAATAAAACTATAAGAAAAAAAACAACAAAAATAATGGAAAAGAAACTGAAGTTGACACAGATGTGAGGCTTGAAAGTGAAACTAAAGCAAAATAAATAAATAAATAAATGCAGGAATAAAACTACTGTTGGCATAACACTATATTTATTTATTAAGTTTTATTTATTTATTTATGCTTTTATATTACATAAATCAGACTTCTTTTTGACTTTTGCGTCAGGTAAAATATATGCAAATGTATAATCTGAATTACTTGAATTACTGAATTACTAAATATACAAATATATGCGCCTTAGAAATGTCTCTCTTAATCTTTTTTTTTTGTTCAGGCCTCATTTTGTAACATATAGAATATCACATAGAGCTTTATTCATGACTGCTATGGTTCAAAGTGAGATCTGTTCATTCCCTTAACAGGATAAACAGGATAAAACAGAAATTTATATCAATCACTTTATTTTGATAAAAAAAAAAAAAGTCATGCTGATCTTCTCTCTAATGATCTAGAGTGTTCCTTCAAGACCTGGAAGGGTGTCTGGAGGCACCTGAAGCTGTCGGAACTTGTTTCCTCCATCGGGTTAGATTATAAATATTTATACTTAGAAAGCATAAGTCTTTTCTTTTTTGCAGTTTAAAAAAAAAAAATCCCGTTTTCTCAATTTTTAGAAAGAAAGTTTCCAGATGTATGAAATGTACTGTCAAAATAAGCCACGTTCTGAAGCACTATGGAGACAGTTCTCAGAGTGTCCCTTTTTTTCGGTAAGTTTTCAGTTATTTTACCGTTTTAACTGTATTTCTGCTGTCCAAGTAAGACAAAATATTTGATTATTATTATTATTTATGCTAAATAATAATAAATTAAAAAAATCAAGAATATAATTATTTAAAGAAATGTCAGAGCACTAGTTTTGCAATCCAACTATGTGTATAATTAATACAAATAATTGTGATATATGTGATTAATTCTACAAGTTAAAACTGGGGATGTGTCAGTGGCACACTGAATGAACCATATGGTAAATATATTTGTCTTTAATATGAAGGAGTGTCAAAAGAAGCTGGAGCACAAACTGGGCCTGGACTCCTACCTGCTGAAACCAGTCCAACGGCTCACAAAATACCAGTTGCTGCTCAAGGTTAGAAAGCGCATTATTGTTGGATAACGTATTATTCTTGAGGCAGACCTCAAATTTGCTTTCAACAAATAAAAAAGCCAGGATTTAACTATCAGATTTATTTTGTATGTTTTATGTGTGTTTAGTATGTTGTTTTATGCATATACACACCATTTCTGGGCATGAGCATTTTCCTATGTTTATATTCTTAGGAGCTGCTGAAGTACAGCCAAGATTGTGAGGGTAGTTCTGAGCTGCAGGAGGCACTGACAGCCATGCTGGATCTGCTCAAGTCAGTCAATGACTCCATGCATCAGATTGCAATTACAGGATATGAGGTTAAAACATTGTCTTTTCTTCTATGTCCTGATCCCTACACTGTAATTCTTTCTCAATAAATGTGACCCAGATATATCTCCAAAAGTCTGAAGTCCCTCCCTCTCCACATGTAGGGGGAAATCTGTGAACTGGGCCGTGTGCTCATGCAGGGCTCTTTTAGCGTGTGGATCAGCCACAAAAGAGGTCCCACACGGATGAAGGAGTTGGCTCGCTTCAAACCAATGCAGAGACACTTCTTCCTGTATGAAAGGGCTCTTCTTTTGTGTAAAAGAAGGGAGGATCACGGAGACAGCAGCGACAAGACTCCCTCCTACAGCTTCAAGCACTGTCTAAAGGTTGTTTATTGAACTCAGATATATATTTGTTCATATACATGACCGATCAGCAGAGATGGCAAAAGTACTCACTTTCCGTACTTGAGTAAAAGTACAGATACTTGTGTTAAAAAATACTCTGGTAAAAGTGGAAGTACTGATTAAACTTCTTTACTCAAGTAAAAGTATCAAAGTACAGGCTTGTAAATTTACTTAAAGTATAAAAGTAAAAGTAGAAACCACTTTTTTCATGCCGTTGCCTACATTTTAAATGGATGTCTGCCAATAGGACTAGATCTCCGTTGTGTTCATTTTCAATCATCTCGTCGTCCATGCTACTATGCTAACGCCACCGCCACCAAGCTGCAATGATTTGCCGCCAATGAATACCGCCGAATCTGTCGATTCATCTTGTAGTGGTGCTTCAAATGCAATGTAGATTCCCATCCAATTAGATTGAATTTGGTATTGATGACGTGAAAAATAATAACAGTAACTCCATTGAAATTATTCAAAACTAAAGTAACAAGCCAATTTTTTTAAAATGTAAGGAGTAGAAAGTACAGATATTTGTGTAAAAATGTAAGGAGTAGAAGTAAAAAGTCGCCATAAAAATAAGTAGTAAAGTAAAGTAAAAATATCAGAAAAATCTACTTGAGTACAGTAACGAAGTATTTGTACTTCGTTACTTCCCATCTCTGCCGATCAGGCTTAGTCAGACTAAAGGAAGAACAACTATGAACCACAATTTTAAATATTTCCACAGATTCTCTCACTTTGAATTTGCTTTGACTATGACATTCCAGTGCCTTGAATATATAACTATTTAAGCCACTTTGTTTGTGTTTAGAGTCTTTGCTCTGTTGGAATTTTAAACTATAATAGTTTTCCACTTTTTCCACTGGATTTTCTTCTTAGATTGTCCTGTATGGGCTTCATCACTCTCCCTAATCACTTTTTACTTTGTTGGAGAAACACCTTTAGGATAAAAATGTCTATTTCAATCTCATGAAACCAGAGAGCCCTATTTTTCTCCATTTTCTGTAATGCCCCTTACAGTACATGACTTTTGGTAAACTTTATTTTAAATAGTATATGGCATTTTTAACTCAGCTTTATTCTCCCCACTGCTCATCCATAAAGACGAATTATATCTGCCCTGCTAACAGCATATTTCAGCTAACTTTAGGATCTCCATATTTCTGCAACAGCTACCCCTAACCTCTTAGTAGTTTACCTTATGAAATTCTAAGTAGAGTCTTATGAGAAGGTGTTTGGTTAAACTGGTTTCTATTTAGGTGGATCAAAGTAAAGGGGTTGACATAGAGGGTCCGGATCTATGCTGCTCAAATAATGAGCCAGTACTTGAAAAAATGCATCAATCTACGTATTTGCAAAAGGCATGTTGCATAAAAGTATTTTGCATAAATCATATATTTGTGATCTACTGTGTAGGGCCATAAATGTGTTTAACCTGTTTCAAACATTGAATATATATATAATGCACGCAACCCTTTCAGAGTTTTAAATAAAATTTGATTTAGCAGTTTTACAGTTCTTCCTCTTGTTCTGTCAAATCCCCCAATTCATATGCATTTCCCTTCATTAGTAAAATATTGATGATGGGAAATTGTTTATGAATGACTCAGATTGAAGCATTGTCTGTGTTGATATCTTTCTACCACCCTCCTGGCTACAGAACAACATGTCTTCTCTGACACTTTTTAGTTTTATCTGTTGATGTGAGGAGTGTCACATCTGGCGTTTACCCGCCAGCTGCAGCTGCTTGATTTATTATTGAGGACATGGGAAGGAAGAAGTCACACAGCAGCAATGTGACTGAAAGAGCCACTGTTTGTTGATTTAAACAGGAAAGATGTGCTATATGACGTAATTCTGCGGCACTGTTTGTGATGATCGTTCTAAAAACCTGCATGTTTGTCACTGGGCAGATGACTGCTGTGGGGATCACAGAGAATGTCAAAGGTGATGTAAAGAAGTTTGAGATCTGGTACAGTGGAAGGGAGGAAGTTTACGTGGTTCAGGTAAGATGTTTGTATGCACGAAATGATTGATTTATACACAGTATCAGCATTTTAATGAGCAAACTATTACAACTGAATGGAAGTAGCCAAATAATCAGAATGAATTTTTTTCTGAAAATCCAGTTGGGATGTATGTGTTTTTCAGGCTCCAACGGTGGAAGTAAAGATGGCCTGGCTCAATGAACTCCGCCGAATTTTGACCAATCAGCAGAAGTTGCTTAGAGGTTTGCATTAACCAGCTTTATTACAATACGGACAAATAAATTAAAAAGACCAACTTGTTCTCTGATCCAATGAATATTAAAGGGAAGTCACTTGTGTATTACACAATACAGTTCCACTTTATAACTGAAAACATGTGCCTCTAGTTGTTCATAAAACACCAGTCAAGGCGGCAGTGGCCTCCTGAAGATCCAAGACTTCATAAAGAAAACTGGTATTGCAGAAGTAGGCATGAAGCTCCACCAACTTGTAGCCTGGTTGACTTAATGCATTCATTTCCTGTGCCTTATGGTTCTCTCCTTACTATTGTCAAAATAAAGAAAAAAAAAATTAAAAAGAAGAGAACATTTGAAAATATTAATCTGCAACAAAATGCATATAAGCATTCACATTTTCCCAAACTGGTGCACTCGTTTAGGCTGCAACCCTGCAATAATTGCTCTGCAACTCCATGGAGCTTCACCAGAGCATATAATACACATGACCCTTTTTATCGACAAGATAAAGGCTTTTCCTGGAGGATCTTTCTCTATAAGGCCGTCAGAAACGTTGAACAATGATAAGCTAAATTTATTTCTCACAAACTTCATTTAGTACAAATTATAAAAAGTACGAATTATAAAAACATAGGCAGTGATGTGGTAAGAAGGTGCCACTTATAGAGACAAATGTGCAGAAAACAAAAAAAAATTATATCTTAAGAGTTTTTGCTAAGCTTTAAGCAGCTAAGATCGGCACTGAAAACAGAAGGATAGGTGTTTGATGGCATGTGTGTAAAATTTAGCTAAAAAATAAGAAATTAGTTGTGTTTTGTCCCAGATGTTTTGGCACTAGAAACAGCACCAAAAAAGTATCTATGCATGTATTGGATCCTAATACAAGAAAAAAAACAAAACCCTAAAATCTGTGAAAAATATCGGCCCGCTGATGTATCAGTCTCTTAAGTACTGGCTATTTCCCGCCCTACTCATTTCTGATCCCTACTCCTCCAAGCAAAGTAAAAAAAAAAAGAGAGTATCGGTACAGGAAAAGCAGTGACAGAAATATATTTTGTATGTTATAAAGTTGGTCTATAAAGACGTTCATTATACACATTGCACAGCCTAAAAAAAGGGGGAAAAAACCCACTTCGATTACAGTTTTGAGTGTTTCTGAAGTTCCTTGCATGTAAAATCTTCCTCAAAACATCTTGTTCCTCCTCTTCTTATAGACGAAGCACATCAACATGGCCCACTGGCTGAACACATGCAGCTTTCTCCATCACTCACTGAAAGGTCAGTGCCTATGGTTGATTAGAAGCTGTTAATGTGGTTGGTCCATGAATAGAACCATAAGAATATACTCGTGTGCAAACACACGCAGCCTCTCAACCCTCTAATTCAAAGTTAATGTGAACTGTGATTTCTTTTTTTTGGTAGCTTTGTGTGTGGCAATGTTTGAAAAGGGCAAAGGCCTGTCTTTTCATATTTCACTGCTGTTTAGTTGCCTATCCCCACTCCTCCAAATCCCCCACCTGCAGGGGTATGCGGCCGTCCAGAGGGGTCTCCAGGGGCTGTCTGTCGGGGCTGGACTTTGTGTCTCTGTCATCTGATGTGTTTTTGTGCCTGAGGTCCCAGAGCCCCCGTCCCCGAAGCCCCCGGCAATGGCCCCGGCCGCGTCCCCGCTGCTCCAAGCTCCACTGATCTGCTATAACACTCAGTGGTAAACTCTGCTTGGCTCGCCTGATCATGGCATGAGGACAGGAAACCCTCTGCTGCTGTGATGCGCTACTGATTCATAGCTGTCCCCCCTTCATTTCTTAAGGCCTCCATTCTGGTTCTTAACCCATTTCACTTTGCAAAATCTGTATCTTAGCAGCTCCCTCCATGGCTTTGTAGCATTGTTAAAAAAAAGAAAAACAAGTAAATTCTGCATTTTAGAATTGCTGAAGTGCATGCTATGCAAATGTTAGTTCATTTCTTTTAATAGTTACTTTTTTCATTTTGTCAAGATTTGGCTTGTTTGTTTTTTAATAAAGAGAATTATATGTTACTTAAATTTGGATTCTGATAAACCTAGACCAGAACTTAGCTGTTGTAGACTTATGAGAACCCTGTGGGATGAATCTATTAAAGACCTGTAAATTCTGCTTTCTGCTTTCTCTTACAACTGGCTACTGGGGTTCTGTTTAAACTGGCTGGTGCACATTTTGTTTATGCTTTGTGAGAAAGATAATAACATAAATATTATTTACTTTTATCTGGGGTCAGTTTTACTCTAAAATATATCTATAAAGCTAACCCCAGTTTTAATGTCCGAGGTCATTGTTTTTAGCATGATTGTGATGTGTGACTCCTGTTCTCTTTTTCATATGATTTCATAGCAAACAGCAGAGGGCGTCAGTGAGCTCAGAGGATACTGAATCAGGAAGGAGCAGTCCAGAGCCCCAGTCTCACTCCCCTAAACACCAGCCCAACCGCCGGAGTGAGAAAAACATCATTGATGCATCTTTTATGCTTTATAATCAAGTAGATACTTAGTAACAACAGCATGAAAAATACATCCAAGGGAAGCTGATGGCAGAAATACTTGCTTTGAACAGTTCTCCACCATCATAAACTAATTTAGATATTTGACCTTTCACCCTCAGCCGTTCAGGTGTACTTTGACTTGAAGAACCAGGTACATCGAAGACTTTGGGGGAAAAAGCTAATGAGATTAGCTTTTGATTCAACATTCTTTTTAATCTCCCAGTAAGTGGCCATGAGGTCCTTTAATGTTAACATAGTTACTAAGTATCTACAAAGTACTTGTTGTGGTGTACTGCAAGGGAAAAGTCCTGTTCAGAACCTTCAACAGAACGTCTGCCTCTAGGTTGGCCCGGAGCTCATCACTCAGTAGACGTCTGCGAGGAGTGGTCTGGAGATCAGGACGCCTTCCTCCCTTCTGAGATAGAGGAGAAAAATTTGCTCAAATTGGTAAGATAGTAGTTAAACTATACAGTTAAATAATACCGCCTGGGAAAATGTATTGATTCCCCTGATCGTACAAATTATTGTTATTTTATATAATAGAACAATACAACATAGTGGATAAAAAATTAAGTATTCATCATATGACAGTTAGCCTACCCTGAGTTTTTAGAGCCAATTTTTATTCCACTTTACTCTACTTTATACTCTCACAGCTTTGTTCAATTTTATATTTTATATTCTTCATTGCAAGGTCACTCAAACTTTCCTCTCCATCCAGCTCTGCTCCACCTGACTTGCACTGTAAATATGCACCCATTTTAACCATTATGAATATTTACTGTACACTGCCTTTGAACAATGGCAGCAAGCAGACGGCTCTCAAGCTAAATTCGACTCAATTCTACTTTTGCTGGACAGAGTTATATCACTATCAACCTACACAACTTGTGTCACATTAACAGGAAACTAAAATACAATAGAGGAACAAGGTTTTCTTAAAGACACTTCTAAATGTATTTATGCATATGTGCTGATATTAGCAATTACATAAATTAGATCAAGCACTTGGCAAATATATATATAGCAAATATAGCTTCTCTGTGTACTTAATCATTGTATGATATAATTACAAAAGAGAAGCAGTTTTAACAGTTTTAAATTCCATGGAAAGATTTTTTTGGGTCTGACCTCTAGGTTTATGACCAACTTCTCTTGTGCCATTTGTGCATGCTCCTAGAAACACCTCTGGGCTTCTCACTTTAGTAAAGCGTAGTGGACCCAGGGTAATTAAGGTGAGTGGAGAAGTGCTGAGTAGAACAAAATGCAGTGTATATTTGGGTTTATTCAGAGCGCAGGTCAAGAGTATGATTTACGTCAGGACTTGGGTTTAGCCAGGGCTGCTCAAGTCCAGTCCTCAAGAGCTACTATCCTGCTACTTTTTCATGCATCCCATTTTTAACACACCTGAAATAGATGAGTGGCTCGTTACCATGCCTCTGTTGGGCTAAATGAGGGGATTGAGTCTTTCAATTCAGGTGTGTTAGAGAAGAGATGCATCTAAAAGTTACAGGATGGTAGCTCTTGAGGACTGGACTTTAGCACCCCAGGTCTAGGCTATTCTAGCTATTTCCATTTTCCCACTAACTTTGAGGAGCATCCCTGTCTTTGATAAATGAAACACATCCACAGCATTGTTATGCCACAACATGGTTTCCCTGTAGAGATGCAATTTGGGCAATATGCTTTAGTTTTTTACCAACGAAAAGTTTGTTTTTTAATTTTTCTAAGCAGCCTATTACCACATGTTTATTTGATCACCAAATAACTTGTGATAAACAAAATGCTAAATTTCATATTGCTTTCTTGTAGCTACTCTCCTTAGGTAATGATTTGGGGAGTTTAAATAGTTATCCTTTTGATAACTGCTCCATTTCAGTATTTTTTGATAGCTTAGTGGTTGTTCATCACTCTTTCAAATGTTGGATGATGGACTGAACAGTGTTTGTGATACTTTTGTAAACCATAACCTGTCTTTAAAGATCTGCACAGTTTTATCTCTGTCTATTGTCTGTCTTCCATTTCTCTAATGGTCACTAAAACATCTGGGACTTTTCCAGACCAGTTATATATCATCATGATATCTAGACTCTTTTATGACTCCTAGTTATGTGATTCTGAAATAATTATTTACTGAAGTGTTTTTGATATTTCAAAAAATTTCCAGCTTCTTGTATTTTTCAAAATCTCACAGTAAAGCAGTTTTAGCTGTTGAATTTGATTTTGTTTTGTCACTAACTTCCTTTTTTTTTTTTTTTTTTTTTAAATCTATTTCAGTCTCCAGGCAAGTACAGAGCTATGGCTGACTGTCCCCAAAACGGACCAGGCAGCATCATCATCAAGCGTGGAGACGTCATCCATCTACAATGTGAAGACAACAGGGGGCGCTGGTGAGCCTCATTGGAATGTTCAATAAACTGTCCTGTTAGGCTTAAAAAGGGCTCTAAAAACTAAAAATGAAGCTACACAAAATGCACTGTGTTTTCATTCATCCTAATTTTCAAAACAATTCCCCCGTTCACCACTGTGATGGAAAGGCTTGTGAAAAATCTGAGTCGGCAGCTGGAGGGCTTCATAGCAGCTGCCTGTCTGCAGCTCATCATAGGAAACAGCAGCCATGAGCACTCTCCCAGACTAGGAGGTAAAGACAATTTATCATCTCCTTTCTTGAGTTATCTTTAACTTCTCAATTGATTTATCCTGTAAAAGCCTGCACTTTATTCTTACAGACCCAGGGAACCTGAAGGTGAGAAAGCTGAGCTCCCCGTAGAGAAGAAAGAACTGAGGATGAATGACGATCTTATGCTGGATGATGAGCAGAGATGGAACAGACTGAGTCATAGCTGTCTCATAACTGAGGCTGCCAATAACTCCTCTCCTCAAAGAGGCTGCTTTCTTCAATTGCTGCTTTCCTAGTTTTCACTTTTAATCTCCTAAACTGATGTTTTTTGATCATAAAGATCTCTTTAGCAATCACCTCAAAGCCACAGGAGCAGGTACGCTTCTATTGGACAATCAACAGCTTACCCGGATCATGTTCTTTTTACTTTTTGATGTACAATAACTCTCTTGTTCTTCTGGCATTTCCTGTTCTACTATGGATGCAGCATATGAGTTTGCTGCTTCAGTAATGCGTCAACTCAAAGACTGGGCTCCGTATTTCCCTCCTAATACCTGACGTTATTTTATTCCTAAGAGCTTTTCTTTCTGTTTTGTTCCTAAGGGATGTACAGTAAACATGAATTTAACCTTAAAACTGTTAAGGAAATTGTACTGTTTTTTATAAAACTTTTAATGAATATTATTTTCACGTCTGTATAAAATACTCTTTCGTTCTCATGTCACCACTCTTCCATACAGTTAAGAGTTTAAATACCAAAATGTGCCATGCCTTATTGCCTTTATATTTCCGATCTTTTAGGGATTCTATGTGCTTTTTGCAAAAAAAATCTGTGTTCTCCATTCCAAATGACCTCACAAAACTTTATCAGGCACTTTAAAAGGGTGAGCTCTATTTTATTTAAAGGGCATTTATCATCATTTGTGTTCTTCTGTTGCGTTGATGCTTGCAGCTTATGAAAGTAATGACATTGAGAACTATGAAGAAAAAACAGTAATTGAAAATGCAGCCAAATGCTGCTTAAGATGGTTTTATGTTTAAATTGTGTGATGGTCCATAATATAAAGACTATCCAAAGTGAAAGCATAGTAAAGTCTGCAGCTCAAATATAATGCCTTTAGGGTAAGATCTGTATGATTATGTACCGCCTGGAAAAAAATGTTGTCAAGAAATGTGTTATATGGAGGGATTTAAACGAACTGTAGAGTGAACCTAGCCTGTTTGTTATTTCACTCTGGAAAATGACAAACAGTGAGAAAAACTGAAGTTAAACTGATGTTAGAAATTCTGCTGCAGGTCTGACAAGCTTTGTTACTCTGATGCACACAGGTGTCAACACTTTCTATTCTTACAACTGTGTCAGTAGAATAACTTTAATTAGGAAGCAATGCAATAATTATGCAACTCTGTTTTCTCTACACAATCAGCCGGTGTATTATCAACATTTTTTTTTCTTTATCTGTGTTACAGTAGTGCAGTTTAGACATGCAGATAGTTTCACCAACAACAGCTTCAAACAACTGTGTTACACATGTGAGTTATTCATATCTGTGTACATCAAACAATCTTTGACAGAGTATATGTAAGAATTCACATAGGAAACATTTTGACAACCTTGATTGCATCTATTGTCTGGCTGCTGACTATTCATTCAAGTTACCTATCGTTGCCTTAGCAAGAACTGTGTCATTTCCTTTTCCTGCAGTTATTGTTCCAAAATGACTAATTGTTAAATAATCCTGAAGTATAAAAGAAATGTATTACATAGTTTTTGCTTTGTTGAGTTAGGAGAAATCTCGTTCTGTGTATTGGTTTATTTTCTATCCCTCTATCCATGTTCCCTGCTGGATAATCTTTGTAGATCATACTGCATCAGCCATTTAACATATTCTTCTCACAAAAGTCTGTCATAACAGAAATTTCCAAGCGCATTAATAGCGTAGTTAAATGTTTTTTGTTTCATACAAGTGCTTTTAAATGTACCTTTCCTCTTTGAAAAGCAGTGTAATTTCTTTTTTTCATACTTTAAGCTTTTTTTAATTTCAGTTACGACATATAATGATCTTTGGCCTTTAACTACAAAACCACCTATTCTCTACTGAATGTGCTCTTTGCTTGCTGCTTTACCTTTTTAACTATGTTTTCATCCTGTTGTTGTTGCGCCTCTTTGTATTCCTAAATGTATGAAGGGTTGGGAAGGCAGGGGACACATTTACCCATGAATGAGTGGTAGTAGTTCATGTTGTGAAACACGGTTAATAAACATGATAGAGAAAAAAGGCAAATTGTTGCTTGGATGATGGCCAAGCACAAAACGGCAGTTGATCTTCCTCAGAAATTTTAAAAAAGGGGACTGCCATTCAAAGCACAGCCGATAAAGATGGAGGAGGTGTGAGAGAAAATTAGGCAAATTTGTATTTAAATATATCAAAAGGAAGATGATTTCTCTTTCAGGAATATAGTTCAGTAACTATTTCTATCCACGTTAAAAGGGATCCCATACAAACATGAACTACCGGTATATATACTTAAAATTAAAACAAATTCTTAGAGCAACAGGGGCTGCTGCACACCCCACACCTCCTAAAATGGTCATGTTTTCTATACTGTCATCAGCTTTGCTTTATATTATAAAGCATCTGTTAATGTCTCATAGGAAACCAAATCTCCATATGCTTAGAAAAAAAGCTATGCATAACTATGGTGAAACTTCAGTTGAAGTAAAGTGACAATATTAAGATGGCTTCTCTTCTTTTTCTATCTGTCTCCAGAATGCTGCACAGTTTGCACAGATATTCCTACTGTAAGCAAAAAAACTTGTTTGAATCCTGCTGAGCCATGAAACATGTGCTTGTTGCTGAGTATTTTGTCTGAAAATGCATGGCAGATGGACAATGGTAATAAGACCTTCTATTTGTTTTATTTTGAAAAGCTGTGGTTCTATAAAAAATATTCCGATGATATTAACATATATATATTGCAATAACCCTTTTTAGGATAGCTGAAAACAAACTTGTCAAAAGAACCAATGTAAAACTAATAAGTCTGGATTCTTGTTCCCGAAAAACAAATGTAAATAATAAATCTTAATATTATGATTTTAGTATATTTTTATGTATAGAGAGAACTTTAAAAAAAAGTCTTCCTAAACACATCAGACACTATCAACATGCGGACATGTTGATTGGAAGGATTCCAGAAGTCTTTTCTTTCCTACCCAAAGAAAATATGAACTTTAATTACAAGTATGTTTTGTTTTTATAGAGACAAAGACTTATCGAGACAATCACTCTGTCATGCTATGGGTCCCTTCTTATGCAAACTCTTTGTGTCCCTTTTTAGAGTGCATCGTTTCACAATCTGCTTTAACGAGCAGTAGGTGATGAGAATACATATTGGTAACTTGTTCCAGAAAAAAGTATAATGGTTTATTATTGAGTCTTTGATCCTACACAAAAACACATGTTTTTTAATCGGCACTCAATCAGTTTACCAGACGCATAATCAACCTTCTGCTCAGAGAATCTCATTCTGTAAAAACCACGTGGGATTATCTAAAGCAGTGATTCCCAAAGTGGGGGTCATGATGCCATTTGGGATTCTTGATAAATCTGTATGGAGTCTTAAGTTCTTAAAGAGATACAATCATCCCTAAAAATGGACATAACCAACTACTTTGGTTGTTGATTATGTTTGTAATATTACATCCGTGGTTAATTAATTTTGTAGAAATGTTTGTATGCTGAACAAGTATTTTGGATCATGAATAACCTCTAGCACCATTTTATGGGTCAGAAGCTGAAAAGTTTGGGGACCTTGGATCTAAAAAGAGGAGAGGTTAAGAGAAAATTACTTAACATTTAGTGATTGGATGTCTAACTTCAGTCCTTGAAGATCAACATCCGGTAACTTTTAGATGTGGCTCTGGTCAAACACAAAGCACCCGTAGCTCAATTTCCTCCTCAGCATTTACTCAAACTCAACAAACTGATTCTATTGCCAAAGTCAAATTTCTGTGTGTTTAACCGGAGGCTCATATGACACATTTTGAGATAAGACTAAGACTTTTCTATATGTTTAAAATATTTTTTGTAGAGTATTAACAGCTAGTTTGAAAAAAACAAAATAGACACCAGAAATTTGGTTTAAATATTTTCTTTCATTTTTTTTAACCACATTAGAAAGTGCTGGATTCTTTTTAAATCTTTCTGCATGAGCTACTGTAATATTGCAACACTTAAAGGTTAATTTATTGCTAAGTGATTTGTATGTACCAGAGGTGCCAAATGTGTGGTCTACATCAACATACGTGCTTGAACACATACATAATCATGAGTCTGGGTATTCCACGTCAAAAGCCAGCCTACGTTTGGTTACACTCATCACATGCTTCATCCAACTGTAATAAACAGACACCCGTGTGTATACACCGTATTTCCCTTTTTCTGCACATCCCTCCCCCCAACTTACAATCCCTGTCAGGAACCAAGTGCCGTGAAAGCTGTTTGTGTGCGGACCTCCGCTGTCGCCCTGGCAGGCATCTTTGGCCACATCATAGTATCCAGCACAAAACATTAAAGGAGTGATCCGTTCATTGCTGCTTCTTTTACACTCTGTCTGATCTGTGAAGGGAACTTCAATCTTCTGCAGGATATTAGAAGTGGACCCAAGGAAGCGTGTGCGACCCCAGCCACTCACTGTAGCGGGGGAGGGTTGCTTTAACAAGGCTTCGATGAAAGCCATTGGTCCAATACAGATTGGTCGGACTGTTGCTGAGAAGTTAATTGGGGCTTTCAGGAACAACAGAGCAATGTCATGGTTGTACAAGTTTAAACTTGCATTGTAGCGTGGATGCATGTGCTCTTTCAACACCTCATAATCCTGCTCTCCACCTTCCTTGATATCAGTGTTATGCTCCCCTGTTGGCAGAGAAATTTGATATAAATTACTCTCTACGAATATGAAATACAATTTCTTCTCTTAAACAGATATTACATTAAGCATTTGACAGAACTCTAAAGAGATAGAGTCATAAATTGCTTTCTGCACATACAGCAGCTTCTATGATTATTGACTACCTGATAAAGATGTGGGGAAAAGACATGAAGTTTATTGTGAGTTTTGTTTTCTTTGAGGAAGCATAATCTCACTCTGAATATTCCAGTCTTTAATTTTCAGTTCATAGAATTATCAGAATTATATTGCTGAGATGTCAACGATGTAACAGGAATGACTCCTGAAGTCCCACCCCTACAATGGATTTACTTACAGCTGAAAGCTACACTAAATAGCATCCAAATTCCTCAGGAGAGGTCTGTGCTTGCTGGACCGACTCAGATTACCATTCAGAAGGAGCTGATCAAACCAAGTTAAATGCAGCTCTTCCTGAACCCGCCTGCTGCAACATCCATCCATCCATCCATCCATCCATCCATCCATCCATCCATCCATCCATCCATCCATCCATCCATCCATCCATCCATCCATCCATCCATCCATCCATCCATCCATCCATCCATCCATCCATCCATCCATCCATCCCTCCCTCCCTCCCTCCCTCCCTCCCTCCCTCCCTCCCTCCCTCCCTCCCTCCCTCCCTCCCTCCCGCTTATCCCTGCTGGGGTGGCGAGGAGTGCTGGGTGCCTATCTCCAGCTCTCAGTGAGCGAGAGGCGGGGTACACCCTTAACATGGCAACACAGAGACAAACATGACAAACATCCATTTACGCAGAAACTAACACCTAAGCAGAACTTAGAGAAATTAAACCTAAATTAAAAGCTAATTAAACCTAACAGCCATTTTTTTGGACTGTGGTAAGAAGTTGAAGTACCCGGAGAGAACCCACGCATGCACAGGGAGAACATGCAAACTCTTTGCAGAAAGACCCGGGCCGGGAATCTAAATGGAACCTTCTTGCTGCAAGACAGCAGTACTACTCACCGCTTCACTGTGTAGCCCAGAACAGCTTATCCAGCTCTGGTCGACCTAAATTAAACTACTGAAGGAACACCGCTGGACCAAATAGCTCATGCCATACTGGTGCAGCTGCCTCAGAGCTGCCGCTACCAGTTAACCACTGTACCTAAAGGGAGACGTCATGGGCTACTTCATCACTGTTTAATGCATTCCTGATTCACTGTTTGGTTTTTACTGTAAAACCAAATGAAACCAAATGAAATGTTTTTGACTGCGGTTAACATCTCTTGCGTCAGGGTTTATTCAAATTCATCTGCTACTGTTTTAAAGGACACTTTGAATGCATTAAGCCTTAACACTTGAACATTTCTCTGAGCCTTTTGAATGGACCTTTAAACCCCTTTTACCCTTTTATTTGTTTATTTAGTTGTGCTTATTTACCTTAGTGTTTAGTGTTTGCATAGTTATTAGATATAATAATAGTGTGTCATTATTAGCTAATAATGGTACCATTGTATTTTAACCCGTGGTCTTTTATGTTTATTTTACACAGTGAAGGATTTATCACTCAGGCAAGGGTTCAAGGAGACAGAAGCAGACATACAGATATTGACATGAATGAGAAAAGGTATTTGCTGCTCGGGCCCCGGCAGTAGACTTCAGTGCTGAGAATCGATATTCCCCCCAGATGAGTAACTTAGGAAAAGAATTATAATCTTCCCTCTGGGGCCTGGGCACTGGTGGTGGCATAAGCCAGGGGGTGAGTGGAACTGAGAACAGTCTGAGAGTGAGGGAGGAGATGGGTAGGAATTAACTTGTGTGCAGGAGAGAAGCTATGCCAGGAGCTAAATGAAGGGGATCTTTAAAGATGATTAGCTTTGGAGAAGGTGCAGAACCGATGCTGATTGACTGAAGCTGATAAGAGTCTTCCGGATTCAATTTTCGTTTAAGCTTAATATTCTTTATTCTTTCTCAGTAGTTAATTGTTTATTTAGAGTATATAGAAATGGTTCAACTTGTACAAACAGTACTTTTAATTATTTTGACCAGTAGACTACTGTTACCATAACGTACTGTAGCAGCTAAGTGTACCATCTTACCTACTCTGATGAAGAAGGAGCCTTTTGCCTCCACCAGACAATGAGCAGCAGTGACAATCCATCGCTCTGAGAGGATGGAACCCCCACAGAACAATAGACCACTGGGATTTGCTATCAAACCAACCTGGAAATAACACAGATTAACAGACCAAGGGATAGACTCTTTACTTTTTTGCAGGTTGCAATAAAGTTCCTGATATTTCTAAACAGTACCTGCCATGGAATCTCTCCTGGAGTGACTACCCGCCCTCCAACTATACGTTTGAAAGGTTCTGGTGACTTGTCAGAGAGGATTTCAGAGTGGTTGGATTCTCTCAATAGGAGGTCACTGAGAGACTGATTCTGAAAAATGTCACCATACTCATCTGTAACCAAAACTGGCTCTGTGATGCTGGCTGTTGTAGGGGAGGGTGTAGTAGACGTAATATCATTTATAGGTGTGGTGCTCGAGTGGTCTGAAGAACGAGGGATGTAGAGAGACCTCTTGAATGGGCTCACAACAGTATATGCAGTTCTCCCACAAGGGTAGTCAACTGATTATGAAAGAAAAGCAGCAGTAAATATTAAACAGCAAATACTTGATCTTTTATTACAATAATTTAATTTAAAAGTCCAAACCTGTTGCCTCACAGCTGACTCCATCCTCCATCAACTTATATCCTGTTGCACAGAAGCATTTTGCTCCGAGGGTTCCCATTGTGCCACAGAAATGCATACAGTCTCCATTGTTTACGTCACATCTTTTTACTAATTCTGGGCAAAAGGAAAAAAAACAGAACCTGGTTAAAGTTTCACCTTCAAATTGCATTTTACTTTAAAAACTTCTCAAATACCTGTGGTTGAATCCTTAAAAAAAATTAGCTCTAAATCAATATTTAGTAAAAAAAAAAAAAAAAAAAAAATGATGTAATTACTGCTTCATTTTTTTTTTGTATGTCACAGTCAGACAGGTATATCTGTATTGAGTATTTTTTCTTTATTCTTTATAAAATAGTTGCTGCCCTCCTTAGCTGCCCTGTGATTAGCTCCAACAGCTTACCTGTGTGAGCTGATCCTAGCCATTGCCTTAGCCTGGTCTTACTATCTCACCAAGAGATAGTGTGTTATGAGGGGTTTGCAGTAACAGTTTGTTACAGTGCCACTCATAGCATGTACTACCAGTTGTAATATTGCATGTAGGCCAAACGCACAACCTTGTTTTCACCTGACATGAAAACCTGATTGCATTTTAACATATTTTCTGTGTCCACTAATTGCCTTGTGACAGACTAGAAACTTAAACTGTTATGTTTCAGCTTTTTTGCCACTGAATTTTATTCAGGGATGTCAGAATAAAGAGGTCTTGATTTGAATTCCTGCCAGACTTGTAGATTCTGCAAGAGATCTGCAACAAGTTATTTGGTCGGTTACATTTACTTGACTAACGTTTTGAAAAAAAAGAAAAAGGAGTCGTTGTACTGCATTGTAATTCTTACTTGAGTTAAAGAATGTGATGAAGCTTCATTACTCTTACTTAACATTTCTGCTGCATCAGGAGTAATTGACCTCAGTTTTAAAATAAAAAATGAACCATACAGACACATCTACTGTTGATGTTCACATGAGATGACTTTTTTGTTATTTTCAATCAGCTGATCCCGCGGTGTCATTTAGAGGTTAAGTATAACAGCAGCAAAAGTTTAACTATATCTTGTTATTGGAAGCGGTTAACCCTATCCTAACCTATATCCATCACGCACTATCATCATATATTTTTTAAATTTTAAAAGAAAAAAAATATTAAAAATACAAATTCAAGAAGTGTTTCTTTCACTGTAAATTATTATTGTTTAATCACACTATGTTATATGACTTATCATTTTATCTCATTGGTTGAAACACCACAATTTGTATATAACTTTATATCTGGTGTAATTTTACTTAGTTTTCAATTTTCCAAAATATAAAATCAAATGTAGGTTACTTTCTCATTACTTGAGTTGTCTTTCACTGGGTACTTTTTATTTTTACTTGAGTATTTTATTAGATGGCTACTTTTTACTTGCCTAAAGATGCAATGCTTGTCTTACTTCAGTACAGTTATTGGGTACCACCTCTGGATTTTTTTCTGTATAAATTACTTTTACAGTTATACCCTTATTTGTGTAAGTCTATCGTCTACCCTCATAGGATACATCAACTTTAGTTTTCCATGACAAAATGTGAAAAACGTGTTTCTAAATGTTTTGCAAGCTTCTTTATGTTTATAGAGTGGAAAAGTAAGTTATATTCCAGCACTGCTGACCATACAGAGAATATAAAGTGATTTATTTTTTAATGCAAGAAGCAAATTAGAAACTTGTTTTGCATAGCATCACATAACCCAGTTCAGTTTGCTTGCTGTACACACATTCCTTCAGTTGTTGTTCTCAGAACACAGAGAAATACAAACAATTCAATACTGTATCCTAAATCCAGATTGTTTGTTTAATTCGATTTAACGAACAGAAGAAAAGACCATTTGGTTTTATTCCTCAAAATGGATGTCATGATGTGACCAAATTTTGCTCACGTATGTATTTGAGGAAAATCTAATTTAGTTGATAAAAAAAAAAAAAAAAAAAAAGTGCATTCACTCACCGATCTCACAGTTCTTGCCAGCAAATCCAGACTTACAGTTACAGGTATAGTCACCTAGGTGGTCTATGCATGAACCCTGGTTAAGACATGGGCTTGAGTCGCATTGATTGCCATCTGAAGAAAGTCAAATACAGGATCCTAATCACCCATTTTATAAAAAAAGACACATGAAATCCAGTAATACAGGTAATCCCTGCAGGTTATTTCTGAATAAGCATGTTCTTTGCTCTTAGATATACATTTCAAATTAATCATTCTAAAAAGATATCTTACCTATATAACCTGACCAAAACTCCATCTAAAACAACACAAAGTTAATGATCACGGCCAGCATGCATAAGAATTTGTTGTAAGAATAATTCTTAAATACTTACAGTCTTTTTATCATTCTCAAATATCTCCCTAGCTTCCTCCAGGTCACATTTTTCCTCTAAGCATTCTCTTTCTAAGTTTCCCTCCAGAAACTCCTCAAAGATCCCAGTATTATGACGTTTATGTCTGCTGAGGAGGCTGTCCGCTGTTTTTTCAGAGAGAAATACTGGACTTGGGGCTGGATAAAAAAACATACAATATACAGCCTGAGTTTTATCATCACCTCTTTTGGTAAAATCATAGAAAGTAATTTAATACCTCCGGGGCTGAGGTGAAAGTACAAAAGGAGCAATGAAAAAAAAGCTCCTGCCATTCTCACTTTCAGTGTAAATCCAACTGAATCTTTGGGCCATAGCTCCAAAGTACAAGTTTGTGTTTACACACTTGCGGCCTCAATGAGCTGCCTGCTTGTTCAGAGAAAGAAAAAACAATCTGGGAATCTCAGAAACCACTGAGTCAAGTGTTTTTCCCCTTTTGTGTAATGTGTGTTTGCTAATTAATAATGACAAGGAATCACTGTAAAATTAGAGATAAAGATCTTCAAGTCATTCAGGGACAGTTAATACTATACTGGTGCAGCCAGAATAACCGAGGGGGCCCTGTGAGACTTTGTCAACATTTCTCTGGCTTCAGTGTCAAGTTAAAGGCTCAGGCTTTGAACAGCTTATATATAACATTCAAATTCTTGTTTCCCAACTGCCAAACTACAAACTAATATGCATTATACTAGATATGTTTGGAAAGATTTAAGCATAAACTGTGAAAAATGCATTTTAAAAAGGCAAAAATCCTTATATGGCCAACAATATTACCTCCAACATTAGATTTTTAAAGGGTTGACCTAAATGAAAAAGTCAGTAATCTTCAAGAGCTTTCTAGATGTTTAAAAGTTTTTAGAAACTGGGTGCAATTTTTTTGAAAATATATAAACAGAGTTTTAGAATAATTCATTTAATTTAAGAAAAATCATCTTTTTGTGTTAAACAGATTTACATTTATTGTTACAACTGTACTTGGATTAATCTTTTTCATTAGCTGTTTTTTTTTTTAAAGAAATTTACATTTTTATCAGGCAAATTAGATAAATAGATAACAGTTTGTTGCTTTTTTTTTGCTCTTTTTGAAATAAATACATTTAAACGACATTAGTGCATTTGTTCGTCTATCCAAGCCAGAGAGAGAAATCTTATCAACTGTACTTCAGACTGTTTGCCACAAGGTGACGCCTCATCACTTGAATGCAAAATGCGGATCCCTGAAGAAACATAACATCTAATCAGGAATGAAATAATTAATCTAGTAGCAGGCATAGAAAAACGTTTTTATTCTTAAAAAAAAACTTTCAATGAGAAACAGACTAATGCGAATAATAATAGACTGGAGAACATAATACAGTATACATATTCTTTATTTTTTAAGTTGGTTCAAATAAGCTTGCCTTCTATTCTTCTCTATGTATAGGTAAAAGTTGTCATTCGTTTTTGGATAACTTAATCTTGTCATGTATGTTATTGCTCATTTTACTGTGCATTCCCTATTTTTAGTTGGTATTGGTATAATTTAAGTGAATTCAACCAAACTCAAACCCAGTATCTAACTTATTAATCCTCACTCAAGCAAACATGTGGAGAAGAACCTATTCTTTTAATAAAACACAACGCTCATCAAGAATCAAGATATTTTGAAATATTGACACTTGATACAGCACCTGGCTCTGGATGAGTGGCCATCTAACGAAAGACCAGAAGGGTTTATAAAAAATATTTATTATAATCTAAAATAAAACAAAATATTTAAGCATTTTCTATGAAAAGCAAAAACAAAGAGTAGTCTCAGTTCCAGGAGCTCTATAAATGGCTCATTCCAGGAAAGAGAAACAACTAAACATAGAACCATTGAGCTAGGTTTACTTTCGATGGTCAAAGAAATACAAAGGGAACAAATAAAATATAACGTTCCAGGAAAGAAATTAAGCTGAAAGCAGGGGCAGTGATTTTTTTTTAATGGGCAATGAGAAAACAGATAAGGGAAAGGTCACAGCACCGCTTAATACATACATTTAGACAGGCAGGGATAAACAGATCTCAGGTGTTGATTGTGCTTACATTTTCCACTAGATTACATTAGAACTCAGCAGTGTCTATAGCATTTGTAATTACAGTATAATTTCACTAATTATCTATAAAAGTAAACACATCTACAACCTGGAGACGTCAGGAATTAAAAGAAACTTTCCAAAACATATTTTTCTTTCTACCTGTCGTCCTCACACCCTTCACCAATCATTCAAAATATGGTCAATACTTGAGACGATGATGCCTTCGGGGACCTTGGATGCTGATTCAGCATGCCAGCTAAAGATTTAGCTCTGGTGTCGTCTTCTCGTCTTGTGTATAAGATGAAACCCATCACTAGCTTTGGAATCCCCCCACAGGGAGTCCAAAGACCTCTCAAGTGTTAACAGCTATCGACTGCGGGCATTTTGATTTTACTCAATCGTTTAGAGGCTAAATAATTCATGCTTGAGTAATTAACGCTGCCTACTTGATGCAAAAGCTTTTCAATCTTCTCAACACAGGAAAAGTATCAGGCTTCTGTAGTAATAAATATGTTTGTTTGTAATGCAGTTTACAAACTGATGGAGCTTTGAATAGATTTTCACATCATCTGACATCTGCCTGTCTAGCCTCAGTCAAAACACAACCTATACCGCTTCCCTGAGTTATATTTCTAAAATTAAAGCTGCATCTGGGGAACAACAGAGCATTTGATCTTTATATGATCGTCCTTTCCATGCATTATCAGCCTAGTTTAACATCAGTGTAAAGACTTTTGAAACACTAGGTTTACCTTCCCCCTGAGAGAAGCAGATTTTTTAAATCCATAACAAGGAAACATGAATGTTAACTTGACTTTTTCAAAAAATGTGTATCAATAAAAAGAAAAAAACAAACAAAGTAATCTGTAAATGTTAACTGATTGAAGAGGTTCTTCCCAACATGTCTTTCCTTTTTCCATTTGAATCACTGCTTAGTCGGGGAGTCTGTTTTGACTCCAATTAGATTAGTCACCACCGCGGAGGTCCGTGTCAGAGCCCCGCAGATAGTAAAATCTCTCATGCTTGCTCTGTTCTATTGATTGTTTCTTTGTTGCATCTCTCGAGATGTGGGGGAGTTCAGGCAGTCCAGATGGATTTTACTGTTTTATTGTTTTCTTCACCAGGAATGTGTTCTTGCCTGTCAATAAGTCATGTTTTGGATTTGGTAAGATCGTTTCTTTGTTCTTTTGTAGATGTGATTCTGGAATATCAGCAATTATAACAACAGGAATGATCAAATCAGTGCTTTGCAAATTGATCATACCCCCTAAAAGTTTGCTTGCCTTCTCACGTTTAAAGTAGAAACCTCAATAAGACATATTAGGATTTTAAGCAATCAGCCAAATGCAGATCTCATGGAGTATTTCTCTATAAGTCTTTCCTCCATGTCTGGATTTTGATTGGATCATTCTAACCGTGAGTATGCTTTGATCTAAAGCATTAAACTGTAGTCCTGGCTTCATGATAATGGTTGTTGTCTAGAAGGGCGTAATGTTCTTCCCAGTCTTGCAGAATCCAATAGGTTTTCTTTTAGAATTATTATGAAATTGTTACATCTAATTTCTCATTGGATCCAACCAAGTTCCTTGTCCCTGCAGGAGAAAAAAACCCTACCCCCCTACATGATGATGATCATTATCTTTCACAGTAATTTCTTGCAACTGTTTATTTCCTTTTGCCACTTCTTTATGTGTTGCACAGCTAAATAGACCAGTTTTTTACAATTAAAAAATCTCAGAGGCTTTCAAATATAGCTGTATTTACAGTTTTTTTTCCTAGACAAGAGACACCTGTCAAGCTAGTTTATCTTTACCCTTTCTGACATCATTTTTTTTTATGGATATGTGCCTCTATGCTCATTTTGTATGTCTTCTTCTCTCTCCTTGGACCACAGTCGGCCTCGGCAGAAGGCCATTCACACAGCGCATGGTTCTGCAGGAGCTTTTTTCTGTTAAAAAGGAGTTTTCCCTCCCCTCTGCTGCCGCTTGCATGCTCAGTGTGTGGAAAAGCTGTAGAGTCAGCAAAAAAACATGCAAGTGAATATCTAATGTCGCCACATGCTCATCCAGGAGAAGCGAGTATTATAGTCATGATTCAAAGCAATCACCAGGTTTTCCTTTGACAGGAAACTTTTTACAGATCTGATTGTATGATCTGAGTGAATTGTCTTTGAAAAGTACCTTCAGATAACATGTGTTGTGAATTGGTGCTATATAAATAAACTGACGAACTTAATTTAATTTAGGGGGAAATATAATAAAGGGGAATAAATACATGTTATCACCAAACATGAAAGATGTTTGTTTTCAAAAATATGTAAAACCCCCTTTCTATATAAGTGCTCAAAATTCACCTTGTGTTGGTCCAGCAAACAAAATACCAAATTCCGTGTTACCAGATACCCTGTCTACTTTTAAGGATAGGCTTAAAAATTTCCTTTTTGATGAAGCTTATATTAAGAGTGGGATTAGACTGCTGGAGCACATAGGGACCCTTTTTCATCATTATGCTTCATTCTATATCTATTCTTCCATTCTGCAGAATTTGCTAATTTAGTTTCTAACGCTGTGTTCTCTCTGCTTTTTTGAACATTGATATAACAATGGAAAAATTCACTTCTGTATCTTAACCCATCTGCTTGGGGAGCAGTGGGCTGGCACTGTGCGGTGCCTGGGGAGCAATATGGGGGTTAACAGTCTTGCTCAGGGACCCAGACTGTGGGGATCGAACCGGGTACTTGCAACCTTCTCAGAGTGCAAGAGCACTCCTCTAACCACCCTGCCACCACTCACCTAAGAGTAGGTCTTTAGCCTCATCTGCTCTGTTCCTGTTTGGCTGAGACACTATGGTGTTGGCTATGCTGCTGCCATCAAGCCTTTGTTTGCTGATTTTGGAGCTTGGCTTGTTTTTCCAGTGTAGTCCTGTTTTTCTTACTGTATGTGCTCTATTTCATCCTCTGACTGGGAGCTGGCTTGGAACTCGTCCGGCTGGCTGTGTGTTTCCTACACAAGGCTGCCTGTGGAGCTGGTTAACAGTTGCCTTTTGTATCTCTGCTCCTTTTTCTATGTCTGCTTCTGTGTTCTTGAAAAACCCAGGCAGCCTTGGCAGATGGCTTCTCACAAAGAGCCTTGTTCTCCTGGACGTTTCTTCCTGTAAATAGGGAGTTTTTCCTCTCCACTGTTAATACATGCATGCTTGGTGTAAGGGATTGCCTTAGACTCAATAAGTTGATGCAATCAACTGGTTCTCCTTAGATAGAAAACTCTGAATCAGTTTGACATCATGGTCTTGTTGGATAGTAAAGTTCCTTGAGATAACATGTGTTGTGAATTGGTGCTATATAAATAAAATGAATTGATTTTAATTAAAATAAACAATAAAATAAACAAGAGTTTGGGTTTTTAGATAATTAAAAAATTGAGAAAAGATCAGTGCAAGGCACTGCATTGTTTTTTTTCAAGAGTTACAACCATTTAGTCACAGCCTTATTCTCATCACTCTCTTGGAGTGCAGTTAAGCTATGACATTAGTTACAAATGAGGGAACTTATTAGTTGGAATTTAAATATTATTACACTTTACAGTAATCTCTCTCTCAACTTTAAGTGTAGAATTGAAGTTTTATTATTCTAGGTAATTACAGGAATTTCTTGATTTACACTTTTTACCCTATATGAACAGGCACGTTAATATTGCTATAAGCAAAAAAAAAAAAAAAAGGTTTATTTTAAATAAAAAAAAGGGTAAGGGCACTGAAGCTTCAAATGAAAGCATTTAGGTTATCACCTTTCCCTAAAGCTATTTTGCATCATTAGCTAAATGCTTGGGTGCAAAAGATGGATTCCTGGTAATTACTCGCTTTGTCACACCGTGATGAACTGTGGCTTTTAAAACACAGCAGTCCCAGCCAAACAAATGTCCCACCTTTAGCTAAAATCACTTATTTTGACCAATAAAAAATGTCACCTTATAAAAGATATACCATAAATAGCTTTGTTTATAATCAAATACATTTGAATTTTCCATTATCAAATAAAAACAACACTGTTCAAAGCACCCATATTCATAGTAACATGCATAATATGCCTAGAATTAGAACAGGAGAAACCTAAAAATCTCCCGCTTCCTGTACTGGCTTTGGCAGCAGAAGGCAGGACACTGTCCCTATTAAGAGGAAGGACCCTCCGGCAGAGCCAGGCTCAGCATGAGTGGCCATCTGCTTCGTCCAGTTAAGGTGAACTCAAAGCCCTGTTAGAAATGATGGGCTGTAAAAAAAAAAAAAAAAAAAAAAAAGACAAGCAACAAAAGTGTTTTAATCTAGTGACAAATCTGAAACATGCAGGCACATTCAACCCAGTTAACTAAAAAAAGAGGACAATTATAGATTTTAGGTATAGAACAGTTTGATATTGTTTTCCCCAAAATTATATAATCTGTTGATATGATGCATTCCTCCACTCTCAGAGTTTGGCATGCTCTTGATTTCAATGTCTGTTTTAATATTTTTTGTTATGCATGGTGCAAGATTTTAGCCATTATTTTTACATTTATCTACAATGTTTGGTTTTATCCAATGAAGTAAAGTCTGTTTAGGTTCGTATGACAACATTGTTTTAACTTCGGACATTTCTAAGCCTAAATGTTATTATAGTCAAATTAATCTACTCTCACCCATAAATTGTAACTTTGCATCATAGATAATCTATCTATTCAAAGTTAACAATCTCTCAGTGAAAATAGGGGATATGAGAGGACAGACTGAGCTGTCTACACCTGCAAATCCCATCTTATCTAGAAGTTATTAAAAAACCGTCATGGACCCTGAGAAATCCAGCTCTCACCCAATCTGAGTAAGAAGACTCTATTTTGAATCGGATGATTACCTTTGTTATGCCATTTGCCATGATCATACTTTTTGGACAGTGGGAACCAGTGTCCATATTTCATCCTGATAGGATGACCAGAGAAGAAAACGCAGCTTTGGTGAATAACAGCTGGGGGACTTCAGCAGCCCCCCTTTTTCAGCCAAAGCAGTCACATGGAAGTCACAGAGGTGTGAAAACCTACCCCCCTCTGTGAGGGCAGAACAAAACCACAGAGCACACAGGATTCTTTCTCTCTTCTCTCTTCACTTTTTCTCCCTCGTCTGATCCAGCCTGCTTCTGCTCCTGCTCTCAAAGCTGGGGCCCACTGTGGCCCACAGTGGAGATGCAGGCCCCAGGGAAACCAGATCCCCAGAACCATCAAGGATGAGTCAGAACTCTTCAGAACCTAACTGCTGCAAACAGAACCTTTGCAACACATTTCTCTTGAGTTTCAGAACTTACAGAGCCAAACTGGATGAAGAGCATGCCCTGGTTTGAGACTGAGGGGACCCCTGCTGTGAGACTGAGACAAAGAATCCCTGACTGCAGAGCTGCAAAACTGGATGAAACTCAAGCTTTCCAAACGGACATGGAAAAAGGTTTGCAGGTCTGGCATGATTAGGGACAGAACAAGCAATGTGTCTTTTGATGATGCTAATCATATCGTGTGTTTACTGCTCAGTAAAGACAACGCTAATTGATGCTAAAGAATGGACTGCATGCTACGCTATGCTACAGGAATATGTGTTGAGCTGTTGCTAAAGCTTAGACGAGCTTTATTCACTAAGGAGTTAACACTGATAGAACATTAGTGTTCACGTGTTCCTCAAATGCTCATTACATTTCCATTGCCAAGTATGACCAAGAGTCATTTAGTGGAATCCCGATGTCTATTCGCTGCTAGCTATTTCAAAGAGGGTAAAGAATCATTTAGCTAAAGGTTATTGGTTCTTGATTAAGCAAATCATTCAATAGAACATTATTTGGCCAAATAATGTTTTATTCACCTCATGGATTTGCATTGTGAATTGGTCTGAAAACATTCCAATGTCCTTAAAATTAGTGAAAAGCTAATTTGATCACATCCCAAATTCTTCCAGATAAACTTTGGTTTCAAACACAGAATCCATCTTAAACTGTAATATGGTTTTCAACCGTCTTCCCCTTCCTCTTTGTACATAGTAGTTAGTTTAGTTTAGTTGAGTTTTACTAGTCTTAGTTGAGAGTGTTAAACTAAAATATGTTTGACTTGGAGCTGAATGATTTTTGTTAATAAAATCTTATATTTTGAACAGAAGTTGTGGTGAATTTATTCCATGTATGTGCAGAAATAACTGTTTGACCATGATTAGTGCTCGAATCACTCTTTCATCTATTGTTCTAACACACAGTTAGTAGGACTGTGTGTCATAAACACTATATAACA
This sequence comes from Cyprinodon tularosa, assembly GCF_016077235.1. Lineage (NCBI taxonomy): Eukaryota > Metazoa > Chordata > Actinopteri > Cyprinodontiformes > Cyprinodontidae > Cyprinodon > Cyprinodon tularosa. The sequence continues at coordinate 2,076,928 of NW_024038974.1, read as the reverse complement.
GCTGAAATAATATCTGATTAAATAAGATATTTTACCACCCCTACAGGGGAGGACAATAAACATCTTAAAGTATCAGAAACATAAATTCCCAGCGGGCTGGGAATAGAATTTAACTATAGAATCACAACACCTTAACCAGCTAATTTGAGGGCCTTTGCCCTCACAGCAACTTTCTCCACTTGTGACAGCATATCCTGGACCTAAGAAGGGGGGGGCAAGAAAGAAAGTTGATGTCAATGTTTGATCCTTTATGGTGCTAAGTTAAAATTGTTGTGTTCAGGCACTTCTCTGATGTTCTGCTGCAGTTTAACACATACATACAGTGGGGCAAAAAAGTATTTAGTCAGCCACCAATAGTGCAAGTTCTCCCACTTAAAAAGATGAGAGAGGCCGGTAATTTTCATCATAGATATACCCAAACTATGAGAGACAAAATGAGGAAAAAAAATCCAGAAAATCACATTGTCTGATTTTTTAAGAATTTATTTGCAAAATATGGTGGAAAATAAGTATTTGGTCAATAACAAAAGTTCATCTCAATACTTTGTTATATACCCTTTGTTGGCAATGACAGAGATCAAACATTTTCTGTAAGTCTTCACAAGGTTTTCACAAACTGTTGCTGGTATTTTGGCCCATTCCTCCATGCAGATCTCCTCTAGAGCAGTGATGTTCTGGGGCTGTCGCTGGGCAACACAGACCTTCAACTCCCTCCAAAGATTTTCTATTGGGTTGAGATCTGGAGACTGGCTAGGCCACTCCAGGACCTTGAAATGCTTTTTACGAAGCCACTCCTTCGTTACCCGGGCGGTGTGTTTTGGATCATTGTCATGCTGAAAGACCCAGCCACGTTTCATCTTCGATGCCCTTGCTGATGGAAGGAGGTTTTCACTCAAAATTTGACGAAACATGGCCCCATTCATTCTTTTCCTTCACAAGGATCAGTCGTCCTGGTCCCTTAGCAGAAAAACAGCCCCAAAGCATGATGTTTCCACCCCCATGCTTCACTGTAGGTATGGTGTTCTTTGGATGCAACTCAGTATTCTCTCTCCTCCAAACACGACGAGTAGAGTTTTTACCAAAAAGTTCTATTTTGGTTTTGTTTGACCATATGATATTCTCCCAGTCATCGTCTGGATCATCCAAATGCTCTCTAGCAAACTTGAGACGGGCCTTGACATGTACTGGCTTAAGCAGGGGAACACGTCTGGCACTGCAGGATTTGAGTCCCTGGCGGCGTAGTCTGTTACTGATGGTAGCCTTTGTTACTTTGGTCCCAGCTCTCTGCAGGTCATTCACTAGGTCCCCCCGTGTGGTTCTAAGATTTTTACTCACCGTTCTTGTGATCATTTTGACCCCACGGGGTGAGATCTTGCGTGGAGCCCCAGATCGAGGAAGATTATCAGTGGTCTTGTATGTTTTCCATTTTCTAATAACTGATCCCACAGTTGATTTCTCCACACCAAGCTGTTTACCTATTGCAGATTCAGACTTCCCAGCCTGGTGCAGGTCTATAATTTTGTTTCGGGTTTCCTTTGACAGCTCTCTAGTTTTGGCCATGGTGGAGTTTAGAGTGTGACTGTTTGAGGTTGTGAACAGGTGTCTTTTATACTGATAACAGGTTCAAACAGGTGCCATTAATGAAGGTAACGAGTGGAGGACAGAGGAGCCTCTTACAGAAGAAGTTACAGGTCTGTGAGAGCCAGGAATCTTGCTTGTTTGTAACTGACCAAATACTTATTTTCCACCATATTTTGCAAATAAATTCTTTAAAAATCAGACAATGTGATTTTCTGGATTTTTTTTTAATCATTTTGTCTCTCATAGTTGAGGTATATCTATGATGAAAATTACCGGCCTCTCTCATCTTTTTAAGTGGGAGAACTTGCACTATTAGTGGCTGACTAAATACTTTTTTGCCCCACTGTACATATCACCCTAACTGCTGATAATGAAATGATTAATTTTAATAAATTTGAATGCAGTGCATGTCAATCAAGTCAGTCTGAATGTACTGAAAATTGTTGTCAATGTCCAGTGTTTGTATCCAGAATCACCTTTTCCTTGGGCTGCTCTCAGGAAAGTATTAGTACACACATTTATATACCACACAATAATTCATGGGATTCTTTGCTAGCCTGTCCATAAAAAATAGAAATCATACAAACATATGAAATGTGAAAAACACAACCTGAAAATAAATATCTTGATCTTATAGCTGTCCCCTTACAAGAACCAAACCAAAGCAACCTCATTATTCTCAATTTTTTAGGCATTGGAAGCAAAATATATATGTGCATTGTTAACTTCCCCATTATTATACAATAAGGACAAAAATAAAGGACATTTCAGTTTTCTTTTCTAAGAAGGCAACAAAACTGTGAATCAGTTAATTATACAGAGTATTATCTCAACGAGTATAAGGAAAGAAAACTTGAGAATGAACAATTCAAATAACAATGAAGCAGAAAGATAATCTCTATCATAGATGTCAAGTAATAAGGAATAAGCTCTCAGGTGTGGTACCTCAATGGCTGTATTACCTTTTTCCTTTTTTCTGGAAACTGGTTTCTTTAACATCATCATATTCTATCTATTTCTTCCAATGTTTAATTTGTAGCTCAAGATCTTAATTTTACCTTCACTACTCATATAGCCATCTAAGAGAGCATTCAGATAAAGGTAGAGCCAGGTCAGACTGACATTGTGTTTTTCTAAAAAATGTTCTGGCTGTGGTTTATAAAATTTAGTCCATAGAAGCTTATGGTGCCATGATATGTATCTCTGTAATGTAATCTCTTATCTTTTTTGTGGAAGCCCTTTTCTTTAATAATCTACTTTTAGAAATAATTTCCATTGATTTATTTTAATTTAAGTGTGGTTTAAACCAGGTTTCATTAAATCCAATGTTCAATTAATGTCTCAATCCCATAATAGTCCTATTATGAATTTGATCAAAAAGGGTTGGTATATTTTGTTTATTAAGATAAATACATATTAATATAGGATTTTATTTTTTTCCCTAGTTTTATGATGCAGCTCCACTGGGCTTTAGTTGTTGTTGTTATCTATTTTAGTTAACAAAAAAATTCTTTTGAACTTGTATATGGTTTAGTTAATCTTGATAAGCTTATTCTTTAATAATTTTTTTTGTTTTGTTCTGTTTAGCATTATGGGTCCTGTTCAACGTGGGTCACATTCTGTGTTAGATTTGAGTCTAATTTGGTCGGCAGGAAGACTGTTTCTTTTGCAATAAATCATACTGGGCATTAGACATTTAAAAAATATTTTTATCCTTCAGGCACAAGATTCATGGTCTGTTCAGGATTGCTGTGTTGTCTCTTTGTATGGTTTTGCAGACCTGCAAAAGCTCAATATCAATTAATTTCAGATTAGGGGACAATATGAGTTTAATGTATTCCAATACTTCATTCAACAAAAAAGTCATTCATTCAACATTCATTCATCCAGTTGGTTCGCACTGTTATTACAATTTTTGATCGCTCAAAAAAATGATTCTCCCTTTAAGATGTCTACTTTGCTGTTTTTTAATTTATTCATTCTCAGGATCATTGTTAACGATAAGTTTGAACAATTTCAGGGAATCAAAGAAAATACTTTATTTCTCTTAAGGGTTAAAGCTATTCTTCAAACCACCCAGATTTGCATATCTTGTCTCTTTATGTCACTTCTTTTCTCATTTTCTTCGAAAAAATCAACCATTCTTTCACTTCACACACTTTCTCACAGCTTGATAAACCAGACAAAATGGGAGATGAAAGGTGTAACTTAGCCTGAGACATCAGAAGATTGTTGATGAGAACAACCCGTTGTCTTTCAAACCATGTCTGTGGCTATTGGCCAACGCTCTGACCAATGATCGCAACTGACTGTGAGTAGTAAGCACGACAGAAAGCTGGTGGGGGAGTGTAAACAAACAGCCTGTCGGTAAAGCGGCGAATGCATCCTTCTTAAAAATGATGAGCGTAGAGCCTCTTCCTGCTCACGTTTCAACAAAAACCCCAAGTCTAATCCTTCGACAACTGATTCTAAAGCTGAGTCAAAAATCGCTATCAGAGCCAGCGGTGCTTCACACAAGACTATGTCGAGAGAGGGCCGCTGCAGACGGGCTGCGATTAGCCCTGGCTGCCATTAGCCTTGGAGCTCCGCTGGTTGCCGCGGTCCTCTCAACTTCAGAAATTGTTTTTTTTAATTATGCATTAAATTGGTAAATGGACCATATAGTGACGCTTTAAAGTATAATATCCTCGCCTCAAATGATCTTAAAACGTACTTTCATTGAACAACATTAACGCCCTCAAAACCCCGCCTGCTTTGCATCCAGACATTGAAAAGACATCTCTGTGTTGTGATTGGCCCGCCAGTTCTAGGGCCTGGGGCATTGATCTAGGCTAGACCAACTCGCAGGCAAAAATTATTCCACTGGTGGGTGAGGCTAGTTTACTAAGCTAACTTTCTCATGCTTCAGCTAAAAATATATGTATTAATAGTAATGTTTATTCAGTTGATCTAGAGTCTTTTAGGCTATGTCAGCTAAAGGTTTGTCTGTCAAATATCTTCTGTGCTAATTTTGTTAGCTCACTACATACAGGTTAAAAAAGCTTCTGTCAGGTCTAAGCACCTAAAACATCATACATACATACAGGGAAAGAAAGGCACAGAGACAGTTAGTTTAGTTTTACTCATGAGGAGAGTAGGAAGAGACCGGACAGTTACAATCTACAACCAACTCTGCCGGTCTTCAGCTTTCTCCTCACTATTTATTAAAGTCAGGGGGGTCCCTAGTTACTCAAGCTGAGGTTGGACTAAAGGAAAGGGGAACAAAATGACCAGGCTTTGAACCTCAGCTCATATGTCAAAACAAAGCATGTGATTGATTTGCAGTAAAGTTTGTTTCAAGAATAGATGTTTCAAGAGTGACTGGTTTCAGCTCGAAAGAAGATGTTCAGGCCTCTTTCACAACTCGTCTGTTGACATCCTTCACTAATGATCTTTAGCAAGAGTTAATAAGCAATGAATCACACATTATACATCATAATAGTTCATTAGAGCACAACCCATGAAACACAAACTGAGTAAGAGTATAGGTAAAATATTTCTAACATTTCCCTGCTGTTTATGGCGTATAATTTGAATATAGCAAAACATGATCAAACATCACCAAATAGTCACTTCAAAGATGATTTTCGACCATCAGCTCATACTATAATGTGAATACATTCACTTACATATGGAGGAGCTACAAGTTCACTCATGGCGGGCAAAAAACACATTCTAATCATCATCGCCTTCTTCACCTGCAGAGTCGGTCTGGGTGAGGAGCAGATACATCTGAAGCTGCTGCTGTGGAGAGGAAATGGCGTTGGAGATTAGTCTATGAATGATGCCTCGAATGCATGGGATAAGGCAGCAACCAGAGACAGTCAAGATGGTGGCAAACACAGCTATGGACAACAGGACAGAGGACACCAGGGTGCGGTACTTGCCAAAGGCTTCCAATCATGAGTCCCAAATGGACTCCACACCAGAATGCTCTTTCATTTTACCATTCAGGGACGGACGGCCCTCCAGGGGAATGGTTAGACTGCTATCTGAAGCCGTGTTGTTAGGGATGAAGGTGCAACATTGCTCGCATAGCAAAGACTCCGCCTTTTTCTGACAATAACATGTCTAAAGCTATTTTGTTTTGGAAAGCCATGAGTGAAGTTGCAGCTCGTTGTCCATGCACAGCTGCAAAACCACTTTGAGTCCAGTTACCTAATTTCTGAACATTATAATGCACATAATTAATACTGTCTACATTTTTGTTAATAGTACACCACCAGCAAAGTGTTGATTCAAATCCTGCAGCAACCTGATCAACTAATTTATATTCATCTGGTACGCCCCTGGGGACCCCAATAGCATCTATATAGGTGGGATCTCCGGCCGCCTGCCAAGTTAAGTCTCATCTCTTTCTTAAAAGCCAAGCATAGGGTAATGCAGTAGAAACCTTTTGCATTAACTGTTGTGCAGACATAGGGTAAACTTTCACGAGTAATAATAATGAAACTAAAGCAAAAACAACAGAAGTATTCTGCTGTAATCTATCATCCAATTTATCTTTACCACACCACCACCACACATCTGCTCTACAGTAGATAGAGGTTTAAAGGATTCTGGGGCTTTAAGCAGAACAACACACCAGTTAGTTGGAACTTTTTCAGGAAAACGAAAATGCCCTGTGAGATTTACACATGTGAAATTACATTTTGCTATTCTTTTGGAAAAGAGAGGGTTTTTTTCATTTGCGCGATTGCTAATGGATACACCTTGTCCCATTCAGAACAGTTTGCAGAGGGCACAGTTTCATTCACAACATCAAGTAACCAACTAGAGTTAATTACTGCAGGAACAACTTGTAATAATGGTCTGGGCCCCATGCATACCACACAGTCATTATTAGTCATGTTTGCTGCTTGTTCCACCATCAGGAGCCAGTTGTTTGTTTGTCCAGAAACTCCAGCAGTAACTTGGAACCACTCATCTGCTGTAAGCTGACCATTGTGAACTTTTATCTGTTGTGAACGAGGAGAGCCTCGTGCCTCGAGTAAGGGTCCCTTGAGTTTTGTTTTCTACTCTTGTGGTATTTGTTACAAATAAAGAATACAAGCGCAACTGCCAGCACGAATCATACCTAGAGGACCAGGCACATATAAATAATGAGGAGCAATTTTTTCTGTCTAGAGGTTGCGCTGTGGAGTTTATTACTGTGGTTATGGTCTTAGAATCATGACTAACAGTAAATCCTGGTACTATCTTTTTCCATTTGTTAGCTAAATCAGTCCATACATATGATCCCTCTTTCAATCTTCCAGTAGTTTTAAATACATTTCCCCTCCAATGAAGATGATCTATATATAGAATCCAGATAGTAATCATAGCATGGCCAGTTTCCTGGGTCATCTGGATCCTGTCTGTGTCTAAGTGTACTAAAAGGGACAGTTACCACACTAACTACTGATGTGGAGTTGTAACAAAGAAAAAGATCCCATTCATTTTTGAACTGTGGTAATCTGTATCTTCTGCCAAACAAGGTTTCATAAGGTGTTAATCCTGCTTTTGTAGTGATATTGTAGTATAATTTGATTTGTCTAGACACTGAGTCCATGGTCTACCTGTTCCATACATCTTTCAGTCTATTCTTAACAGTACCATTAGTTCTTTCTACTAAGCCTGCACTCTGAGGGTGGTAAGAACAGTGTTTTTTAAGATCTATGTGGAAACAGTGTCCAATCTTTTTTATGACCTGGTTAACAAAATGTGTTCCATTATCACTATAGATTTTTTCTGGTATACCATATCTTGGTATGATGTCTTTACATAAGGCTTTTGCTACAATTAATTCATCTAGGTGTTTGGCAGGGAACAGCTCTATCCATTTAGAAAAAAGTATCAATAATGACCAGGCAAAACTTTTTTCCTTAACTTTGACTTAGTTCTATAAAATCCAAGTGGATTATTTGAAAAGGGTATTCAGGAGTAGGAAATTTTCCTCTCCTTGGTCTGAGATTTCCCTGTTTAGCGCATTTCATGCGTGCTCTACAAAACTTTTTTGAACAGTTGTTAAAGCCATAGGTTGCATAATGTTGGTTAACCTGTCCACCATCTCTCCTGTTGAGACATGAGTTACACCAATATGGCTCAATATGGCTGCCCATTTATATAAGTTTTTGGGTAGGATAGGTTTACCATCTGGTCAGAAATAAATATTATTTTTCACTTGCGCCCCTTGTTTTTGCCAAGCTTAAACAGAGGCTAGTGCATCCTAAAGATAAAACCCCCAGACCGAATATGGGCGGAGTGGTATATGCTGTTCAGTGCAGCGAGGAATGCTCTGATCTTTATATTGGACAAACCAAACAACCTCTCCACAGATGCATGGCCCAACACAGAAGAGCAGCCTCCTCTGGACAAGACTCCGCAGTACACCTACACCTTGTGGACAAAGGACATTCTTTTGAGGACCAGAATGTTCACATTCTGGATAAAGAAAATAGGTGGTTTGAGAGGGGCGTGAAGGAAGCCATCTATGTTAAGAGAGAAAAACCAACTTTAAACAGAGGTGGTGGACTCAGATTCCAGCCTTCAAAAATATACAATTCAATCATAGACATGATCCCTTCCAGGCATCACCAAACCCCCCACCCCATCACAGAGGAACGAGGGACCTACCCACTCCAGCCGGTGAACAATTAACAATCATAGACAGGTTTCAGGTACAGTATTACAGGAGACAACCCCCCCCTTAACGGAAATCCCCCCCCCCCTTTAACGACCGACCCTCAGAATCATAGACAGGTTTCAGATATTACAGGTTAGAGTCCTGCAATGGGTCGGGTACCCACGGGTCCCCGACGGGTCACCCGCAAAAATGCTCTTTTGCGGGTGAAAAATACAAAAATAAACGGGTCGGGCGGATATTTTTTTAGTGCGGGCTGGTAGTTGGTGATTTTTTTTTTTATGCGTGTGTGTTGTTATGGACATCAGAAATGTTATATTAATCAGGCACTGGGGTCACCCTTGTTATAGCTTAAAGCCCTGCCGGCAGTGTGGGCTTCCCTCCAAAAAGGCCACAGTCAGTGCATACATGTCTGCTGCAGTGTTAATGCCGCTGTTCTGCAGCGCAGCGTACTATAGCCTATTACTTGATGTGTTAACGGGTCGGGTTGCGGGTTAAACATCAATGGGTCGGGTCGGGTTCGGATTTGAATTGAAGATATCCGCGGGTGACGGGTCGGGTTCGGTAGTCATCCTAACGGGTTCGGGCGGGTGCGGGTTGGTAAAACTCGACCCGTGCAGGACTCTATTACAGGCTAACGATGGAACCAAACGACCCATTCATCGGTTACCATTTGCATGTTTCCAAGCGATACAAGGCTTTGTCTATATAAGAATCAAACTCACTGCGGATCAAGACATTTGAATTGAGAAAGCTTCCTGGAGAGGTGGCGAAACATCTTCAAATCTTGGAAACCAAGTCCAGTGGATATTTTTGGAATTTTTACGGAATGACTATGACCTGGATGACTGAGAACCTTCATCAGCACAAGCTTTGTTCATTTTCCTGTTGTTGCATGTCACGCAGTACGTCTTTGTTTATTTCAATTTATGTTTGGAGTTGATGTACTTGCACTTCTGCTGCAGCTGCTTCCTTTGCGGTTTTGTCAGCGAATGCGTTGTCTAGTGATACTGGGTCAGTTCCTGATTTGTGGGCAGCAGATTTGCAGATGGCTAATGAAAGATGAAGATTTACTGCTTGTAGCAGGTCTGTAAGTAAAGTTGCATGGGTGACTGGTTTACCGGTCGACGTTATCATGCCCCTGTTGCCCCAATATTGCGCAACGGTATGAACTGTAGAGAAAGCATAGTGACTATCAGTATAGATTGTTGCCTTTTTGCCTTTCATTAATTTACAGGCTTCCGTTAATGCCACCAGCTCAGCAACTTGTGCTGAGTAGTAAGAAGATAATGTTTCAGGTTTTAGAATTTTACTAGTAGTTACTACAGCATAGCCAGTTTGTGTTTTTCCATATTGATCTTTTTTAGACGAGCCATCAACAAACATGGTTTACAGCACCTTTAACTAGTCCTACATCAGTAGGACCCTGAGACCAGAGTTTGGCAGCAATGTCTTTTAGCAGGTCCTCCTCTTCCTCAGTTAGAGTCATGACTAATCAGGTGTTACAGTATCATTTGAATCATCTAGCTGGACTCCAAACTGAACAGGTGTGGTCCAAAATAAAGCCTTCTTTGTCAGACCAGTTTCTGCACTGGCCCATGTGTTCACAGAGGTTGGAACCCAATCTTCAGCTGTTTGTTCGCTATATACTAGCTTTCCTAGATCTTTCCATTGCATGTGTGTGTTCTTAAAGAGCAACACATGTTAAGGGTAGTACATTTTATCATACCTTTTGAGCTCTTCTGGTAGAATGATTCAAGCCACTGCAATATCTGTTGCATCTGAGTACAGATAATCCACTGTTATTGTGGTTGGTATAAGTTTTTGCATTTGCTTCTCATATGATGGGTCAGGGCCTTGAGCTTCTTATACAATATCAACTTTATTTGTGAAACACTTTATACACCGACAAATATACCAGGACAAAATTGCTGTACACCATCATAAAATACAATGCAATTATAAAATAGAAAAGATTGAATATAAAATACATATTAACATACAGACACAATAAAACAAAGTGAAAAGTCTCAGATTGTACCAAAAGCCAAAGAAAAATGATGGGTCTTAAGAAGCAACTTAAAAAAAGAGAGTGAAGAGGCCTGTCTTACGCCCAAAGGAAGATCATTCCATAGCTTGGGAGCTGTTTATAGATCAGGAGGGATACACCCTGTGACAGCAGTACATGACTTAGACAACTTTATTGTCATTTTGTATACACAGAGTGTATGCAAGGAGAAATTTTGTGCAACCTTCTGAGAGTGAATGAACAGCAGCTTAGTAGTAAAAAGTGCTAATTTCATAAAGTGCAGCAGTGATGTGCAGCAGTGATCAAATATAAACAGTGTGGCAGAAAAACATGGTGCAAAAGGCATGATGTGGAAGTTCAGAGCAGTGTAAAAAAAAAAACAACAACAAATGCAAAAACAAACAAACATACACATACAATATCAATATTGTTTGTAAATGAGAGTCATCACTGGAAGCCAAAACTGTGGAAGTCAAACTGTAAAAATAAAATTGACGCGAAGGTTTATCCACATTGACACACTGTACAAAGACAACCAACATCTTGTATCTAGTATCTCACATCTGTGATGTTCAAAAACCAGGCAATTATCAGTTAGTGTCCCAAATAATTGTTTTCAACAGCTGAAGAACCTGTAGATTCATGTACGTATTAGCTAGCAAATTGGGAGACTCATCCTGTCAGAGACAGCACACAACTACTGTATGTGAAAAAGCCAGTTTGGTTTCAGAGAGAGCAAAATCCTCAATGTTGATACAGGATGATCTCCAGGTGCTGACTGCTGGCTTAAATTTAAAAGTTCTCGTGGTAAAATATGTTTCACCAGCCACCTGCTTTGTTCATATTTTTGCTTTATATCATTTTTAGATAGACTTTTTAAAAGACTGCCTTAGGTATTAACATACAATTAAGTCTTCCCCATTATAAACTCTGGATATAATTGTGCAGACATATTATCATGTATGTATTTATGATGGCAAAACTAACTTAGAATGCAGTCTTTTCACAAATTAGTTGCACAGTTTTGTTGCAGTCTTAATGGCTTGCTGTAGTTTGTATCTTCTTCATCGTTGTTGTTTTTTTTTTTGGTCCATGTTCCGTATTCATAAGTGTAAAGTAGAGAGTTTCTCTGACTCTGAATATACCTCATCATGCTGTCTAGTATGGAAACTTCACTAACGTCAAATCTCTTCTCACTGGATGCCGTGGGCAAAGGATTACAAAAAAGGCACTGGCAGCTGGGTTTTTAGCATTAGTGTCACTGTCAGATGAAGCTCTGCTTCCTCATCTGGTTGATTTCCTTGTGCACCTAAGGCTAAGAGCAATAAATTCAGCTTCTAAAGCCAGTTCATTTTTTTATAGAAAAAAACTTATCATCAATGACCTTTAATGGAAGACTTTTGCATTCAAGCATGTCATTTCAGCATTTTTCCCCCTTTCTCTAAAAGTGCATTGTGCTCCAGTCTACTACTGAACATGACCAGAGGCCTGTTCTGCAGCTGTCTTACAGTCTATCCAACTGCTGCTGAATATAAGGTTTTGGTTGTATTTTTTGCGGAAAATAGAGATTTGTTCCTTTTCTTTTTCAAAGGTATAGAAAGGTATTTTAAAACCCGTAGGAAATTCTCAAAGACTTAATAGTTGAAAATAGGGTTGCTCATTAGAGGAAGAATTGTGTCAATTGACAGACTGTCCAGGGTATACCCCATTTCTCAACCACAGACTCCTTGAGATAGGTACAGGTCCCACTGCAACTCTGACAGAATAAGCAGGAGAAGGTGCATGGAAGGATGAACTGAATAATTATATATCCCTTGGCTTGTGTAAAGGACTTTACCCCTCTCATGTTTAACACTTTTGTACTTACCACACCTGTAGTAAAATAATTGTGTAATTCCAAATAAAAACTTTGACAAACCTCAAGAAAAGTCCAGATATGTAGTGACTTATTGCTGTTAAATAAGTCCAAACAAAAATCTCTTGGGTTATTTATTTGCTGATGTATTTTTAGGCTCTAGTTACCTTTATTTTTGATATTTATGAACCAGGAGGCTGGAAACGAGACAGAGAAAGATGGAGTAAGCCTCTTTACTTGGGTTGTACATTCAACCCCAGCACCACTGCAAGGGTATCTTTATTGGTAGTAGTATTTTATTCTCTTTCTCAGTCTTGTATTTGTCTTTAGCAAAATTGTGTACATTTTATAGTTATTGTTTCATTGTCTTAGATATGTCTTAGACTAATACTGTAATGTCTTTACTTGAACTTTAGTTTTTGTGTGTATTTAGCTATTATTTTCGTTATTTATTTATCATCTAAGTCATTTTGAATATTAATACAACAGAAAGTGGGCATCCCCTTTAGTTATTCAGGATTGGTTGAGAGTGAGCGCAGGGGGTTGATTTCCAGAGATCAGAAGCCAATGGGAGAATCTGACAGGGGCAAGGCAGGCAGGAGATCGTCCACTTACACAAATTGCTTTCAAGAATCTGGCATTTACCCAGAGAATAAGCCAGAAATATTTAGCACCCCTACTAGGTGCAGCTTCGTCAAGGAACTGGAGCTGCCGCAGGTGTAACCTCTTCCTTCAGATTCAACTTCCTCTGTCACTGCTCCATCCTGCTCACGTACGTCATGCGTAGCACTTGCGCAGTTTTGTTAATCAATGAGGACTTTTCCACATCCACCACTATTCCTCTGCACGTCACCGTCCATGCTTGTCTTCTCCATCCTTCATCATCAAAATACGGAGCCAAGCTGTTTTTTTGCTCTGCTCCGCTTGGAAGTCGGCCAGGTCAAAATCTGCAACTACAAATGTACCAAGCAGTAAAAAGAACGCTGAGAAGATCTGGTTTGTCAAAGTAAAATATGGTAACAACAGATCCTTAAACAATATATACTTCAATATATACTACATACTACAATACATAAGCCCATAAGCTTTCACGATTTATGTGCAGAATTAACCTCTCTGATATAGTTCCCCAAAATGTGAAGGTGTGTAAAACGTCCTGACTGATTTTAGGTATTTGGATTGAGCCCTTGACAGCCTGCTGATGATGAGTTGTTTAAAGGAATAGTACACCCAAAACATGATTAGCCTTCATTTTCTACTCACCCCCATGCTGAACAAAACTCTGGAGTACTTTTTTGATATATCAAATGCATCTGGAGATCTGGGAGGCTTCTTGCTGTCTGCTGACATTCAAATAATGGAGGTCTATGGTGACCGAGACAGAAAGGTCCATAAAAGTCCACAAAAACGTGTCAATATTCCTCCATACTGCTCGTCCAATGTAATCCAAGTGTCCTGAGTGGGTAGCATCCAGAATTTACTCGAAACGAAGTCATTTAGAACGTTTTAGAGCCTAAACAGTAGTGTATAGGATTTCCTAATAGCGCCCCCATGCGCGCTCACGATTCTACGGAAGCCGGCAGACCAAACCGGAAGAAAGTGCGCATTCAGCGTCTGGTCTGCCGATAATGCAAGCGTAGAAGAAGAAATGTGCTGTTTACCTGTGCAAAGAAAGAAACAACGAAAGAAAAATGTCTGAGGACTTCAGTGTTGAGGAAGAGCATGAGTTCTTTGCCGAGCTGAATGCGCTGGTTTGGTCTGCCGGCTTCCGTAGAGTCGTGAGCGCGCATGGGGGCGCTATTAGGAAATCCTATACACTACTGTTTAGGCTCTAAAACGTTCTAAATGACTTCGTTTCGAGTAAATTCTGGATGCTACCCACTCAGGACACTTGGATTACATTGGACGAGCAGTATGGAGGAATATTGACACGTTTTTGTGGACTTTTATGGACCTTTCTGTCTCGGGCGCCATAGACCTCCATTATTTGAATGTCAGCAGACAGCAAGAAGCCTCCCAGATCTCCAGATGCATTTGAGATATCAAAAAAGTACTCCAGAGTTTTGTTCAGCATGGGGTTGAGTAGAAAATGAAGGCTAATCATGTTTTGGGTGTACTATTCCTTTAATTTGTTTCAGGCATAGAAGCACAGATGCCCCTAACAGAATAGTTAAACCCAAATTAAAAGTTACATTTTCAAAAATGTTCAATGTGAACTTATGCCACTGTAAAAATAAAGAAGAGCATATTTCCCAGAGTTGCAAATAATTCTTGAAGGCTACTATAAAGTATGTAAAAATTGCTATTCTGCAATGTATACTTACTCCAAACAAATTCAGTTTTGTTAATAATGTATTTGCAAGCATGTGAACTTTCCATTTTGCATGTGTGGAACAACGTGAGCTGAAGCATCGTCATTGTTTTGCTGCTGAAATGTTGCAATCAGCAGCCAAAAACAGAGACACAGTCAGGATTTGACAGAGAGTGAGTCAGGAATTTGCTTTTGCCGAATCAAACAGGCTCCGGGGCTTTGCTGTATACAGGGCTGAAGACAGACCCAGTTCTGCTGGAAAGGTCAAAGCAGGTCACAGTCCATGGACACAGTGGGAATACAAGCCAGTGACATTTATGCTCTCTCAACCCTTGCTTTTTCTTTTTTTTTTTTCCAGTAGCTTGTTGATATGTCCAGCTTGTGAAAGAGGAACATTTCAGCTCCAGGAATATTTCACGGTAGAAACTTTGTTAGCCATTAGAGGCAAAGGCACATTCCACAGGATTACAGTTGGTCCATAAAAACTCATGGGTGAAGATCTGAGCATGTCAAGAAAATACAGAGAGGGTCAAGTTTCTTTTAAAAATAGTAATACAGACCTTGCAGCCTTCAGACTACAAGTGTGTTCTCCTGAGGCACCACTGAGTGGCATAAACCTTTTTAACCAAGAGATGACACATCAGTCGTGAAAATATCTAACTGGAATTTGATTACGTATTTGGAAAACATTAAAACATTGCTGGGATTTAGAAGCTCTGATAAGTCATGTGTTAAAGTCAAATAAGAATGTAAACAGAAGGATGAAATGCAGCTTCTAGACTTCTTCATTATGTAAAGGTAAGGAATCTACTATATTAATATCCTTCAAAATCAAAGATGGACTTGTAAATACATTTACTGAGGAAACATTAATATTTGATAAAGATAAACACATACAGGTGCTGGTCATAAAATTAGAATATCATGAAAAAGTAGATTGATTTCAGTAATTCCATTTAAAAAGTGAAACTTGTATATTATATTCATACATTACATACAAACTCATATATTTCAGATGTTTATTTTGTTTAATTTTGATGATTACAAATGACAACAAATGAAAATCTCAAATTCATCATATCAGAAAATTAGAATATTGTGAAAAGGTTCAAAATTGATGGCCCCTGGTGCCACACTCTAATCAGCTAATTAACTCAAACCACCTGCAAAAGCCTTTAAATGGTCTTTCAGTCTAGTTCTATAGGCTACACAATCATGGGGAAGACTGCTGACTTGACAGTTGTCCAAAAGACGACCATCGACACCTTGCACAAGGAGGGCAAGACACAAAAGGTCATCGCTAAAGAGGCTGGCTGTTCACAGAGCTCAGTGTCCAAGCACATTAATAGAGAGGCGAAGGGAAGGAAAAGATGTGGTCGAAAAAAGTGTACAAGCAAGAGAGATAACCGCACCCTGGAGAGGATTGTGAAACAAAACCAATTCAAAAATGTGGGGGAGATTCACAAAGAGTGGACTGCAGCTGGAGTGAGTGCTTCAAGAACCACCACACACAGACGTATGAAAGACATGGGTTTCTGCTGTCGCATTCCTTGTGTCAAGCCACTCTTGAACCACAGACAGCGTCAGAAGCGTCTTGCCTGGGCTAAAGAGAAACAGGACTGGACTGCTGGTGAGTGGTCCAAAGTCATGTTCTCTGATGAAAGTAAATTTTGCATTTCCTTTGGAAATCAAGGTCCCAGAGTCTGGAGGAAAAGAAGAGAGGCACTTCATCCACGTTGCTTGAAGTCCAGTGTAAAGTTTCCACAGTCAGTGATGGTTTGGGGTGCCATGTCATCTGCTGGTGTTGGTCCATTGTGTTTTCTGAGGTCCAGGGTCAACGCAGCCACATACCAGGAAGTTTTAGAGCACTTCATGCTTCCTGCAGCTGACCAACTTTTTGGAGATGCAGATTTCATTTTCCAACAGGACTTGGCACCTGCACACAGTGCCAAAGCTACCAGTACCTGGTTGAAGGACCATGGTATCCCTGTTCTTAATTGGCCAGCAAACTCTCCTGACCTTAACCCCATAGAAAATCTATGGGGTATTGTTAAGAAGAAGATGCAATACACCAGACCCAACAATTCAGAAGAGCTAAAAGCCACTATTAGAGCAACCTGGGCTATCATAACACCTGAGCAGTGTCACAGACTGATCGACTCCATGCCACGCCGCATTGCTGCAGTAATACAGGCCAAAGGAGGCCCAACTAAATACTGAGTGCTGTACATGCTCATACTTTTCATGTTCATACTTTTCAGTTGGCCAACATTTCTATAAATCCTTTGTTTTTATTGGTCTTCAGTAATATTCTAATTTTCTGATATGATGAATTTGAGATTTTCATTTGTTGTCATTTGTAATCATCAAAATTAAACAAAATAAACATCTGAAATATATGAGTTTGTATGTAATGTTTGAATATAATATACAAGTTTCACTTTTTAAATGGAATTACTGAAATCAATCTACTTTTTCATGATATTCTAATTTTATGACCAGCACCTGTAATGATGTATTTTTGGATCTTAAACTATAGGCAAAATGGAAATGTCAATAATGAGCAGTTTTTTATTGAATGTATTTGCTATTCCGTTAAAATTTAGTTTGTAACACCCTTATTTTAGTCCTTACTGACAAATTTGACAATTGTCCAATCTAATTTTCTCCTTACCTGGTGTTCTGTCTACAGTGATTTTTTATTTCCACCTTGGTTTGTGTACCTCCTATTACCTTCAAATCTGCAATGTGGGACTCTCAGTCTTTTTACCATTTTGTTTCTAAAGAACATTTTATTTTGTGTCATCTCGATAAAATCCACATCTCAAGGGGCCGCCATGTTTTTATTTAGTGGTGATGGCTTCGTAAATTTTACAAACAGTAAAAGGTTAAATATATTTAACTTTTTACTTTTGCGCCATTTTTTGATGATTTATTTAACTACTATTGCTATTTGATATTGAGATTGGAACTTAAGATACATTAAGTACAAGTCTGTGACAACTTTCTGTAAGACATATCAGCAAATAAACTTTTAAAAACATAATATTTATAAACAGGAAAAAAAACACCAAAAAGCCAAGGAGAAGCTATCATACAAATTAAAATTGTAATTTAAACCAAATGTTTTAAAGTAACACTGTGAAAATGTTGACCCATTGCGTCAGTATCTGACATGACAGGGGCTTGACCAAGCATCAGTATTTGATGAGTTAGGAGTGAGATTGTATTAAAATATAAAGCACTTAGTTGTGTATTGATGCTCAGAGCGAGCTTTTCAAAAACTTCCCTGGGTCGGATCCATCACTGAATGTGATCACAAGCATCACTTTATGGCAGTCTAAGCTTCCCTCAAGTTCCAGAGCTAACTAGTAACTAATGCCAAAAGTTGCAACAAAACAGTCATGACACTTACCTGATCAGTCATAGGCCATGTACTTTTGTGTTCTCGTGTGCTCGTGAAACGCAATCAGCCTCAGCCCCAGGCTGCTCCAATTTACAAGAACACAAGATCGAGAACAAAGTCCCCAGATATTGTTCTCGCCCCTCCTTCTTTACCGAATATCCATCAGAGCAGACTTGTCCATTCTTAAGATTTGACAGCTGTCCCAGCATGCATCACGGCAGCAGCAGCTTCCAGTGGAGCGCTCAAAGAGCTCAGAGTATTAAGTTAAAAGTTCTATTTTCTGTTGCTGTTTTTCCATTAAGGTAAGTTTTAAGATCATTTGAGACAAGAACATTATAGTTTTAAGCGTTAGTATATGGCCTATTTACTGATTTAGTGCGTGATTAAAAAGTAAGTTCCGATGTTGGCGCGCATCAACAGAACACCTCAGCAACCAGTGAACCTCCGAGGCCTAGCCGTGTGTGAAATACTGCTGACTCAGATGGCAATTTTTTTGTTTCTATTTGGCAAAATGTTCATTTTATTTGTGTTTATCTGACTGTATAAATTATTATTCCCCAACTAAATGAAAAGAGGTAAGAATTTATTGACACCTGTCCACATTACCAGAGGTACCGGGTACTAACACAAAGTTTAGCTAACCATTGTTACTGAATTTGACAGAACAAGCTTCCAGAGCAATTATGAGCAGGGGTGGAGCTGGGGTGGGGTGTGGGGTGTGCGCACCCTTACCCAATCATTGGCCACCCCTACCATTTTTCCCCCATAATACTGACAGTGGCAGCAGTAATACTCTCAAGTGATGATACAGTAATACTCTCAGTATTCAAAAGATTTTCATTTTTCATAGATTAACAATTACTTGACAACAAAACACTGTCGTTAATTATGCCCATCAATATACTAATATTAAAGATGATAAGTACAGAATTCATGCTCTTTTCAGAACTAGATTTCGTCTTATATGGGTTAAAGAGAAAATGCAAGTCAGTCTTCAGTTAAATCATAGATAAATAACTATTCTAATAAAAACTTAGTAAATAAACAATTTTTGTAGATATTAGTACTTGTAAATATCAAATTTTATGCAGAATGATTAGTGATAAAAGTAGGTAAGTAATGACAATGGAAAAGATGTTCGGCCCCAAACTCAAACCTGAAAGAAGTTTATCCCCTATACGTTTTATCTAGATGGATGTTTAAATATATGCGTCTATTTGTTAGCAAAGGCTGTAGGAAAGTATAGTTTGTCTGTTTGGAAAATACGGGGTTCTGGTGCCGATCCGTTTTCGGTCACCCCTTGGTTATTACCTGGCCAACACAGGCGTAGCCATAAAATTTTAATAATGGTGGCCAGGCAATAACCAATGTACACTGAGGGGTGGCCGAAAGTAGATAGGCACCAAAACTTCATGGTCCAACAGGAAAATGAATGTGCAAATCATCCGTATTTTCTAAATAATGAAACTATTCTTTCCCACAGCCTTTGGTAAAAAATAGGCAAATATATTCAAACATCTGTGCTTTCTAGATAAAAGGTATAATGGATAAAACTCTATCAGGTTTGAGTTTGAGGCATATCTTGGGCATTCTTTTCCATTTTCATTATTTTTACTTTTATCAGTAACCATTTTGCATAAAATTTATATTTACAAGTACTAATATCTACACAAATTGATTATCTATCAAGGTAATATTAAAAATAGTTTTTTTTTTAATCTATGATTTCACTGAAGAATCCTAGATGACTTGCAGAGACACATAATTTTCTCTTTAACCCATAAAACACAAAATCTACTTCTGCTTGAATTCTGTACTTATCTTTAATGTTACTAT
Source organism: Cyprinodon tularosa (assembly GCF_016077235.1). Classification (NCBI taxonomy): domain Eukaryota; kingdom Metazoa; phylum Chordata; class Actinopteri; order Cyprinodontiformes; family Cyprinodontidae; genus Cyprinodon; species Cyprinodon tularosa. Next base: position 2,057,249 of record NW_024038974.1, on the reverse strand, counting down.
ATTGATGTACATAATTAACCACAGTGTTTTTGTTGTCAAGTAATTATTAATATATGAACAATTTAAATGTTTTGAATATTCCAATTCAGAGTATTACTGCTGCCACAATCTGTTTTAGACGGAAATAAATGGTAGGAGTGGCCACAGGGGTGGCCAATGATTGGCTAAGGATGGCCATGGCTACCCCTGGACCCCCATCTAGCTCCGCCCCTGCTGGCCACCCTTATAAAAATGATGACGTACTGTTAATAGGAAAGTGAAACGCCAGAACCAACAATACAGACTTAAAATTAGCTTTTTTTTTTTATTCCTAATTGCCTCTTGGTCCTACCCACAGATGCAATAATTAATGCAAAAGGTAAATGATCCAAGTCCTACATCTCTCTTTAAGAAGTCTTATTTCTTAATCTCTTAAAAACAAATTGAGAATAACTCTGTTCAATTATTAAATGGTTTTATTTTATAAACTAGACGACAGAAAACACCTTTTTGATGGTGTTCCCAAGAGGCACCCTCTTTTAAAACTTTAGGCACATGGTTGCTTCTCTACCTGCAAACGGTTGCATGCTGTAAACTACTTAAAATGATTTCGTATTTTTGTCTAAGATTATAAATTAGAGTCACCGCTTCATGCAGTTTTGCATAAAACCTCCTATTTGGAGAATGCGCAACCTGGATGTGAATTGAGACGGCAATGCTCCGCCACTGAATAAGAGCAACAGCAAGATGGTGCGCGCCATGCAGCAGCTGCGCAGCCCCCTGCTGTAACTGTCCACTGCATCGGCAGCGAGGCTGAACCAAGTGGCTTTTATGGAGCTCGTTTACATCCCAGCAGTGATATCGAGGTCCAAAAACAAATGTCCACTGCGTGAATCAGCGCTGAAACGGGCGGAGCGCTCTCTCTGTGTGCATGTGTATCCTGTTGATTGTGCCTGCTGAGAGCTGGGGGACAAAAAAAAAAGCAGGCGCTGAAAACAAAAAGCTGGTGGCAGGAGCTGCGCTGGATGGATAACGCACCTCACTGTTTTCATTTCTGATTTATTTTTATATGCATTTTTTTTACTTGAAGTCCTCAGCTGCAATCTGTTCTGCAGCTTTTTTATTTTTCTTTTTTTCCATCTGCTCTGGCTCTTTGTCACAGAAGAGTAGGTCGTGATTTCTTGGTTCATAACGGGATTCATGGTGGAAGCGCTTCCTTTCATCAATGTGCATTGATGTAGCAGAAAAGGTGGAGGAGATAAGGTAGGTGAAGCCAGGGGACAGGATGCGCGGAGATCACAACTGTCCTGCTTCTTTTGTCGTGTGACATGTGAGTGTGTGTGCAGAGGGTAGCAGGAGTTGGATGCTTTCATTGATATCTAATTGGCTCGCATCCCCCTACTGTCCTTTGTTGGGCTTCATCATGTGCATATCACCAAATGGTGCTGTAATAAAACAAATAATGTGCTTCTCACCCCGACAGAACCCTTATCTCTGGGAAGGTTTTCACCGAGGACAGTAAGCAAATAGGGGGATTTCGATTTTTACCTAAATCGGGAATTACACATCCAAACTGGGATCTATGAGCGGAAAAGTGGCGAAGGCTAAAGAAGACAAGGATGCTTCCAAGGGTAAGAGACGAGCCTTGCATTGTGCACGGATTGCTTTCATCCCTGAAGGGGGAACATGCACCAATTTCTTCCCCCTGCATGCTCAAATGCTCCATATGAGGTCTTGATGGGGAACCATTCCCAGAATGATGCATTTGGGTTGCGAAAATCAATGCAGTTTCTTTTTTTAGGCCTACTTCTGATCAACAAGCTGTGTAGATCACATTCCTTAATTGCATGCATAAAACGTGGATAATTAGGAAAATGGATTCTCTCTTTGGAAAATAAATGATCCTGTTTGCCTTCTAATATAATTTTAATCTACATATAAAGTAGATTGAACGCATATAAAGATACAAACGCTTGAATGAAAATGATATCATCCTGTTGTGTCAGTGGCATCCTGTTGAAAAGGTTCCTTTGTGTTTCTTGCTTGCACCGTCATTGCACAAACGTGAGGTCTCTAGACTGAACCTGTGATCTATGACGCAACAGTAAAGCCTCATATAAATATTTAAGGAAAAAGAATGAAAGTGCCTTTATATTGCCACAGAGATGTAGCAGAGACTTGCTTACTGATAAAAAATATATATAAGTCTTTTAAAAACAACCATGCATCTACGGTGATAAATGGGTTAATAAATCAAAGCCTGTATTATTTTTATAACAGAGAAATCTGTTATAAATCAGCACTAAATGTTTATTTTTCTAGTTTAAACATGATTTTTCCGACCAGCATTTAGATAAAGTCATTGGAAAATTGATTTTCTTTTTGTCTGTCTATTAGATCATGTGATGAGGTAGCAATATTAATGTGTCAGTGAAGAAGCTTCACTTGTTTACAGTACACAGAAATATAATTGCATTTCCTTTTGTCATGTTCCGGATTAGTTTAAGGTGCTCACAACAAATCAATACCCTAATTGGCTTAAATTGGCTGTAAGGGATGATTTTACTTGTTGAAGTTATTATGAAGGCTATATGCTACCGTATATAGCTGAAGCCAGATGTTTAGATACAAAGTATGGAAGGTCCAACTTTCTTACTGTCTAATGTTAAGTCTCAGCTTGTTTTAGGTCATTTGAGATAGGCAGTTTTTTCTATTTGGTTAAAAAAAAAAATTCTTACAAACTTCATATTCAGAAGTTTACATACACCAGATATAATTTGCCATTTTGAAAAGCTTTTGATGGGTTAAATTATATAAGATGCATTAATTGAAGGCACACTCATCTATGTATTTATTTCAAAGTCACCTTAACAACACAGCTTACCTATGTAACATTGTCATTGGGTAAAATGTCAGATGCTTAAAGGGTCCCCATTTATCTGTAAAAACTAATAAAAGCAATTTTAGACATCACAAAAGTGTTCCATGATCACAATTTAAAGGGAGGGTAGAGTTTTTCGTCCCAGAGATTTCCAAGAAATTAACATAACTACCCGCGGTCAAAGAAGTCCAAAGCCAATATCTCTCACCTATTCAAAAATGTTCAAATCTTTTAAGTTTTCATGTTATAAAACAAACTTCATGTATTCTGATAAGTTTCATAACTACTTCATTGCATCTCTAGCTAAATGCTCAGGGGATATTGGAAGCTATATCTCAGCTCCAGATTTCCTTTTAGGATTGTTCAGTATTTTGCTTCCATCATTTTATTTTCAGCTAGACTAGTTATTGCAGGGAAGAAAGACACACAGGGAATAAAAAACTTTCAACGTGTTTCACCTTGGGGATTATTTTAGGTGACGCATAGTATGCCTGTCAAAGTAATTGAAATATAGGCCAAATAGTTAAAATTAGGTTTCTTCTAAACAGAGAACCTTGTTCTGATGCTCACTCAGTACTTATTTAAGATGGAACAGGCCACAACGGTGTGCTAACAAAGGGTAGAAGTGCAACCTCCGAATGTCGTAACTAGGCAGAAACCGTGCAAACACCATTCAACTCAGAATCAACAGCATCTAAGTGTTTAACTCACAAATGTATCCCTGGTTCAAGAACATAAGGAGGAGAGTAACATAAAAAACTACACACAAAATCAGATTGATGAGAAATAATCTTTGGATAGGGCTCACAGCCTTTTTGGTGTGTGTGTGAAGCATTTTTTCTCGCTTTTACTACTAATCCACAGGTTATGAATTCTGCAGTCCCTTGTGTTCTTGGACAATACTGTAGCAATGGCAGCATTACTATTAACAACCACAGCTAGACAACCCTAAGCTTGCCTGTAACTCAGCCTTAAGCCGGGCATGTACTGTACGATTTTTCCCTTTTGGGCTAATTTTCTTTGAGCAGAAGGTTGATTATGCGTCCGGTAAACTGATCATTAACATGCTGCTTTTGTGTCTGATTAAAGTCTCAATAATAAACCATTATAATTTTTCTGGAACAAGTCGCCAAATATGTATTCACATGATCTCCTGCTGGTTAAAGCAGTTTGTGAGACAATGAACTCTAAAGCCGTGCTTACACTGCGATTCTTTGCCCTTTTTGGGGCGACTTTCCATGCAAGAATTTTCCAATTGGGCAGTGTACAGGGGGTAACAAGGGGCGATCAGCCTGTCACGACCACCTCCCGACCAGGAATCGTAAGGTCGGGAGAAAATCTAACATGTTTGAAATTCAGTAGGCTGACGTGGGCAAATCGCTCAGTGGGCATGTACAAACAAGGATTCTTCTTCTTCCTCTCAGACGAAAACACAGATGCATGGCGAGGCTGCGAGTGAAATGGAGTTCTTTCTGTAAATTTGACATACCAGAGTAGCCATGTTTGCTCAGCCATGTCTTTGTCCAAATAAGTCTTCGCCTTTTCTTTTTAGGGCTTTCAACACACAAAATTACACAAATTGCCAAGGCAGCACATTTCACTCTACTGAGCTTCATATTCCTCCTCTACTTCCGGATAGACGAGTCAGAGTAGCGCCATCTCACGACGGTTTTTAGACGTATAGTGTGAGCAGGTAGATCGCATCAGAGCGTCAGGTTGCACAGTGTAAGGACATACATCGTGACTTTTACACCATGCACTTTCGTCGTACAGTGTGAGCTGTAGCTGTATGCAACCATTGAAAAAATCATACAGTGTATGCCTGGATTTAAGGGCTTTGTCCTCACTATGTCTTTGCTCTTATGAGTCTTCAAATGTGGAGACAATAATGGAGAGCACAACATTTCTCCTGTAAAAAAATGTTTCCATTTGGGTTGCAGATCTTTGAGGTCCTACGAGCTTGATAGTCTACAGAAATAATTAATGTTGTCCCACTGTGGGGAGTGTTGGGTATGACAAGAAAAAAAGCAAGAAGATAGGAAAAAGTTATAGGTTTACATAAGAAAGATTTTTTAAGTATGGTTGTACAACAAAAGAGAAAAATGCGTGTTAGAAAGCAAAAATGATGTCCAGCTATTCATAGAAATATACGTATGTGGATCTAAAAATCTGAGATTTTCAGGTTCAGTTGAACAAGAAAGATAAAGAAAGACAGCAGCCAGTTTACAAAAGACTGAAAGACTGTAAAAGCCATGTTTTTTTGAAAAACAATGTAAATTGCACTATTGTGGAAAAAAAACAAAACACTTTTAAACATCCTGTTAAATTTCCCATATATTACTACATTACATGACTGGTTGGTTCCTGTGACTTACCTTGTTTGTTTATTGATGCTCCTAACAAACCTCTGAGCCCTTTACAGCACTGCTTTATTTATTCTGAGACCAGATTCTGTTGATGAATTCTGTGACCTCGAAAATAATTAGTCGCATTAGCCTTTATGGAGAGATATAAGAGTAAGAGGTGGTGCTCGCAAATATATCCCACTCTTATAGGTTTTAAAAGGGTAAAAAAGAATATTAATTGGATTCTACTTCACAGCTAGTCATAAAACCACATAATAATAATAATAATAATATAGACCTCCACTGTGGTTTTTGTTACGTGTCAGAAACTGAATAAAGTTCAAATAGTTCCTCTTGGTGCTATAGCTCCTTACAGATATAGAAGCAGCAGTTAAAAGCTGTGTTTTCTTAACTTAGTTAAAGCCATTGACTGCACCTCTGGCAGGATGCCTTGGAACCAGCTGCCTTTATTGTGGATTTGAATGGAAAACTGACAAAGACTTATATTAAGAAAACCACTCCTGATTCCGCCAATGTTTGCAACCACCCGGCCAGCAAATAATTTTAGGAGCAGTCCATTAAAGCCAGAAGCACCTGCCATCTCTGTGGCAGTTGCTCTGCAGTATCTTCTTCTTTTTCTCACACCCTTTTATAACAGAAAAAAACAACATTTCTATCTATTCATTACTCACGTGTTGCTAAATTACTCTCAAATCTGAACCATCATTGTTATTTCAATAATAGATTAACTGTGTAAGGAGTCTTGTATTTCATTATTAAAGCAAGTAGCAGATTTTCCATACTTCATTTTTACATTCAATCTCGCAGTCCATCTTATTTCTCACACAACTAAGAAGGACTTTACATAAAAGTATATCTGTGTTTCTAGATTTGCTTCACAAAACCTTTGTTAAATATGTCAGCAGCAGGTCATCAAAAACTTATTACACATCTAAATGCTTACATGTATTTTGGACATGGAGGTCAGTAACTAAATGAGGAAAAATGTCTCAGTCATGTTAGTCCTACTAAAATAATGCTGAAGTCATTCTCTACCTCAGTAGGGATCCCAGTAGTAATTATATAAAAAGCAACCTTTTAATTTTGTGAATTGTACAGTCCACGTGAAAGGAGGAGGCATGCAGGAAAAGCTGGTAGGCGGAAACTTAGTGAGGTAAAAGGGGATGGTGGGATTTTTGGCTCTGGTATCATCATCAATGAATCATGGTATGTTAGTTTTCCCTGTCCTTCTGAAGCTAAGCTCTGCAGACAAAGTAATGGGTCAAAGCAGAGCGGATGAACACACAGCTTTATTTCTCTCAATGCTCACAAGCCCCTGTTTCATAATTTGTATGTGATATAATGACGCAGCATTGGGAAATTTTGCACCAGTTATGCAGGCATTTCCAACCTGCTTGTCCTCTCTCCAAATGTTCTCAAATATTCAGCTTTTACATATTTATGAGCACTTTTATTGTAAATTTGCTCATTTTATGCAGATGATTATCACTTTCCACATATCTATGTGTATATAACTTTCCTTGGAAATCTGTCATTTTACTAAGGCTTCATCCCTGGGCAGCTTGAAGATAAACTTCCCTGCTGGGCTCCAAGTGTCAGGCAGCCGATTCACAGCTGCTCAAAACTGCAGATATGAGCAAAGCACAAGGCATAAGTCTTGCATATTGGCTGGCAGATTAATTCAGCGCAAGAAAAGCCATTGAATCAATGGATGCCCAGAGAGGAGCTTGTAGCTGCCTCATTAATCACAGTAGAGGCAGCTCTGTCCTCCACAACACTGACACCTGCTCTAATCTCATCAGCAGAACCGCACACGTTGTCATTAGGACCCTGACTGGCTGTTTGAGGAGGTACTATGAGTAGCCAGTGGTCAAATGAGGATTAGGTGGCAATAATTAAGAGAAGATTTAATGGTATAATCAATAGGACACACAATTAGATGAGAGCAATTGAGGTGGCAGGTTTTACCCTAAAATCTAGTGAAGAGTTTGAAATGTTCAGTGTCTGCAGCCCTGTATGTTGAAGCACCTAAACATAAGTTATGTTTTAAGTTGCAATAGGAAAAAAGTTAAAACCTAAATGCATTTTGTTGTGAAGGAAAAAAGGGAGACCAATGCAAATCAGTGCATAATTATCAAGTGGAGGGACTTGAACTTAAACAGGCTGAAGGCAGGCTAAAAAGGTGAACATGGCTGAAGAGGCTGGTTGGTAGGTTTAACAAGCCTGTGACGGGCATAGGCAGTTGAGCTCATGGCCAGAGTCAAACGCCAATATGTATCAAGAAATGACAGGGCTAGCACAGAGGAACAGGAAGACCGCTAGTGCACACAAGTAGTAGGAATGAAACTCAGGCAGGATATGAGACAATCTGACAAAGACTGACTGTGAGAGGCAAGTCTAAATAGGCAGGGTAACAGCTAAGAGCAAGGAGGGTGATAATGAGAGACACAGGTGCATCTGCTCTCTCTGAATATCAGAAGCAGAGCGTGGCAGGCAGCCAGCCAGCCCAAAGTTTTTGGTAGAGATACCCGGATCGAATATCGGATCTGATATCAAGTAATTAGCTGGATCGGTTATCGGTGATTTGATACTGGAGATCAAATCCAGTGCACTTTACATGGAACTCTTATTTCTTTTGCTGCCTATTTATTAGTAAATAATATAAAGTACATTTATTTATTTGTTAATTTGTTACCTTTTGTTTAACAGTTTTTATGTCAAGGCTAAAGCCTTCACTCACATGGCAAAATATATGGGTTATCCATTCATCTGAATGGCATCGGTATCAGGTGAAACTCTCAGCCCATGTACCGTAATCAGATTGGATCAGAAAATAACGGGATTGGCAAATCTCTTGTTTTTGGGCGTACAGTGTGAGCAATTAGCTGTGAACCTTTAAACCCTGCGTTTTGTCGTGCAGTTAAAGCTCTTGCTGAGTACAATGATTAAAAATATCATACAGCATGCTTGCGTTGTGCTCTGTCTGAGCGAATGGGAATGTTGGGGCGCTTCTCTCCTTCCTCCATCATATAACATGAACCTGATGAGATTCTAAAAAACACACCGCAGCAATGTTTTAAGGAAATTTGAAGCCGTTTTGAAACCGTGACTTTTTCATACCAGGGAATACCTTGAAACCAGAAATCGGTCCATGCCTACTTCTATCAAACTTCTGAGGTCTTCACATTAAACCTGGATATATATGGGAATTATTTTACAGCAGTAAAATGCATTAAAGTTTTGGGTTGTAACATGACAAAATATGAACAAACACAATGTGGTATTAATAGTCTGACAAAGCACTGTATTCTACAGTAGCTACTGTACATTCTACTAATCTTGTAGTTTGTTTAATTGCCTCAAAATTATTTGGATGAACCATGTTTACGTAATGTCTCTTTTAGCCACGTCTAAAAAAAACCTCTCTGCTGAGACCCTCATTCAGAATGCATATGGTGTTTTTTTTTTTCTCCAGTCATCTTTTTGGAATCTGAATCCTGTTCAGTATCAGTAAAGTGTAGAGGTTTCGAAGCCTTCCTGCTGATAAAAGACTTTATAGACCCTGGACAGCTCAATAAGTAATTTGATGGTTTTCTTTTGTCACTTAGCAGTTTTAGAAACTGAAAATAAATTAGGATAATTTAATAGTCTCACTGAGCTAGCCTCACTGAGCTGGTAGTAATGTGGATCTGGTGATTATGCATAGAGGAACCTGTATCTGAGTGGCATCAGGGATCCAGTTGGGGTGTAAACAGAGATGGGAAGTAACTAAGTACAAATACTTCGTTACTGTACTCAAGTAGATTTTTCTGATATTTTTACTTTACTTTACTACTTATTTTTATGACGACTTTTTACTTCTACTCCTTACATTTTTACACAAATATCTGTACTTTCTACTCCTTAGATTTTAAAAAATTGTCTCGTTACTTTAGTTTTGAATAATTTCAATGGAGTTACCGTTATTATTTTTCACGTCATCAATACCAAATTCAATCTAATTGGATGGGAATCTACGTTGCATTTGACGCACCACTACAAGATGAATCGACAGATTCGGCGGTATTCATTGGCGGCAAATCATTGCAGCTTGGTGGCGGTGGCGTTAGCATAGTAGCATGGACGACGAGATGATTGAAAATGAACACAACGGAGATCTAGTCCTATTGGCAGACATCCATTTAAAATGTAGGCAACGGCATGAAAAAAGTGGTTTCTACTTTTACTTTTATACTTTAAGTAAATTTACAAGCCTGTACTTTGTTACTTTTACTTGAGTAAAGAAGTTTAATCAGTACTTCCACTTTTACCAGAGTATTTTTTAACACAAGTATCTGTACTTTTACTCAAGTACGGAAAGTGAGTACTTTTGCCATCTCTGGGTGTAAATAATAATCGTTTAGTATCGATGCATCAATCCAACGGCCGACGATCCAATGCATCGACATGTCTGCAAGAGTATCGATTCTTTTTTCCCCCTCCGGTCTATTTTTATCCATTTGCTCTGGGATGTAATTTCTGACTCCCTTGCTGCGGTGGCGCTAATCCTATTTTGCCCACCTACCTCTCTACTGCTGCCATCTTTCTTACACACGCACACCTGCATAAACATTAGGCAAGACAGACATGGCGGAGGAAAAAGATGACTTAGACACCCCTTGCAGGTTCAAGTCATTTGTGTGGAAGTATTTCTTGGTGTATTCCTGAGTATCGACAATAATTGAATTGTTGGGTCTGGAAATCGGTACTTAATTGTATCGCCATGATGGGTGTGATTTACACCCCTAGGATCCAGCATACTCTATCTATAAATTTTGTGTTGATTGCTTTAAAACCAACGAATCATCTCTGTCAGCTTTTGTTTCTTTGCTAATCAGTTTTCCATTTGGTCAATGCATTAGACCTAGCCATTGTTTTTCTTGTAGCTTTCAGTGAATTTAAGAGGTCTGATTTGATATGCAATTAATGATGGAGCGATGCAAAGTTTTTCAAATTTTCTTAAAAGGTATAGATATTCATGGAGGAAACTAGTTTCCTGAATTAGAAATGGTATGTTTTCGATGTGGTGTCATCATTCCCAGAGTGTCAAAGCACTAAACGCTCTAATGCATAAGTCAGCTTTGTGGCTTAATAATCCACAAAGCTGCAGGTCTTTTAAGGTAAAAGGCTTTGTGAGGTCTCCTCATTTGAAATTTCAACATATTTTCTTTACTTGCTAATTTGAAGGAAAAAAGAACAGGGTTTTAATTAAAATATTTCTTTCTATTCCTTTATATTTTTTGTTAAATATGTTTTTTTCTCTTTATCTATTGAAATTTTCTTTAACAAGAGTGTCTGAGCTCACTAACCAAAAAAACCCAACAACATTTTGCTCACATAATGTCCATGCTGTTCAATAAATCTGGTGTCATTTGGCATATTAAAAAACAGTTCTGTCCTATTCTTATTTAGAATATTAACTTGGATGTAAAAGCTGAAACCTTACACATTCCTTAAAGGGGCCTAGTCATGTTCTATGACCTCAAGAATCTCTGTGCCAGAAACTCTGGCTGCTTAAAAAAATCCTCCGTTCGAGTTATAACAACCTCTGAGACTATTATATTTCATTCCTGTGTTTTAAACTATGTTTTTTTCTCTTTAAGTTTGTAAACAAAGTACATTGTGTATATTCATCATGCAAGATTGTGTGACCAGAGGTCAATTGTGATGAATAAACAAGGAACAGTTATAGACAAATATGTCTACTGTATGGGGAAAGTATTGAAGCTGAGCAGGCTATGCTTAGTGGATGTGTGAAAAGACTAACGGAAAGTTCGAAATTAAGTGTGGAAATAATGCAAAAAATGATTGATACCTGGAGGAAAATACATGTGTAGGACTGGATCTACATTAAAAGGGCAGAACCTAAAGTTCCAGAGGCATCGAGAATTAACCAGCAAGTAGATGGATACTTGAGTACTTGGCCTGATACTAGTAACAGCAATGCAATTATTATGCTCTGAATTATAATGATGAAAATGTTTATCTAGTACATATCCTGCTTGCCATTGTTCAAGTTTCCATTTTGGTAATATAGGTTGCTGTATGATGGCACACCACTGTTTTTATGTCAGCCAATGGAGCCTGGTTCAAAAATTCTTTTCAGGCTCAAAAATAATAGACAAAAATAGTATCAAGAAAAACACTTAACAAAGATTGCTTTATTCTAAGAGGAATATGTGACGTGCTATTAGAAAAGTAGGAACAAGTTAGTGAGCACAAACTGAGAAAATATATTCTATTTCAGAAAAGATGGATTTCTGTTTTATTGCAAAATGTGCAAGTTGAAGATCTGAAGTAACAACTCAGTGTTTTAAACCACATTTCTGTAGAGCTTTTAAAAAGGAAACGTTTCTATTCAAAAGTTGACCTTTTTTAAACATGAAACATAGCTGGACAGCATCTGCATGTCAGGAGGGAAAACCTGCACTGCATTTATAGTGCACTGCTACTCTGTTTAGCTTTGTGCGGGCTTTTCTGATCTGTGCTAGCCAATAAGTTTCATGCTTGATGTAAGCACATGGCTACTTATCTAGATTGAATATTTCTGTTTGAGAAAAAAAAAATGAGATTGTGTCTTTTGTTGTCAAGTTGGCCTTCTTCATATTATTTTCAGAGATTCAGTCTGACTGAAATGTGAGTGGTTGTTTATCTTGATAGTGCCAATGCTTTTTTGTTTTTGTTTTTTTGTGTGATTTTTTTTTTTTTTGTATTATTATTTTGAGGCCTGAATCTCTGAGCTTTGAACTAAAAAAAAGCCTGAAGCAAGTGGATTATTTTAACAAAAACAGTAGTAAAGGTTTGCGTTTAGAGAACTAAGCACAGATGATACAGCTCAGTGTCCGTCACATGACATTGGTAGAAACCAATCTGCAGAAAACCATCAAATTACTTATTGAGCTGTCCAGGGTCTATAAAGTTTCACCAGGAATTTTTTTTTCTTCTGTTAACTTAGTGCAGCTCCTCTAAGATAGGATCTGGCGCGCATATTGCTATGCTCCAAAATCCTTTATTTTCAATTATATTCGCTGCATAACAACAATGCAAGAGACAAACAGATGCCCAGCACACCTTTCTGAAAAATCCTTTAGGCTATTATTTATAGAGATACCCAAAGCTTATGTTTTTTAGCTCTGTGCACCGATCCAGTTTTTCCCTGATCTAGTCCGATACGATACCCGGGTCGAGCTTATCAGCCAAAAAAAAACAATCAAGATTGTTATAGAAAGGTAAAAAAATGAACACAGATATAAATTTTCTTTATATTATTTATTAACAAATAAGCAGCAAAAAGAAACAAATGACAGTTCAACGTATAGTACCATGGATTAGATCGATTAGATTAGATTAGATAGTCAATATCAGATCCAATATCTGATCCAGGTATCAGATCAATGTCTCTCAATGAATAATGACAAACATGTTACCAACTGTAATAGTACAGAAGAGCTAGAGAAAATAGGTAAATACAATCAAAATGAGTTACCTGATCATGCATAATGACACAACATCCTTTTGCATCCAAAAATTCAAAACACATCTCTGTGTTGTGATTGGCCCGCCAGTTCTAGAGCCTGGGGCATTGATCCAGGCTAGACCAAACTTACAGGCAAAAAAAGATTTTGGCCGCTGGCGGGTGGGGCTAGTTTACTAGGCTAGTTTCATTCGGTTTTACGGTAAAAAAAAAAAAAATGAATCAGGAATGCATTAAATTGTGATGAAGCTGAAGGAGAATGGGTTAGCTTAGCTGGCCCCAGGGGGTCTGGTCCGGGCGGGTCAAACTGAAACAAAGGAAAGGTTAGCGCTCACAACGCAGCCTCTACAATGTACCGGACGTACGGTAGCTGGGAGCTAACGATGATGATGTCTTTAGAGCCACATTGCTCTTTCAGTCTGTTCAGTGAGCATTAGCTTTCAGTTACAACTCTTAAAACTATCAGCGGCTGAATCAGAAAGCTTATTTCCAATAAAACACAAACCCATTTACAACTATCTATTCTACATATTTCAACCAAGCAGATCACTTATTAGGCATGAGATGGAAAGAGGGCAGGATGAATCTTATTGTTATGGCTTTGTGGAAAGGAATGGACTTTCTGTCCCGGTTCTGTGGGCTCTGTTCTTTCAGCAGCAGTTCTCAATGAGATTTGGATTAATCCGATGTAATAGCAAGAGGCAACTTTGCAGGGGTTAATTTTATGGCAGTTAGCTGGTACTCATGGCTCTGGTAGCGGCGGCAGAGGGGAGACGACGTCGGCTTAAATCAGCGGCTTCTAACAGCTCGTCGGCCAACAGCAATTAGGCCCAGCTGTGTTCCATTGGCAGCTACAGTAGATGTAGGTCACAGCTGGATAAGATCAACTCTGCTTCAGCAGTCGGGTTCATGAAGCACTTCGTTGAACTCTGTTTCAATTCCAGGAAAGTACGGTCAAAATGGTCAAGTCCTACTTAATCATAGGACTGTTAGTCTGACTCAGTCCAGCAAGCACAGACTCCTCCAGAGGAATTTGGTCGCTTCTCAGCTGAGAAGTGGTATGTCTTGCCTTGCGAACAGGAAATTGAATGGGAACCACTACCTTTAATTAAACTGTGTCGCGGGGTGGGACTTCAGAGGGGATTTGTTCCTGTTATATCACTGACATTTGATCTCAACACTGATGTTTGAAGCTCCGAGTCATCTTAAATGGTATGTCCAGGTAAATGTTTTTTTCTGTCATTTCAAATATACTATCACAGAATATCCTTCTCATCTGTTTCTCCTCTGCCTGCATCTTCTCCACATAGAGATATGTATGTGCTGTTACAATTTACAACTGCCTGTAGGAGGTTCAATATACTGTCATAAAAATAAGTTCACTTATTTACTACTTTAATGAATCAAAATGTACTTAAATATCAAGATTTAATCCTGTACAGATAAAACTTTTCCGTCGCAAATTCTGTTACATTTCTTTTCACCGGACGGACTTTGAAGGGCTGCATTAAGTTTTGTTTTAAAAAAAAAAAGCTCAATGGGAAAATGTAATGAAAACAAAACTCATAGGACTCATATTAGTGTTCATAAGTTCGATCCGTACACACTGGTAAAAAAGGACCATGTGATAATTTAGAGTAATGTTTACACAAAGTTAGTTGTCCAAGAAATTAAATGTCATTGAGAAGTTCCGGCATTTTCATCCAGACTGAACTCTGGTTAGCCATCTAATTTATAGCATTTTATGATCCTCCTTTTGGAATTGGAATTGAGAATCATAGGATCCTGAATCGGATCAAGGAATCGGAACAAGTGTCAAATCTGGAATCGTTGAAATTCAAATGATGCCCAACCATACTAGCGGAGAACTTTGCCACTTGCATTTATAAGAGTTTCATGTATGATTCTAGGAAGCCAATTATAAGTGCTTTGCAGATTTGAAATTCAAACCGCTTTGCGTGAGATTCTTTGCACAAAAAGACCAATATTTATTGAGGAAATATTTCCTGCAGATATTCAGAAAATTCACTGGATTGTTCCAATTTACTTTCAAATATGGCAATTAGAAAATAAACTTACTTGAATAAAAAAAAAAACATTATTGTGGTTACATGTGTCAAACTGGCAGATAAATAATTAGTTGTGTTCATAGCAAGGTCACTGATGAGTGAAACGTGGGATGGCCTGATATGCGCTCTGTTCTAGATGAGTATAAAGTAAACTGAGTTCAGAGGCTGGCATTCTAGATGAGAGCTAGAAGGAGAAATAGTGAAAGCTTTTCTGAATAGCCTACTAGTCTATCAGCAGAGGAGAGTTTTTAAACCATTCTTCATCTGGGATTAACTGTTAAAATGAGTAATAGTGACATAATCTTAATTCTTTTTTTGTTTAAAGAAACTGGTTATAGTGTTATTGCATCCACATGTAATACGTTTGCTGTCTGCAGCAAGGAAACTGTATTTATCGTTGTTGTACAGATGCAGTTTAAGTTCTGTGGGTGTATTTAGTTGAAGGTCATAATGATAATAGTTATTACAAAAATTATGATAATACTAAATATTAATATTAACTGACAGCTGGAGATAGGCACCAGCACCCCTTGCGACCCCAGCTGTGATAAAGCGTGACAGAAAATGGATGGATGGATTAATATTAACTGATATAAGTTAAAGTTCAATACTTTCAACATGCTCAGTGGTGCAGTGGGTCGCACTTTTGCCTAGCAGCAAAAAGGTTTCAAGTTCGATTCCTGGCCAAGGGTCTATCTGCATGGAGTTTGCATGTTCTCCCTAAGCATGCGTGGGTTCTATCCAGGTACCCCGGCTTCCTCCCACAGTCCAAAAACATGACTGTTATGTTAATTGGCTTCTCTAACTTCTCCTTAGGTGTAAGTGTGTGCGTGAATAGTTGTGTGTCATGTTTGTCTCTGTGCTGCCCTGGAGTGGCGACCGTTCCAGGGTGTAACCTGCCTCTCACCCATAGACAGCTGGAGATAGGCACCAGAACCCCTTGCCACCCCAGCTGGGATAAAGCGTGACAGAAAATGGATGGATGGAGTTTCATACATTTTAAAGATGCAAAAACTGCAGTTACTTCAAGGTTTAAGAAAACACTTTGGCCATGACAAGTATGTAAGTTGGGCATATTTATTTATTGATCAGTTACATTCAATAGTGGATCTCAAAAAAAAAAAGTTAATTAAAATTTTTTGCAGATCTGACAGGGAAATTCTACCGTTCGTACTGGCACAAATCTGTATTCTCTTTGTATCAGCACAACACGCTCTCAGAAAACATAGAGTGAATGCTAAACAAGATTATTCACTTCCTGATCTCATCCAATCTTTCATCTGGTTTTACATGCAGGTTGCAGGTACTGTATCACTTCAGGTCACATCAGTGTTTCATCAAAAAAGTGCTTTGTGCAAACGAAAAGCAGACTCGCATCCCTGGAAAATTGTTTGCACTTGAGTTAAATCATAATCAAATAATCAGCCAGTGAATCTTAAAATTAGCAATTTAATGCTGGTAATGTTTACAATTAAAATACACTAAAATAAATAAAGTTCTAACAAGGGAATAAAAGACTTCACATAAATGCCAAGGCATTAAAACTGACCAATTATTGCCTTTTGCTCCACCTGCTCCATGTTAATCACTTGATTGACAAACCTAAAGTATAAACAATGTTGTAGATATTTTATTTTAGTGAGTGTATAATATTTACATCAAAGTTGGGCACCTTCATTTCACTCAGCTTCTCTTCACTTCGCTCCAGATCCATCCTTCTACATAGAGATGACATTGGAATCCTTCGCTCCACCTGCAGAAATTTTTGTTCGGTGTGAACACGCCTTTAACAAGACTCAGAGTATCCTTAGTTCGTTTCATTTAAACCCAACAAAACATACTGATAAAAGAAAGCATATTTTAAAATGAAAGCATAGCTGTAGGTGCATTGCACGAAAAACATGCCTATCACTCACCATGCTTTTTCTAAGAAATTTACAAGTAATTATTTCATGAGTTGTGACTTTGCATTTTAATCGTGAACAAAGTGTCAAATAAAACTTGATGTGTTAAGATAAGGAAGCAGTTAGAGCTGCTTCTAATTAATTATTGTGACTGACTTCATTAAAGTCAGCTGGCTGTGGCTTTGCACTCTAGAGTACAAACACACTACTGATACCTCTACTACTGATCTCTTGGTTATAATTAGTTCAAGCTATTTTTATAACTTGAGTAAAAGGATAGTGGTACATGCAGCTTATGAAAAGGGACGATACGCAACACAGGGCTCAAAAGAACTAAATATTTTTAATTACAGCTCCCCATTTATAGTTCTATTAAAAAAGAGAGGTTTCACAAAATGCTTTTTTTCCAGTGTGTTCAAAAGATGACATTTTTATGTTTTTATTTAAATAATTAAGGTTTCACAAATCTCAATGTCTTTTTCTAAAGAGTTTAATAAACAATTATGCAAATTTGATTAGTTTGACCAAATTCTTAACTTGTCATGTTGAAGACTTTTAAGCTTATTTGTTGTTGTGTTCCTTACGTTTATTGTTAGTTGGCTAAGTTTTTGATTTGAGTTGCAGTTTTCTTTCTTTTTGCTCATCTGCTAAACTTTTGCATTTTAGTTTACTACATTTAAACACATTGAAACAGTTTTTGATCTTGGTTTATTATTAGACTTAGTTTTTGAATGTCCACAGTAAAACATAGTACCAAGGCAAAAGTGAGCTCACTTATAAATAATAAAGTGAGGATAGGCAGTAGTAATAAGCTCATATCAAATGCAACAGAGCTGAGTGAGCAATAGAGTCAGAGTGGTTAAAGTCACTTGATTCTAAGTATAAATGTCAAACCTACATGTCATAACTATACAGTTTCAGCTCTCCTAAACATCCAACATGGATGTGTAAGGGATGAGTTTAATTTTAGAATTTTATTTTACTCACAATTACACAGTCAAAGCAAATGTTAAGGCAGTTGAATTCAGTGGCGGAGCTAAACTTTTTTTCAAGGGGTGGCCAAAGGGTGAGCAAGGCTTTATCAGAGGGGTCCATATACAAATGATGAACGAAAGGAAACAAATATTTTCTCACACACACTCAAATTAAAATGGTTTATTTAACAAAGATTTGCCATGACCAAACAAGATGTTGAACGGCACTATGAAACAGTGAACATGTAAATGTAAACTCAGAGCCCAGAATATGACCAAAAACAAATTCTCAAAAATAAATAAAACTGGCCCCAAATAGTAAACTGCAAGATAATACCACAAGAGCTGACCAGCATTACCCTGGTGGTATTTATAAAGGTTTGAGAAACACTGCTATAGTCAAATAAGCTTTGAATGGGAACAACATACTGCAAACTCAAAGCCAGGATACACTCAAGAGAGCATAATTCTCCGATTTTGGTGGGAAGAAGCAAAATGTTTTACAAAGTCATCCATGTTGAGGGCATGTGCCCTCCTTGACTCAACTGTTCTAAGGTGGTTTTTGATCAGTTTTAGAGCAGAAAAACTTCGCTCACAGGATGCAGTACTGACTGGGATAACAACTGAAATCTTACAAAGTCTAAACAGCTCATGAAAAACCTCTTTATAAGATTCCAGGAACACAACAAAGTCAAGTAAAGTAGAGGGTCTCTCTAACCCACCTTTTTCTCTCCTCAGAAGAAGCCGTCTGGTTTGGTGAACCTCATGTTTAAGATCTTCTAGATCTGACTCAAATGTCTGTCCAAAAGCATACAGTGTTTCCTCTTTCAAGAATAATGGGCTTTTTGGGACCAGAGACTGAACCCCTAGCATTATCTCACAATTCTTCTGTGAAAAGCGCCTCTCAAGCTCAACTGTGAGACAGTCAAGTATCTGATAAAAGACACCTCTGTTAAAATCCTCATTACTTTGGTCACTGTGCCTCTGTCCTACAGTAGTCATTACCAGTGAGTCCAAAAACCTGGAACTGGCCTTAGGCTGTCTCTTGCTGAGTGGCAGAGTGCTTATTTTGCGGCGTTCTACTAGTTCTTGAGTGTCCCTCAGTAGTTCACCAAAGCAAGCTTCACTTCTGTAGCTTTTCAATGTGTCTGTCAGGGAGCCGACTAAATCTACGGCTTTTGATAAATCAAGATTGCTAGATTGGAGCATGTCAGACAGGATTTTGATATCCCCGAGCACTTTACAAAAAGTAACTAAAAGTGCTATAAACTGAAAATCAATTTGAGCCAAAAGACCCTTTGCTTCCACTTTTCTATCCGCACTGTTATTTTCAAGGGAAATATCTTGCAGAAGCCTCAAAACCGCTGGAAGTCTGTCTCTCACAGACTGCTCCTGGTCTGGTCCTGGTTTTTGCCTCTTTAAGAAGAACTGGGAGATCTTTCCTTTTCTCTTCATTTGGGTTCTACACAAAATAAGACAGCCTGGTATTTAGACTCCATGACTGTTTGGCAGAGACAACACTATTTTAACTATTATTTAAACTATAGTTTTTATTTTTCTGTAGCTAGCTAAATAATACAAAATTTAAAATAGATTAATTAAATTAATTAATCTATCTAAATAATCTATTTAACTAGTTAGGTTATAATTCAAAGCTTTCATAGGACATAGCCTACTTACATTTCAGTCATTATAAAACTTAATGTTTTTTCACATATTCTTACCACGGCCAAATGAATAAAACATTACAGGGCAGCATGTGCATTAAAAAACATATGTTAAAGGAATCTGTTTAAAACACAATCTATCAGCACGAGCATAAACGGGGCACTACGGAGCAGTGCACAACCATTTTTTTTTTCTTTTTAGAAATGCATGACAAGTGCCGCCTCTCATTAGGAAGGGAACACAGCGGTTACCGCTGAGCGGTAAAATGTTTTAAATACCTGCAAAACTCCTCAATGTTGTTCTCTAAAGCTGCGGGTGTGTTTTGGATCAAGCAGGAACCACATGTCAGCTTAACCAATGAACAGCATCAGTGAGCAGCATGTAGGCTGCTGCTGCATCGGGCTAACTTCAGGGACAGTCGGTTATTACAGTTTTTCTGGCAAATCTTTGCCGATCTCATAAGTATTATATTTTAAAATGACCGTTTCCAGTGGGGTGGCAGTAGGGGTGGCAAGGGCTCTGTTGGGGGTGGCAAATGCCACCCCTGCCACCCCTCTGGCTCCGCCACTGGTTGAATTTGGGAAAAAATAGGCTTTGGCAAGATCAATACTAAATAAAGCACCAATCCCTCTCCACCCCACCAACCTGAAGTCATTTGGAGAAATGAGCATCATGCCTGATCTTGCCTTTTTCTCATCGGTGAGTCTATATTTACATAATGACTTGCAGCCCCTGCTAAAAAAAACCACAATAAGTTTGAGAGTCATCAGTCAGAGATACCTACAGTAGCTGACTTGATTATTCTTATTCCATGTCATGCATACTGTAATATTTGCACATGGTGCAAATATTTGTTACGAGCCAGGAAAAAAATATATTACAAAATAACAAATTATGCTGGAAAAAAGGTAATGGTATGCAGTAAACTGTAGCTAAAATGTGCTTTTCTTTATTTCAACTTTTAACATTTCAGGAAAGGAACTTGGGAATTTTATTCACATTTACCAGAAGTTTTCAAAGTTGTTTTTTATATAAAACACAAAAAATAAGTAGGTTACTTTGAAATCTATCTAAACCCAAAAATGTATAGTGTTAGCAATGCTATTGGAACATTGACAATGCTAATTTAAACGGGTTTGTTACTCTTTTTTTTTTTCTTTTAGATATTTGTTTGTGTTTACAAATATAGTGGATTTTCAAGTTTGCACAGAAATGCATTTCACCACCTTCAACTCTTCCAAGCAAACATGTTCATAATATTTTTTCATAAGGGGTAATACATTTCTTTTATATGATAACCAAACAGTCCAGCCAGTATATTCAAAGCTGCATCAGAAGTTTGAAAAGAAACCAGTTTTTTTTATCATACAGTAGGACAACAAACAAGGTCTTTAGTTGCTTGCACATGTTTATTATCTCCTATTTAGCCATGCGTGCTGGAAGACCAAATCTCCTTCACTAGAGGTATGTGCTTTATTTGTAATTCTCTGATATTAAAATAATGTGTTCTTGGGTGAAGGGTGAAAATGTTGTCTTCTGTCGTTTTCAAAATTGTGAAAATTTTTGATTTAAGAGATTATAAGAATTTTTAATACTGATTTACGCCAAATTACAGAAACTAAATTTGTCTCACCAAGTTGTTAAATTTCCAACCTCTAAATGGGAAATTTCAACTAGATGCCCCTGAAAGTTACATTTATGGGTTGCTGTGTTAAGACAACTGGACCATATAAGACTTCCATGTACAAGATGATGGCAACTTCCATCAGCAAACATTCCTGCTTTGACTATTTTTAGAAGCTCTTTATTATTTATGTATATTTACATGGAGAAAATACATTTTTTAAAATCATTTTTATCATAACACTGGTTGTCTTCTCAAGTGCACTGTAAAAACAGATTGCTCAATACAACCCAAAGATTCATTGAATTTGGAAATTTGGAAGTTATGTGTCCAACCAATCCTGTGATTAAAACAACCAATCTAATTTGGTAGTTTTTAACCAATCTATATTGTTAAAAGGGCAACCCCCCCCCCAAAAAAAAAAAAAAAGGTCACTTTAACCAAAATATTGTTCAAATATAGCAATCTTTATAGCCAAATCTACGACTCCATTCAACAATCTTTGGATCTTGGTTGGTTGTTTGAGTGACTAATTAAATTGGTTGATCTGAAACAAATAACTTGGTCAGTTTCTGACCAATATTTTGGTTAATCTTACCAAAATTGGTTTAACCAACTAGATTGGTTGGAAAAACAACAATTTTTTTCTTAGTGTGGATAACTTTAAAGTTTGACCTTAAAGATTACACCATTCCGTCCGAGGTTAATAGAACTCAGCTTGAATCACTGCTGTTCCTTGCAATGACTGATCTTAACAGTGATGGCAAAGGGTGTATTCACACACTGGTCTGGTCCAGGATTCTGTGCAGGGTTTCGTAAAAAGGTTTCTCTTTAGATTTGGAAAGCAATGTCTTGTAGCTGGAATGGGTTGTTTTGTGAACAGTATTACTCCAATATTGAACTATAAAAAAAATATTGTTAGAAGCATGAGGTAGACAGAAGTTTCTATTGCTACTTTGGTGCGTAAATGCAGTTTTTAGCTTGCAGCTCTTCATAACTACATAGCTGTTATGTACTGTATATTCTGTGTATCTTTATATGTTTTGGAATTTCACGGTTAGTATGCAATAGTGTAAAAGACAAGCTACATTTGTAGTTGCCATACAGTTGTATTAAGACCTATTGACTAACTGTGGCATTAAGCTCAGAGAAACTGATTTTCTATATTTAAATCAGGATGCCACATTCTGTTACACAGTGAAGGTACACATTTAAAAGTAAATATTTAAGTATGAAAAACGTTTCTAAATCCACTCTCTAGTTAAAATGGTTAAAATGACATCGTGTTCAGCAACTTTTAGAAGGCTTGGGACTTTAGTGTGATTCAGTTTCCCTCTTGACAAACTTTTTCCTTGTTTTGTCAGATGTCAGTGAGATTCTCTGCAGTGAATGATCACATCATTTTCAATGTAATTAGAGGAGACAAGGCTCTGCCTACACTGCAGAGAGGGACAGATAAAGTGAAGGAGAGTTGAACAAAGGGATAGAGAGGGCCAATGCACGATAAAAATGGCAGGCAGTGATCTAACAGTAATCCATACCAGCAGAACCGGCAACCATAAAGAAGATGAATAGTGCTGTAGGCTAGATAAAAAGGTGACATACAACAAAATGCTTCGTCTTTGCTTGGATTTTAGAGTGAAATAATTAGGACATGGACAATATTTAAATGTGTCAACCCTTTCAACCACCGTTGACTTACATTTTGTATGATGCTGCATGATATCAGATTCTATAGTGTCATTTATTTGGTTTAATTAAATAGCGATCTTTCAATCTAAGTTGTGTAGCCTTATTTTCAGTAGTTGTGTAACTGGCGTGTACTGACCTTTACGTCATGTCTCTGTGTCTGGTGTGCTGTGTAATCAAATGGTCAGTTGTTAACTCCTGTGCTTTGATGTGTCCTCGCATTTAAATATTATATTGCATTATTATGTGCACGTTGACCTTTATATAACAATAACTTTTGGAATATATATCACAGAGGGGGGGGGGGGATGTAGAAATTCTAAAAGATGTAACATACTGGTTTGTGATTATGTTCTTGTTAGTGTCAGGGTTGTATGTATGGCTTTCCTTTGCCATTTTAAGATTTTGTGCAGCTAAGCCCTTATACAGTATGAATACTGTATTCAAATATATTTAAAAAAACGTTAAAGCTTAAGACTAATATTATAACAGCTATTGTCATGTGCAATTGTGTGGCATGCCACATTATTCTATTATCTTCTAAACACCTCCTACCTTATGGGGTAAAACCCTTAATTACAAAAAGAAAAAAATAAATATGTATAAAATAGGGTTGTCAAAAGTATCGATACTCCGAAAAGTATCAATACTAAAACGTTGTATCCGGATACGATACTCAATTTTTAAAAGTATCGATACTACCGCTGCCGCGCGCGGCCGTATGCTGTCGGTCAGGAGATGTGGGACCTTCCTATCGGTGACGTAATCAAAATGGCCGACTTTGATGTGGGCGGAGTTACAGACTGAAGCGAGAAGCTACATGCAGCAGTGTGTATGTGAGGGCACAATAACAGAAGAGAGCATGGCCAGTGCTGCTGCAGGAGGGCCAAAACAACCAGTTTTGGTCGACAATGATAAAGGCAAGAGTGCTGTTTGGAGGTATTTTGCCTTCGAGCCTGACACGGAAGGGAAACCGAAAGACGTTGATAGGCCAGTCTGCAAACACTGTTTCAAGTCAGTGGCGACCAAGTCCAGCAGTACGACAAACTTGGCGAAACATCTGAAGGACCGACACCCTGGCCTTTACACTGAATTTCGACAGGTTAGTGTGTTTCTTTTCAAACTTACCTATTACTGATGTTATCGTAGCCGGTGGCCCGCATTAATGTTAGCGCGTTATTGTTAGCCGCAGATAGGTAAATTGCTAGCTGCGGCTAATAATAACGCGCTAACATGCGGGTCAATAATAGGGTGGCCAGTCCGGATTTTCATTGCACTGTCCGACGTGTATATATCCTCCTTTACCCACAGATTCCATATACTCCATCAGCGCACCGCTCCGCTCACGTACGTCGTGCGGAGTACTTGTCTGTCATGTAAATCAATCAGTCTCTGTCCACGTACGTCTTTTCCGTCCCTCACCATAAAAACATACGGAACTGAGCTCTTTTTTTGCTCCGCTCCCGTCAGTCCAGATTAAGACCAGCAATTGCAATCGCACCAAACAGGAAAAAGAATGTAGAGAAGACCCGGTTTGTCAAATTAAATTATAGTAAAAACAGATCATAGTTCATACAAACTATGTTTGATCCTAGCTATTCCTGTTACAAAAATCCACAACAGAAAGAAAATATTTGGGCAGAAACTGAACATCTGCTGGATGATGATAGGGATTTTTTTTAATATGTCATATTAAATTAAACGTTCACAGGGTTTATACAGGAATGAGGAACTCTTAATTTAATGCTAATAGAAATTATTTTAATGCCATCAACAAGTATCATGTACACAAGTTATTAGTTTACGTGAAAATAAGGAGCTGTAAGCACGTTTCCATGACTCAAGTTTGTAGATAGATAGATGGATAGATATCTATATAGCTAGATAGATAGATAACATGGTGAAATCATCTTTACTCTGGACAGGCTGCAGCCATGTCACAAATTCCTCTTTTCCAGCCACTTTTTGAAATTTGCATCGTCCTATTCTCTAGGTCTTTCTCCGCCTTGAGCTTCTTTTCCAAACAACTGCTTTATGATCAATTGCAGCAGTTCTGCTCAAATTAATCGTGTCAAAAAATTGTCATTTTTTAAACACCACAATGTATTAAATAAATCCAAATGCTGGGAACCAATTCTTTTTTACATCTCTTTAATATTTTGTTCTATTCAGCTATACAAGCATCATCTTTAAACTACTAAGAATTGTACTATAAATGTGACTTTACCTGATTCTTATGTACTTTTTGATGCTATAGAAATGGCCACCCTATTCATTAATGTAAATTGTATGTTAATGATCATAAACAACTTAAAGAAATAAATCAGAGACGTAGTATGTCCATATTACGTTAATAGACACTGTCAGTATATATAAGCATATAGTTAATACATTTACATAAATGTTGGTGACTGAAAAGTGTCATTTTCTCTCTTGAAGTCACAGAATGAAGCAGAGAGAAGTAGACCTGCGTCCACGCCGTCCAAACACCATCAGACACAGCCGACTCTACCATCTATGTTTGACCAACAACGCCAATATGATGCCAAGTCCCCTGAAGCTATAAAACTAAACAGAGCTGTGGCGGAGTACATATGTATGGACCAGGTTCCTATTTACACTGTGGAGAAACCTGGGTTCAAACAACTTATTAAGCAGCTAAACCCAAGGTATGCTCTTCCCTCCCGGAATCACTTTATGTACAGTGAAATCCCAGAGCTGTACAACACAACAAAACAAACAGTCTTGCAGCAGCTTCAGGGGAATCCGTACTTCTCCTGTACCACTGACCTTTGGACCAGCAGGGCTGCATCCTCTTTCATGGCTGTAACCCTGCAATTTATTACAGAGTCCTGGGACATGCAGAGCTGGTGTCTGGGATGTGTTGGGCTACATTCAGAGCATACAGGAGACAGCTTAAGGGAGGCTTTAGAGGAGATAGTACAGGAATCATGGAAGCTGGACACAACTAAAATGGCAGCCATCACTACAGATAATGCTTCAAATAACAAGAAAGCATTTCAGCAGCATTTTACATGGGTCCCATGCTTTGGTCACAACCTGCACTTAGCCATAAACAAGGGTCTGGATATTGATAGTGTGTCAGGAGCATTATCCAGGTTGAGAAAAACAGTGGCAGCTTTCACAAGGTCACCAAAGATGACCCGGCAGCTAAAGAAAAAACAAAAAGACTTGAAGCTGCCAGAACACAGACTCATCCATGATGAGCCAACACGCTGGGACTCAACTTTTGAAATGGTGGATAGGTTTACTGAACAGCAGCAAGCAGTCAGTGCAGTTTTAGCAGAGGACAGAAAGAAGTGGTATCTTATGCCAAAAGATTCAGACATCACCATTCTTGAGACTGTAAAAGAGGTGCTGAGCCCATTGAGCTCTTTTACTGATGCTCTTAGTGGGGAGAAGCATACCACTCTATCCTCTGTCCTACCCTTAACCTGGAAGATATATTCCACATTAACAATTGAGGACACAAGCAGACACTTAGAACGTCAGCTGAAGCAAAAAATTGGAGATGACCTGAAACACAGATATGAGGACAGGAATCTACAGCTGGTATTGAACACAGCCACCTTTCTTGATCCTCGCTTCAAGGACAGTTTTACTACATTAAAAGAGGAAGTAAAACAGCATCTTATTGTGGATAATATGCAAGGTCTGCACACTCGGAGAGTCCCAAGTTTGGGAACTTCTCCTCCATCTGCAACCCAGCCTACGAAGAAATCCAAAACAGATCTGAAGGGACTTTTATCAAACATTCAGGGGGAGAGAAAGAAACAACATGGAGATGATACACCAACAGCATCCACAGATGAGGATCCAGAATCCAGGCTCAGGAATGAGTTGACATTATATGAAACCATGCCTGAGCAGAGTGCAGAGGAGGACCCCCTAAATTGATGGAAAACACATGAGAGCACCTTACCTCATCTTGCCCATGCTGCCAAGAAATACCTATGTATAGCTGCTTCAAGTTGTGCCTCAGAGCGTGTGTTTAGTACATCTGGGCTAATTTGCAGCCCAAGAAGGTCAAGACTTACTGAGGAACATATTGACATGCTGGTATTTGTAGCAAAAAATCTGCAAACAGCTAAGCAAATTCAGGCCAGTGCTACCACCAGTGGCACCTAAACAGTTTTCTTTTCATCTAGAGTGCAGAATAGAGGTAAATGCACTTTCTACACTGTCTGATTGTATAATTCTGTGCACTTTTCGTTTTCAGACTTTTTTTGTAACGGGCAGCTGCTGAGAATACAGCATTTATTTTTGTTTAATTGGTTTGGCTAGTTTGTTCTGTTTAGCCAAGGAAGGAAAACTTAAGTTCATTTTGTTATTTTTTTTATACAGCTTGCTTAATATTGTGCACAGCAGACTACCTCAAAATATTGTTCTTATTGTTTATTGTATTTATTTTTTGTATTTTATTTATTAATAAAAATATTTCTGTTGAATTTTGAGGTATTTTTTTTCCCCTTGTGGTATCGAAAATGGTATCGAGTATCGAGTATTTTCCTGAGTATCGGTATCGAGTTGAAAATTTTAGTATCGTGACAACCCTAAAATTCTAAGCAACTAATAGTCTTATTTCTTCAAAATATTGTCTGATCTAATCCATTTTAAATGTTAACATATTCAGACACAACAATGCACAATTAAGATAATGTAAAGCAGCATGAACATCGGCACATTTAGCATTACTTTCTCTTTGTTGTCATCACATTGTCATGATACGTGGTTGGTTGCTAGCCCAAGGATGCAGAACTCCACAGACTCAGAGGCAGGATCAAAGTTCAATATTTATTGGGAACACAGGTTACCTGCCCTGGAAGGCAGAAAGGACAGTAAAAGGTTAAACTCAGGGATCAGAAACTAACTCAAAAACTCACTGGTTCGCTGGTTCAGACAGGCAGAGTTCAACAGAGTCCCTGTGTCAGAAACGGGCATAGCATGAGGAAGCTATGACCGTACAGGGCACACATGGCTTGGGAATACTAGGCTTGGAAACAATGGCTAACACATGGCTGTGGGTAACACAGGCTACATGGCTTGGGAACAGATGGCTAACACATGGCTGTGGGTAACACAGGCTACATGGCTTGGGAACAGATGGCTAACACATGGCTGTGGGTAACACAGGCTACATGGCTTGGGAACAGATGGCTACTATCCGGCTCCGAGTGGAGCTGTGACACAGCTTATATGGGGAGAGGTTAATGAGCACAGCTGATGGGAAACAGCTGTGCGCAGAGAACCAGCTCCCAGGGAAGGATCCATATCGCCCTCTGGAGGGCAAACCCCTGGATCCAGACATAAACAGAAGCCAAACAGAATGGGATCCACACCGCCCTCTGGAGGGCAAACCTTGGATCCCAACAGTACCCCCCCCTCAAGGGCGGATACCAGACGCCCAAAAACAAAAAACCATAAACAAAAACAACCCACTTAGGGCGAACAGAGGGGGAAACAGGCACGGAGGGCCAGGCACAAAAAACAGATCAGAGTCCAAAAATCAAAACAACCCACCCGGGGTGGGCGAGGACAGGGAAATCTCAGGGGACCGGCCGTGGGGCCGGGTAGCAAGGCTTAGTCTCAGGGGGCCGGCCGTGGGGCCGGGTAGCAAGGCTTAGTCTCTGGTGGCCTGCCGTGGGACCGGCAGCAGGAAAGAGTCTCGGGTGGCCGGCCGTGGGGCCGGAGACAAGGCAAAGTTTCAGGTGGCCGGCCGTGTGACCGGCAGCAGGACAGAGTCTCAGGTGGCCGGCCGTAAGGCCGGCGTCTCAAAAGCTGCAGGGGCCATGGAGGAGGGCGCCTTCTCTGCTGCAGCAGGAAGCGCGGAGGAGGACGCTGTTTCTGCTGCTGTAGGAAGCTCCGAGTTGGACGCCGTCTCTGCCTCTGCGGTGAGCATCGAGGAGGACGCCGACTCAGCTGCTGCGGGGAGCGTCGAGGAGGACGCCGTCTCTTCTTCAGCGACACAGCAACAGACTCAGCAGCAACCGAAGACTGTGGCTCAGGGGAAGGCTCAGAGGAAAGCGTCGACTGCAGCTCGGGAGGAAGCTCAGAGGAAGCCGCCGACTGCAGCTCCACCCCAAGAGCAGGGGAGACCACCGATTGTGGCTCCACAGGGACGCAGGAGGCTGCAGATTGCGGCTCCGGATCAGGAACAGAGGAGGCCGCTGATTGGGGCACCCGGTCAGGAACAGGGGAGCCCGTCGATTGCGGCTCCCGGTCAGGAACAGGGGAGCCCGTCGATTGCGGCCCCTGGTCAGGAACTGAGGAAGCCGCCCATTGCGGCTCCTGGTCAGGAACAGTGGAAGCCGCCCATTGCGGCTCCTGGTCAGGAACAGAGGAGGCCGCCCATTGCGGCTCCGCATCAGGAGCTGGGGAAACCACTGACTGTGGTTCCCCAGGAGGAGGCTCGGAGTAAACCGCCGACTGCGGCTCCACCCCAGAAGCTGGGGAGACCATCGATTGTGGCTCCACAGGTAGACAGGTGGCGGCCGGTCGCGGTTCCGAATCAGGGACTGAGGAGGCCGCCCCTTGCGGCTTCGAATCAGGAGCAGGGATCCCTAGACGCCGCCTCATCTCCTGCACAAAACGAAACCACTCCTCGTCGACTCGTCTCAGCTCCGTCTCCACCTCTCGAAGGTAATTCCCTAAACTCCGGTGCATCCGCCTCCTAAAGAGCTGCTCAGGGGTCTCAGGAAGGCACGAAGCGGGCTCAGGGGCTAAGGAGGCCAATAACTCATGGTAGTGTTGCAGCTGCGCCTCCAACTTGGGAGGCAGCAGACTGAGCGGAGCGGGCCTCACCAGTTGAGCGTGGGAGTCTGCTGGGCTAGCTTGTTGGCCGGATCGTTCTGTCATGATACGTGGTTGGTTGCTAGCCCAAGGATGCAGAACTCCACAGACTCAGAGGCAGGATCAAAGTTCAATATTTATTGGGAACACAGGTTACCTGCCCTGGAAGGCAGAGAGGACAGAAAAAGGTTAAATTCAGGGATCAGAAACTAACTCAAAAACTCACTGGTTCGCTGGTTCAGACAGGCAGAGTTCAACAGAGTCTCTGTGTCAGAAACGGGCATAGCATGAGGAAGCTATGACCGTACAGGGCACACATGGCTTGGGAATACTAGGCTTGGAAACAATGGCTAACACATGGCTGTGGGTAACACAGGCTACATGGCTTGGGAACAGATGGCTAACACATGGCTGTGGGTAACACAGGCTACATGGCTTGGGAACAGATGGCTATGATCCGGCTCCGAGTGGAGCTGTGACACAGCTTATATGGGGAGAGGTTAATGAGCACAGCTGATGGGAAACAGCTGTGCGCAGAGAACCAGCTCCCAGGGAAGGATCCATATCGCCCTCTGGAGGGCAAACCCCTGGATCCAGACAGAAACAGAAGCCAAACAGAATGGGATCCACACCGCCCTCTGGAGGGCAAACCTTGGATCCCAACACACATAGAATTAGTAAATTCCCTTTTCAAGAGATTGATCTTTTTAGATGTGTTTCTGTGTTTTTTGTTTTTGTCAAGTACTTAGATAAATAATCTTTTAAACATGGTCAATCTGAGCATCATCAGGAGTCCCTGAGCTTTTACAGCTTTTATGGATGGACATTGGGTTGTTTGTTTGGGAAGGAGGACCCTGTGGGCATATTTGGTGGGATGTGTTGTTAACACTGTGTGGAGGCAGACCTGACACGTTTTCTAAAATCAGTCATCACACTCTTGAGAAAAAAAGATGCAAGTATGATGCTGTAATGGTGTGACAAAGGCAAGCCAAATGATTAAAAACATTTATTTGTGTAGTTGATTAACTTTTTGTTTTGTTTTGTTTATATGGTTTATTTTTTAAGGGGTCAAAAGGCAAACAAGTTCCTAAACCATTCTATTTCCACTGTTTTCTAGCTTTATGTACATCTGTTCATTTAGGCAAAGATGGAATTATTATATCACTCAAGATACAGTAAACCAACCACTTTTATTTTACTGGCAGAAGAGTTCACATGTATTGATCTATCTGAGGCAACAGTGACAGCGTATTGCAGGTTTTGCCCTGCAAACGGAGGGTTGTCGGTTCATACTTGGGCTTTCGTTTTGTCCTTGGGAAAGACATTTCACCACCATTGCCTACTGTTGACGGTCTTGCACCCTCGCAGCTGTGTGAATGGGTGAATGACTGAATGTAGTGTAAAGTGCTTTGGTCAAGTCTCCTGAAAAAGCACTATACTGTGTCATACAGCCCGTTTATTTATCAAAATAATTTAAAAAGCTATCTTCAGTGTTGCGGAAGACGTTCCTCTGCAACATCTAATTTTGAGCTTACAGCCATCTCCATGACATTTTTTCAAAATTCACAGTATATATCAGTTAGATGTGTTGTGCGATTATGATTGTATGGTTATGTGTGTTTTGGTAGAAGTTTGACATGTTTGTCTGGGTGGCTGGAAGGTCAATCCTCAGTACTGCAAAACTCTGAGGGACAAATGGCTGCTCTATCTCTCTAACTTGTTGTATTACTTTGGTTCAAGATTTTCATCCATTTTTGGTATTGAAACAATAGGTATACATACTTTTTTCATAACGTACTACTTACTGAACACATAGTAGTGATTAATAGTGAAATGCTGATCAAGAAATCCATCAGTAAGGCCACAAAGTAAGGTAGAACCTTTGCTTTTTGCGTTTCTCAAATTAAAGGAGTAGGTGGAGGGGCCAAAGGAGGAGAAATCCAGAGTTAGCTTAAAGTTTCCACTACTACAGCAAGAAACCAGTGATTATTGCTGAATCTTGGTGTCATGATGGACTCTGACCTGAATTTTCAGAGGAACATAAAGGCAGTCACTAAGCCTACCATTTATTACCTGAAGAACATTTCCAGGAATGAAAGACTAATGTCCAAGCAAGATCTAGAAAAACTAATTTATGCATGTATCTTTAGTAGAATTGATTACCACAACAGTGTCTTCATAGCTTTTCCTAAAAAGTCCATCAGACAGCTGCAGCTGATCCAAAACACTGCTGCCCATGTTCTCACTAAAATTGTCCATGTACTGAATTGTGCTATACCAATAACCTTTCCTTAAAGTCCTAGATTGGTCTGTCCAGATATGGCGGCGGTTTACCAGACTGAATTATGCTCCATGTAATTAATTCTGGCTAGCCAGGCTGAGGGGCTTCAGGATTCTGTTTGGGACAACATCTGGGGCCTTGTTGCTTAGAACGTTTTTCATTGAGAGGAAACCCAGAATGAGACCAAGAACATTCTGGAGGGCCTATATATCCACTCTGGCCTGTAAAGACTTTGGAATTCCCCAGAAAGAGATTAAGGATGTTGCTGCTAAGAGGGTTGTTATTATCTTGTATTGAGTAAGGAGAAGGCACTGGATGGATGGATGGATGGATGGATGGATGGATGGATGGATGGATGGATGGATTGATGGATGGATAGATGTGCAATTTCATAATTATATTTCTTGATACAAAGTCACGTGTCAGCCGCTCAGACAAATGGACACAAAATTCAGAGAGATAGAAGCTCTGGATTTGTGATGTGTCAGCTGGGAGCAGTTTGCTTGATTCTCTGGTTATACATTAAGTTCATGTCCAGAGACAGGAGTGGGAATCAGTCAGATGACTTCTCCACAACATGTGGCAGAGCCACCCAGAGAGTCCCAGGAGTGGGACAGAACAGCCAGCAGATGCCGAAGAACAGGAGGGTCCTGAAGCAGAATCCAGAGCAGGTAACGAAGCTGGGGTCCAGACCAGAAGATAAGAAAGATACAGAGGTCAAAAAACAGATCAGGATCTGGTAGTCAAAACAACAAGACTGGGTACACTAGATATTTCTCACACTAGGCTTGAATAATCTGGCACTGGTGGCTGGAAAACAGGCAGCATAAATAGGAGCTGGAACCAGTTGGATCAGATAAGTGGTAATGAGCAACCGGGCAGAGTTAGACAGGTGACTGGAATGAGTGATTAAGCCAGCCACCAGCACCAAGATCATAACATGTTCTTTTTTGCACATAAAATATTACACATTTCAGAAAGTTCCTTACTAATTTAATGATTTCTTAATGCCACATTCAGAAAAATAGACAGATGTTTCAGTGAATTCTCTGGGTGCTAGATAAGGACTTTTTTGTGGGTTTTTTTTAGCAGTTTTTCCCAACCATTTTGAACTAAACTTATTAAAGCTTCATTGCCACTAATTAAGTTGTTTGCCTTTGCAAAGCGATCTCCGCCTGCCTACTGCTGCTTCCTAATAAGTGGATGTGTCAAGGCACCCTGCCTATTAATGGAAGGAAAGATGAAAGCAGAGATATGGTGGAAAAATGACCTGGTGATGGCAGATTTTCAGGTATTGCTAAAGCTGCCTTTGAAGAACTAATTTGAGCCTGTTTGTGCTTGTTAATTGGCAGTTGTTTGGGTCCTTTGCAGGGTCCTATGGAGCTTTTGGAAAGCAAATATATTATTAAAATAAAGACATTTAATTTAATGATATAACATTGTAAACATTATACTCACATTGCAAAACAGACTTAAATCTGAGGGCATTTGACTTTCACTCATAATTCCTGATGATGTTTTGACACCTCAAGATTCTTTGTTGATTCTGTTGGTTCAGACTAGAGCAGTATGTAGTTGGAGCGCTGATGTTTAAAGCAATACAGAGGTCCGTCCTCCTATGCATATTCCAGTTCAAGTGCAAATCAAATACCTGTCATGGGTTGTTGAAGTCTTTATTGTGTATGGTTTATGTGTTTTGCCAGTTGAGAATAATGCACATAAAGTGTGCTGTTGTATTTTCTTTGTAATGACTTCCAATCAATGCTTGCAAGCTGAAACCGCAGTCCTTTCCCTCTGTTTAGTGATGGCTTTTCTCATCTAACAAATATGACTTCCTTCAACCCACTTTCAAACCAATTGCAATCTTTGGGCAAAATCAGAACTCTTTGGTCATCAAGGGTGTGTCCTTTTACTTGAGGTGCAAATGTACAGTTTAATCTTGCCCAGAGCTACTGGATCTCCTATGCAGTGCCATGCATTTGTGTAGTTGTTGTTTGGTTTCTTCTGTAAAGGAGGCTGTACAGTCCTCACTGCACTGGACCACATGGTGCTGTTGTGCTTAGGGAGTGTTAGTTTGGGTTCTATCAAGGAAACTCCTCCCCCAACATGCATTTTATCCTTTTATCAGCATTAGTGAGATCATTCTTGCACATACTAAGGGTATTATAGTAAGTATATTGTGGCTGTGTACATTTAGAAGCCTACGGTCATTTCAAGTTATTGAATCTGTCTAGAGTACATAATGGGGCAAATCACTAAAGAATAACTTAAGCACGAAGAATGTTTATGAAATACTAACGCATGGACTTTGTAACTAGGGCTTCTATTCTAATACACAGCTCTTTCCTTGAATACTGCGTGACTACATGTGTTTTTGCAAGTTTGCCTCATGTAACTCCTCTGACTTGCTTTCTTCCTTTACCTCTCCCTGTCTTTCCAACTTTGGAGCGTGCCTTGGTGTAGGAAGCTGTCTTACTGAGGACATTCAGAATACTGATGAGTGTCTCCACAAATACTCTTTGACTTATCTCTCTGTCTTTCTCCTGTCAGGTTAAACCTCCAATAGCCAGTCATTTTGACGAGAATACATTTTTACAACATCTTGACGATTGTTGGCTACATTTACCAAACTAACTTATGTGAGCTTTGCTTTTGGCAAATTTGTATTTGTAGGTATAGGGCATAATACTGCTTTAAGAGGCTGCTGTAAGACAAGTTACAATTTTACCTCCAAAAGAACCCAATGTGAAATGCTGCAAATAATAATCCATTAAGAGTCTTTCCCTTCTCACTAATTACTTTTCATTTTCCTAAAAACTATTTTAACAGCACAACACCTGTGCTTATTTAATATGGTTAATCTCTGAAATATCCTAATCTTTGTGACAGGTAATATCCTAACTCTGACTCATTTAAAAGGTGCAGTGTGTGCTGTTTATTAGATCTGTATGACTGCAGTGCCAGTGGTTGTAACTGCAGGGACTGTCAGCAATGGCACCATTATACATGATTTCCTGTAAGATAACTGTCATAATGGACAGCTGCACTGTAACGCGACATTCAATAATGGAATTAATCGCAGTAGAACTTTTATCTATCTGTCTGTCTATTTATCTATCTATCAAGATGGATTGCTTGTACTTTTGTTCTCTTGGCACATTGTTACTTTGTTTCACCTGTCTCCCCAGACTTCCTGGATTCTCTCACCTTTAAGCTTAACAAACACACCGATTTGTGCACCTGCTTTTCCCTCTGTATGATGTTTAACAGAAGTTGATTTTCACAGTCCAACTTTGTGACTCTGATTGCTTTTGTGCGTTCATCACACTGCCTGCTCACATGCCTATGGTGCTATGGTGACAGCAGCAACCCAAAGAGTGTAGATCCTAGGCTGCACTGGGAGTGCTTGAAGAAATGTAAGCAGCTTAAACAGTCCATGATGTTGTCATCTCTTCTCAGCTGAGCTCCCAAAATAACAGGCCCTCTGTGTACACACTGACAGAGCTGAAGAGGAGACAGTCAACATAGATACCCAGAACAACCCAGCCCAGATTGGACTGGATCAGACAACTCATTCTGTTAAACTCAGACTGGTCATTTCTTCATGTAGACCCTTTGCATTAGGTATAAGCTTTCCCTCTCAATACCCAGATATCTACACTGCTCAGTCTGTTTGAAGAAATAGCTAAATGCCTCAAACTGTTTGCATAAAAGCATTCATTTTTTTAAATTACAGGCCACAGATGTAGGGTATTATTTTTAATGAGCCTTTAGTGGGTGGTGAGGTAGAATATTCTGTGACTAACATACACATGTCATCACCTGCACAGCTTACGTAGTGAATTTGACAGTTTAAAAATCAAAACTTTGGCCTTCCGGTGAGACAGCAGATAGAGAGGAAAGTATTTGAGTCTTCTTGCTGTTCCCCTTTCTTCAATCTAGGTCATAATGTAGGCTATAGGGCTAGTATACTCCCAAGTATGGCAAGACTCAGGATCCATTTC
This sequence comes from Cyprinodon tularosa, assembly GCF_016077235.1. Classification (NCBI taxonomy): domain Eukaryota; kingdom Metazoa; phylum Chordata; class Actinopteri; order Cyprinodontiformes; family Cyprinodontidae; genus Cyprinodon; species Cyprinodon tularosa. The sequence goes on along the minus strand of NW_024038974.1, from coordinate 2,021,487 downwards.
TGTAAATAAGAGACTGATTTAGAGCAGCTCACTCTCTGTGTCATGTGAAATATTATCTCCAGGGCATTATTTGTTAAGCATTTGCAAACAAGAGCAACTCAGAATGCATGTCACAGCAGACTATTGTGGGACCTAAGTGTAATCAAATTATGAAGAACTTTGACACTATGAAAACTTTTTTTTTTTTTAGGATTGGATTCAGCCTTTGTTGGTCAGATCTGGTCATTATTGAAGATGTGTCGTGAAGCATTTTTCCCTATATCAGTTGAGTTTTCAGCTTAAAAAATACTATTGATGTTATTAAAAAAACAGTGTAAATGTGGATGTGCTTAAAATACAAATGTCTATTTTTCAATATTTACTGATTTCTGAAACTTTATGACTGGAATATATCTCTTCCATCTTGCATTCTTGATGTTACTTTGTCTTGTTCTTATTTTGCACCTGCTAATCTTTATTTATTTGATTTTTTTTTTTTTTGCCACCATCATAAGAAACAACTTTAATCTCTTCTATGCTTTATCCACAATTACCATACTGGGGGTCAGCAACACAAAAGACATTAAAAACCACTGCTGCTCTCTTTGTTACATGTAATTTCAAACCTGGCTGAGAATCATACTTTGTACTTGATGGTATTCCCTTGTTTTTGTTTGAAATTTGTTAATGTAAAAGCACAGCGACTAGCTTTACAGAGCAGGCAGAGAAGAAAACAGAACACTCTGAAGAATGATGGTCTAGCCGTAATGGCTCCCCCACATTTCCTAAACGTCCCAGTTACTGAAAGACTTCAGCGAAAGTAGTTGTGCTGAATCAGAGGTTTGCCATATTGTAAGTTCTGTCCCTTAGAGGGTTATGGCCTTCATCCATAATGGAGTGTTTTTGATTGGGTCACATGAAGGACAAAAGCTAATCCAGCCTTGCATTAGATCTAAATCCGATAGACTGTGGGGAGAGATTCACTTGTAGCTCTATGAAATGATGTGTACAGTTGTAAGCTCTTCTCACACTTGCCAGGGGTTGCATGTTCCTGTTTGCTGGCTTAGTGCTCTGATATTATTAAGGGCTGGGTTATACAAAGCGATGGCCATGTCAGAAAGGATCAAGTCTTTTGAAAATTTAAATGTTGATTTACAAATTGAAAAAAAAATAAATAAAGATAATTAAATAAAAAAAAAAGAAACAAGGCAGCTTAACATGACTATATACAATCCTGGTTCATACACATAAACTTTGTGTTGGAGCTAATTGATGTGTTATGTGATAAAAAGTCCCATTGCAAACTAGGATCCCACAGAGGGCTTTGTTTGTTAAATAGTAGTTAGCAATGAGTCACTGCTTTTTGGGTGTTGGCCTGGTGGGTTAGATCAATGTGCTTATGCTTTGAGAAAGTTGCAAGTACCCAGTTCGAATCCCACTGCCTGCACTCTGGGTTCCTGAGTAGGACCCTAAATCCCCAATTGCCCCTCAAGCGCCACACAGCGGAAGCCCACTCCTCCTAAAGTTCAATAATTATAATTTATTATTATTATTAAATGAGCTCTTTACATTCTAATTGCTTTATATGTTAGGATTTTATATTTCAAAGTTCTATAGTTAGATTTAATCGACATGTATGCACAGCTTTATTTAAGATTGAAACTGATCAGATGTTTGCATTCCATTGTAATTCTTTGGCCTTTTGAGTTATTTAGGAAATATAGTTGATAGCAATTAAATTGCTTTTTTCCAGCCTTCCTTCCATCAGTTGTCATTATTTATTTATATTAGGAGTAGAGTTGTGTCCCACAGTACAAGGTCCCATTAATTAGAAACCTACTCAGGGTAATAACAGAATCTCATTTTTAACCATCTTTACATTAAAACCAGGTTGTATTTTTAGCTTCTACAGCAGACCTGCAAAAATGGTCTACTGTTGATGTTCTGTATCTGTCATATAAATACATACTTTTTAATTAATCGTGAGTAATACATTAAGCTGACAGTCTTAATATGTATAAATAATAGGGCTGCAACTAATGATTATTTTGTTAATTTGTAAATCTGTCAAGAATCTTTTTTTTATTAATCGATTAATAATCAGATAGCAAAAGGTAACTTAAAGAAGATTTTTTAACAGAATGAAACCAAGTGAAACTAAAACTTTTCCTGGATAGAGCTTACAGACAGATTAAAAAGTATTTTTAATCTTAAGGGCAAAATATTTATATATATATATTTTTACAATGTTGGAAGCTGCTCTAAGCTAGTTGCTCTGCCAGCAAAAAAAAAATTTTCAAGTCTTTATACTCCAGTTAATGATTAGTTGATTACTAACTTAGTTGATCATTTAATCGATTAATCACTATTAATTTGATTAATTGTTTCAGACCTTATATATGTGTATATAGTACCGGTATATATATATTATAAGTTATGTTTTAGTAACTGTTTTTGAACTATAGATGTAGTTTAACAATTGTCTTAAGTTCACCATAGTTGAAACCAATAAATATAATAAAATACAGCTGAACTCAGAGTTTGCCAAAAGGCAGCAACATTTCCAAAGACAAATGCAGAAAGCATGTGAATATATAACAAAACCACTTTGCTGTATTATGTGGAGGCTTTCTGTTACCTGCTGTAGTCACCTCAGGCTAAACTCTCCTCTTCTTCTAGGAAGCTGCGGTTTGTGGGGTTGTGGTCAGAAAATGGTCAGACAAGAATGACCATGAAAAGATGCGCCTTTATAATAGATTTTCTTATGAGCTTTGGGTCCTCTTTTGATTAAACTTGAGTTCTGCAAATAGATGTGTTCTACTTATGACTTGTTGACACTAAATTATGGTTTGTTAATTGATTGTAACAAAAAAATATAAAAAAAATTGAATTGGTAAAATTAAAGGTTGGTTGATTTGAGTTATGCTACTGTGATTGTCAGGTTTATGTGCTCTCAAAAAAAGAGTAATTTTCTATTCTGTCTTTTAGAGGAAAGTAATGTGCCCAAATTAGAAAATAGTACATATGGAAAACTGATATGTAATTATGTATACTAAAAATTAAGAAAACAAGCAAGCATTTAGAAGATATTTGCTATGACTCTCAGCCAGCTAAAAGGTAATCTGTAGACTACTTGTGATGAGAGGTGGGTAGGGTAGGCAAGTATATCAATAAGATTGAATGGCATTACTAATGCAAATAGAAGTATAACACACACATATAAAAAAAATAAAATAAAATACTTAAGTGATAAAAGTGTTTTGTAGAAAGGCTGCTCAAATAATAAGTTTCAATCATAATGTCTGATTATATTGGTAGAAGATGAAAGCCAAAAGTTAAAATGTTTTATAATTTTTGGCATTTCAAAGAAATAAAAATAACAGTATATATGATAAATTATACATCAACCCAGTGAAAGTACCTTACTTGTTATTTGCAACATGAAGCCTTTGAAATCAATATTTATTGAAGGCCATGTAAATATGTTAGAGCAATGCAAATTACAGTAGTAATTATATAGTATAGTATAGTAGTATATAGTATTTTTAGGGTATTTCTGTATCACTTCTTTTCTACTTGTTAAATTAACACAACACATTTTGACGAGGATTTAATATGCCGAGATACATATTGTCCTGCTTATGAAATATTACCAATTAAAATACCTTTCTGTGGGATATGGTACGGCAAAAAACTATGTTGTAAGGCTTACTCCCCTCACTTCAATCTCCTCTTTCACCAAGACTATTCTGTCACCCCTATCTAAAATTAATTTTATCACATACAATGTAGAGGGATGACTTAGAAGTGGGCGCAAGTGGTGAAATGCATCTAAAAAAGTATTTTTATTCAAGGTGTTCTTAGCTTTTATGCACAAATAACCAACCTAAAGAAGAGATATAAAAAAGGACATTATATAAATTAATAGAGCAGGTTTTTCCTCCATAATCCAGCACTACATCTGTGTTTTTTTTAAAAGAGTGATGGTTGTTTGTTAAATCAACAGCACAATTCGATACTTGCACTGACATGAACTCATTAATATTTTTAGAAGCATATTTTTAAAGGTGGCTAGAGAAATAAGTTTGTCTTTAGTATCTTGCTATTTTTATTCATGCAACAGACAGCTTCTGTAGGTAATAGGTACACTGTTGTTTAGATAATAAACATAAATAAGAAACATTTGAAATCAAAATGTGGTTTTAGAAATGGCTTTAATAGAAATACCGCTTCCTTTATTCAGAGTAAAGCTGCTGCAACTAATACTCAGCACAGCAGTTTGCAGCGTTTGAACCAAAGCCTCTCTTGTTTGCTCCAAATAGCATTTTGCTGCACATATATGGCCATCAAATATTTAACAAGGACTTGTACTGCAGAGGAGTGGCAGGCAAACAAACCTTTTTACGTCAGAAGTGTTTGTGGATGTTATGCATGTTTACAGTTTATTTTTTTAAAAACAGCTTTACAAGATTAGTTTTTGTAGAACTTTAGACTAGAAAAGCTAGAAAGCTAGATAGAGAAGATATTCTAGCTTCTGATAAATGCTTGATACACCGAAATTTCATTTTCTATTGGACAAGACAGCCTGGTTTGATCAGTGTTTTTTTTTTACCTAAAATCTTATAGATTGCATTGTCTCTTCTCCAGCATGTCTGTCTCATTTCAAGCCGTGGGTGTTGTCATGGCAATTATAGGCAACACAGAGAAGCAAGTTTAATGTATTGTGGTCTTTTGTGTTTGCCATTGCATTTACTATTCAAATACACACATGCACCCAAACAGCTTGTTATCCATTAACCACTGGGTAACACTGTAATCTTCTCCTGCAGGAGAAAGAGTCTGTAAACACGGGACTGAGATTTTATTTGATTAATTTCAGTTATCCACTCACGCATGTGAAAACTGTCCATCTGTGGATGACATGATGAGATCAGCAAAGACTCAGAGCATGACAGGATTTGTCTGTGTTTGTCTAGTTGCTTCTAGTCACACCTCAATGTCAACTGCTCTGGAAAAGAGGGCTTTGGAGAATGCTTCTCATTTAGGACAATCATTTTCTCACGAAGATCATCATCAGCTGCTGCTCTTTCTCTACTCATGTCCTAGTTCCCCGAGGCTTATATTTAATCCTGCATAATGTCAATAAATGTTTTGGCAGTATTTGTTGAATTAAAAGTAGGAAAAAAAAAACAACCAAAAAAAAAAATCCAAATTTGATTTGTTTCTTCGCCATATCATATTTTCAACCTATAACTATTCAGCAAACAAGAAACATCTTTTAAGGTACATTGGAATCTGAACCTATTTAGCATCCAATATTAAAATGGATTATTTTTGCTTTTAAACATATTTTCATCACTTTTAATTAATCATGATTATTAGGCTTTTCTGATTCAATATATTTTTAAACCCTTTACTTAAAACAGAAATGCAGAAATCGCTTGCATTAATAAAAGCAAGCACAGGGGAAAATAAAAATAAAAGTTTAAATATTATCATATTAATTATAGAGAGTTATGATGCATTACTTTGTGTTCAGAAAAAATAAGTAATTTAACAGTTAGTTTCACACATCCATCCATCCATCCATCCATCCATCCATCCATCCATCCATCCATCCATCCATCCATCCATCCATCCATCCATCCATCCATCCATCCATCCATCCATCCATCCATCCATCCATCCATCATCTACCATTTAGCAGTCTATGGGCAAAGGGAGGGTTACACCCAGTGTTGCCAACTCCTCAGCAAGAACAGTTGCTATTGGCTGAAATGCACTATGGAAAACATTTAACAAATATGAGTACGAAAAAATAAAAGTATATGGGAAAACATTGATGGCAAAGGAGAAAAGTACAACATACCATAACCTTTATATTAATAAAAATGACAAAAACACTGAATTAATTAATCTAAATAAAAAATCATAATCAAAGCCCTTGAAATCTTAAAGAACATCAAGGTTAATCGCTCCTCTTATAAATCACACCTCAACAAGCTCCTTCCCATGTATTCTTGTAATACCAGAGCTACAATGATCAGATTTTTTCCAATTTTTAGATTTTTATTTTCAGCTTTTGACAATTTTTTATTTCTTTCAGAAGACTGCATACCACATGCAAGTTGTTTTTTACACAATTTTTCTAAAGTTTAAAGCGTACAACACCATTTTAGCAAGTTCACACAGAGTCTATCATTTAGCGAAAAATAGTTTATGAAAATCAGAGTTTTGAATAATTTAATGAACTAGTATGATGTATTTCCCCCACTTTGTTAGTTTGATGCGACCTTATAATATTTTACACAATAAAATAAAAAGTAATAGTATACTTAAACACTACTCGACTCAGCTGTTGTTGGCGACATCTGAACAATCTGTGATGATATGTTGTTGGTGAAAGCTCCGGCACCCTTGACAGTTACCTGTTATCTATAAGTACTCATAAATACTACGTAGGGTGGAGATTTCTGTTTACCACTTGTTATGGGTGATGCTTGGTGTCAGCGCACAGCGTGTGTGGGTGGTTTGATATTGCAGAGTGACGCAGCTGTCTTAAGCATTTTGTGTGTAATTTTAATCCCTCTGATCTGCCACACTGTAAACACCAGAGTAAACTTAGCCTGCAGCTTTCCTTAACACTGGCCAGCACCCACTTGCCATATATTCATTCTCTACATTGAAAGAAAAGTACTTGGAAAAACATGTGCCTCATGTGGCTCTCTTTGACCCATAAGGTGCTCTTTATGATGAAGGCTCTATTGTTTTATTTTTTTATTTGTCGTCATGTGCAAGAGTTAACATGATACCTCTTTCTGTAAAAGCCAGCACTGCCAGTGTTGAATTTACTATATGTTAGAGCCTTGTTGCTTTTTTAGTAAATGTTACTCTTTGGTTAAAGTGAGAGGGAATATAAACTTTATGTATCACTTTTTTAATCCCTCTAATGCAGCGCCTGCTTAAGACTTAGGGTATGAACTCCTTTTGCCGCGCTCTCCTGGATGTCATTTTTTTTTTTTTTTTTTGTTATTAATCTCTGCTGTGCCCGAAGCTTCAACTGGGAACTTTCTCTCTTTCTGTCTCTTTCTTTGTTGATCTGGGGGTGGGGGGGTGTTGCTGAACTCCGACTCTGTAAAGTGTTTATGAAAGATACAGAGCAACATGACTGCATAATTTATGCTTTGGTTCATGGTTTAACTCCTTAGTCAGTTATATCATGATAGCATGGGACTAATGAATACCCCGTCACATTAGGATCGAATGGGATCAATTTTATTACATAAATAAAAAAGTAAATATAGGCATGAAACATTTAAAGTGGTTCGAGTGTGTTGTCACTATGCAGTAGTTTGGCAGTGTGAATGTAGTTCATTGGGACGATGAAGGATTCCATACTGACCTGCAGTGACTCTCCTCAAGGCAGCAATTATCAAATAAAAATTCTAATCAAGGTATTTTCAGCAAACAACCTGCTAGTATCACTCAACTAATTTAAATGGATAAATAGATGAGGAAATATTGGATTGTTTGTCTAAGCCAGGGGACGGCAACCTGCGGCTCTTTAGCATCCATGGAGCTTTTTCAAAAATGTCTGAAAATGGAAAAAGATGGATTTGTTTCTTTGTTTGTTTTAATGTGGTCTGCAGCAGGTCAAACAAACATGAATTTCTTGTTTTCCAATGCTGTATTTTTTATTATAATAAATAAATTTAAACAATAAATTTAAACATTTCTGTCAACAAACAATTTTCGTCATAGCCTGCAACATATGTTTCAGTGCGGCGTGGTGCCAGGTAGGTGGCTGATGAGAACAGCAGATTCAGAGAAAAATGGACCAAATAACTTGCTTTCATTATCAATGCGGAAGGATGGCCTGCATGTTTGCTTTATAATGAGAAGTCAAATAACAAAAAGAGTCATTTGGAGATGCATTTCCAGGGAAAGCATGCTAAATATGCAGCAGACCACCAAGTTGGGAGTGAGAGAAAAAGAGTGATTACAGAACTTCTGGATAAATTAGAGGAGAGCAGAGATAGATTTAAGAAGTAGATTGCATCTCCAAACTCCACTACTGCTGCTAGTTTTGTTGCAAGCTTTAAAAACTGTTCACAGATTGAACAGGTAGTGCTTTTATGCAGGTATGTGAACTTTCTTCTATCCCCCTACCCCCAAAATCCTGAAAATAAAGATAACACCAAACATCAGATTCCTTTATCATTTTTCTATGATTTCATCAATGCAACTAAACTAAACTAACTAATTTAGAGAAGCCAATTAACCTACGGTAATAGTCATGTTTTTTGTGGACTGTGGGAGGAACCTGGAATACCCAGAGAGAACCCATGCATGCTCAGGGAGAACATGCAAACTCCATGCAGAAAGCACCCAGGGAATCAAACTCAGAACCTTCTTGCTGCAAGGCAGCAATGCTACCCACTGCTCCACTGAGCAGCCCACAGAACCTAATACATTAAAATTGTAATGGAATTTAGATTGAAAACACTGTATATCGTACAGCATTGAACTCGCATGTTGTGACATTTGCTCCAGGATAAACATTTAATCATGAATGCTTATTAGATATTTAAGCCCACATAGTCCTTTTTATAGTGGGCTAATACACTTGGAGCCGTGTTGCCATAGCAGGCTTGTATAAGACCTTTTCATTTTTGAGGGTCCAGGCAGATTTTTTTATTTTTTATTTTTGGTCCAACACAGCACTTTGTACAATTTGGGTTGCCGACACATGGTCTTAGCAATTTGAAAACTTCTCGTATTTCAGAATGAAGCTAAATTATGTTTATGTTTGATTGATGATTAGTTATCACAAGGACAAGTCTATCAATGCCTGTACAGGTCTGTACACTAAAAAGAACTGAAAATATCTAATATAGTCTTTTTCTCCACAATGTGATTTCAGTTGTTGTGTCCCTTTGGTTACTGAGAGATAAATGACCTAGATGCAGTTAAGTCTGATACACAGTTGGTTTAAGTAAAACTGTGCAGTCTGTATGTTTTATGCATGTTTTTATATTTCTTGCCCTGTGAGATTCACAAAACTGCAGAGCATGCAGTAGAGGACAAAGTAATGCAGTAGCAGCCTCATACCACCCAAGTCATAGGGAACCTATTTATTTAGACTGTATAACATTTTGTAACATTTTGTTGGCAATGTATTGGGGGAAACCTTATAGCAGTTGTTTGAAAAAAATATATACATATATTTTTTTCTCAACATCAGGAATCAAGGACATATTCACCTTTTCCTTTATTGCTGTATTTTGGAAACGGACTCTTTTTGTTTAGAATATAGATAAAGAGGTTGATTTTCACAAGGTTTGCAAATTTAAAAACATGTTAAGATGTGGAAAGTGGATCTTAATATTAAGTGCAAATAGCTTCCATGAATCCTTACCCCTTTACAATTTGCAAAGATGTCAATTAATAAAAAAAATTATATGTAATGTAGGGCTGCAACAACGAATCGATAAAATCGATAAAAATCGACTTTTAAAAGCGTTGGCAACGAATTTAATCATCGATTAGTTGTGTCGCGCGATTAATGCGTCATCCGCCGCCGCCGTCATCCCGGGGAAGAAAAAAAAATATGGCGGAGCGAGTCAGCGCCGCAGTTGCAGTGTTGCCAACTCAGCGACTTTTCAGACCCCTCCAGCGACTATTTTTTAAAAAAGCGACTAGCGACAAATCTGGCGACTTTTTACGGTGTCACTGGCGGCTTTTGGAGACTCTTACGTGAAAGCATGTATCGTTCCTACTCTTGTCCTCCAGCGGCAGCTGCTGCCGTGGGGCGCCTCCCCCATCCCAACGCCTTTCTCCCTTTCCCACAAGAATCCCTCTCAGCGCTGCAGTCCGAGCCGCAGGATTTTAGTGAGGAGTTCACCCTCAGCGTCCAGACTGCAAATGAAGCGCGCATGCCCCGGGATTGACGGCGCAAATTGATCACAATAATTAAAATAGCCTGCGCTTTGTAAAGTGAAAAAAGTCGTAACATGCGACTTTTGTAAAAACAAATGAACATGGCACGGAAGCACCACTGTTATGACGCAGCACCTGAAAAGAAAACATGTTGGAGCCTTCAATGGCAGTGAAGAGAGCTGATCAGCAGGATGAGTAACCATGTTTGTTTCATTTTAAAGTGGGGAAACGTAAGTTGGTTTCTCAGGTAGCTCATCTGATGCTTTCCTTACCGTGTTAGTAGGTTACAGACAGTGATAAGGTTGGCTACTTATTTTACTTTTAATTTCATTTGAATTAGCTTAAGCAGCGTTTATATTTACTTTATAAATAAATTAACTTGCAAATTATGAGGGCAAGGCTTTTAAAGTTTAAATCTTCTGGCAAAGATAAAGTAAAGAAGATCCTGCAATTTATGGAAGTAAAGCAGAATAAAATCCAGCAAGATCAGTAATATGTCAATTAATTATCTGCCACATTTCCATGTAAATATCTGTCTTTGGAGGATGTGTTTTTTAGCACCCCTAATTCTCTCATGTTTATTCCAAATACAATTTATAATTTGAATCACAGGGCTATTTTTATCTCTATGGTTCAGTATTTTCTCAAGTAGCAACTTTAACTGCTATACTTTCCTGTCTTAAAAGGCAGAACTCTATTAGTCTAAAAAAACCTCATTTGTTGAAATGGGGGGGCCTATTGTTTGAACCCCTTAGGGGCTTTAAAAAACAAAAATGCCTGTCTCTTTTTGCGCTTTATGAAACAAAGTACCCTATATTTTGTGGATGTACAGCTACATTTCTCATGTAAGTTTGCGTAGTTTTAAAACAAACATTTATTTTTCATATAGCACCAGTACAGTGCTTGTTTGTTCTGTCTAAAATGTTTATTTTGGAATAAAGAGGTTAATATAAAAAAAATATTTTGTGTCCGATTCATCGATTAATCGAAAAAATAATCGGCCGATTCATCGATTTTCAAAATAATCGTTAGTTGCAGCCCTAATGTAATGTACTGTGCTAGTCTTGATGTCACATCCACCTAACAGTGAGGGAACTTCAAACTGAAGTTTAAAAAGGAAAATAGGCTAAAGGTGTATAGATGCATTAGCACTGAACTACTGAGGTGTCAGTCTGCTCATCAAATTATGTTGAAGTGTCAAATAAAAAGGCTATTTTAAAGATTTTTCAGTAAAAATGATGTCTATTTAAAGTAATCCACAGAACGAATGATTCAGGGAGAGAAGGAGAACAGAAAAGGTTTGGCCCAGTTTAGTAGTCTGTGTCCTTAACTATAATTGTTTCAGCTCATCTTATCAGCTTGAAGCAGATAAATGCTGACATTCCACTTTCTTCAGCCTGCTGCTTATCTGTTTTACCCAGTCTAAGATGTTGGGTCCTGTTATTTGGGTTAACAGCTGATTTTTACTATTTTCCTAACTTGACGCAAACAAAGCAGTGAAGTGATCAGGTTCTCTCCAAATGCACACTGCTGAATGTGGCCATCAACCACTAATCCCAAATATTTGATGCAGATAGCATCGCAGTTAGCTGCTTCTAAATCCCCTTTCTCTGAATGTCTGGATTTGAATACTTTATATAATCCTGCAAAACCACCAAGCTAGTAGACATCCAGGGGTCAATTAAAATTGACAGTGTAAAAAACTGGAGTTTTATATTATTCTCATTTATTGGATTTAATGTCAAGAAGCTTTCATTCTTTCCATGTGTTTTAGATTCCTATTTTGACCTTAATTAAAAAAAAAAATCAAATCCATGTGATTTCTGTATATGTTAAGCGTTTACTTTATACAGAATTTTTTCTTTCAATTAGCAATATTTGTATTTGTTTAAAGAAACTGCTATTTATTGCTATAGGTTAAAATGAAACAAAATGTTAACATTACCAAACAACTGTTTTTATATGAAATGTCTATAAATAGAGTATTTAGGCAGAAACCTTTTTTAGAGTAACTTAAACTTTTTTAATGCAAAATGCCCATGACGATTGCAGATGGTTTTATTTACAGTACTTTGAGCTAAATTCAAATTTAGGGCCATGAAAAAAGAAGAAAAAGAAATCAATGTACTACATTCACTCTACTTCACAATTATGCAGTTGTTTGTTTAAGTCTAACATTTTTTTTATAGTATTAAAAGTTTATGATTGTTGCAAAGTATAGAAGGGTACTCTGGATTTGAATACTTTTCCATGATTCATTTAACGTATTCAGAGTAAAATACATCTATAAACCTGAAAGCCAAATTCAGAACAATGTCAAAGAAAATCCCACTACAAATATCATCATTTATTTCTCATAGATATAATCATTAAAGCCTTTCAAACATTACCAGCTTTGCCTCACACACAGCCAATGAGAAAATCTTTATAAAATACCAAGAATAAAACGATTTTAAGGTCAAACTCATCTTCTCCACTCCACCTTTGACTCCCGTTGATCTGCAATTTGCACATGACTTCACTCCTCCACTTTCGCTCTCCACCCACTCTCCCTCTGCTACCTTCTTTCCTTTAACAGCAGGAGAGGCTGTAAATCTTCATTTATGTACTAAAGTGTGAGTAGTTGATACCCATCTGGGAGCTGATCTGGTTGGCAGAGAAAGATGCTGCACTCCATATGTGTTCTTGGCAAAAGGGTTTGGATCAAACACTTTTTTGTCAAGTAATTAATAAAGAGGCTTGTCACAACCTGTGAAGACTTAGTGGGGATATGATTACATGGTGCGCATGAGTCATTATATAGTGGCAAAACACAAAGCATTTAGATTAAGTAACAGACATCAGAACAGGTTTACCTGAATGAGAAAATAATGTTAGGGGTCTTATGGAGCAAGTGTTTTAAATAATTAAGTAAAAACTCTAAATACATTTAGAAAATAGTGAATAAAGAAAACTATTGTCCACAATCTGTTCAGACATCAGTTTATGGATTCACCATCATAAAACAACAGAACACAGGTACAAGTCTCCGCTTCCCCTGATTGTACAGAACAGCAGCCAAATATAGTCGACATGTTATGTAATGCTGTTGGTCATTGCAGGGTGGAAAATATATTTGGTGTGTAATGATGATTTATCAAATAGTACTTGATATCAAACACTATAACTTAGTTCAATGGAGAATTATTTTCATTTTTACCTGCTCAATAATTAATTACAGTAAACATGCAAAGTAATAAAAGGAAGAAAAGTACATTGTTAACATTACTGTAGGTCCTAAAAAAGGGTATCACGTATGTTTGCCTTCATAAAAACAGTTACACATTCTCTGGATGTCTTAATTCTGTTGATCAAGATACATTTTTTGTTTATTTCAGCAATGAAAAAAGGACTCTCAATAAAAACTCTTTGCTGTTTTTAGCTAAATTGAAAAAATAGCTGTGCCAAAATCTGTGATTGGGCACACTTATATGTTAAGTCAAATCAAAGTATTTGAATGGTACCATTCAAAACATGTCATCTAAAGATGTTTTAGAGAGTATAGTCAATCAAATTATACAGCCAGACTTTTTTTTTTTGTGTTATCTATGGAAAGAAAACTAATTGTATCAAGTCATTGACTTACAGATTTTGCTCGTCCTGGATGAGAATGATGCGATGGTGCACAGTTGAAGGCATTGCCTCACACCGGACACCCATGTAGTCACAGTGGGAAGGAAAACTGCTCTTTCCCAGGACGAACCCTTTAGCAGAGCCTACCTAAATGTGAATGGCCATCTGCCATCACCGAGGGGGTTTTGAGCAGACAGAGCATACACATGAAAATTCAAATGACAGATCCATGAACACTTGCAACCTTCTCAGAGCTCAAGCACACTGCTCTAACCGACTACATCAACACATGTCATCTCATGGCACTTTACAGTGTTGTGATTTTATATTATATGCCAATTCAGGTTGGATGCCATATTAATGGTGTGGATAACTGTTATATTCAATTCCCAGCCAGCTGGGAATTTTTATTTCTGATACTTTAAGATGTTTATTGCCCTCCCTGGTAGTGGTGGTACATGTCTTATTTAATCAGATATTATTTTGGCTGTTATATATTGTTTACTACTAGCTGTGTGTTAGAACAATAGATGAAAGAGTGATTCAAGCTCAAATCATAGTTAAACTACAGATGCATCTTGTGTTTGAAAACCAAAGTATCTGGAACAATTTAGGATATGATCAAATGAGCTTTTCACTAATTTAGAGAAATTGGAATGTTTTTAGTCCAATTGACAATGCAAATCCATGAGGTAAATAAAACATTATTTGGCCAAATAATGTTTTATTAAATTATTTACTTAATCAGGAACCAAAAACCGTTAGTCAAATGATTATTTACCCTCTTTGAAATAGCTAGCAGCAAACAGACATGAAGACTCCATTAAATGACTTTTGGTCTTACTTGGTAATCAAAATGTAATGAGCATATGAGGAACACATGAACACTGAACATTGCAGGTTTGGACCTGAAATCTGCTCACCCAGAAACAAAAGACTGTCTCTAAAGATACGAAGCCAACTGTCAAGATTTGATTGACAATGGAGTCCTGAAGGGGGTGGGCATCTCAGAAGAGCTGCATTGCCAGCTGCAACTAAGCATCTTGTTATTCTGTGTAAAGACCTGCATGCATGAAGAAACCATGTGTTGTCCAGACTGCATCATACTGTAGATACTGGATTATCAGTGCCAACTCTACTGTAAGAAAAGTCCTGTTTGACTATGTGATCTGCAAAAATATTGAGGAAAACTTCTAGATCCCCCCGAAAATGGTTGATATGTCACAGGAAAAAAATATTTTCAGACAAAGCTCCATTTATAGATGTTGGAACTGATTATTAGGACTCTAATGATGTCAAAAGAGGCAGAAGGTTTACTCAAACGGTTTGGAGTGATATGTTTTTGTCCAAAAGATCATGTTGTTCATTAGAAAGTGGCTCAGACCCTTGATGCAGATTCTTGAACTAAAGCATTTTAGAAGACTAATCTCTAGATGTGGTCTCCTCCATTAGTTCAGACTGTGGGACAACGTTTGTGGGAGCCAGAGAACTAAAGGAAAATCTGACTACATTGAACCAAAGCAAGATCCAAAGACTTCTGGTCCAGTATTTGGACAGTATTTGTTGGAATTGTTTGAGAAAAGAAGGATGTTGGCAGATGGGAACAGTCCTGACAGTCAATGTAGATGCATGAGGCTATGAGTTTGTTTAGTGCACCTTCAGACCAAAACCAGTGTGCTGAAGGCTTCCGCAGACTAAAGACATTTTTTTGTTTCTTTTTTTCCCGTCTCTAAACTTTTTTCAAGTTTATCATCAAGAATAAGGTAGAATAACTTAAAGGTGTAGTGGAGGATGTTCTTTTTTCTCAATATAAGTGATCCTTGTAATTGTCAATCATTTTGATGATATGTTTACGTAAGGCCGTCCTATGTGCTCGTCCCCATTTTCATTTACAGGTGGTGAGTCTGACAAAGTGAAAAAAATGACAAATCTTCTTTTGAAAAGTAAGTTTGTATGAGTGATGCAAACAGGAACTTTTAAACAGCGTGCATTAAACATGCTGTTGCACAAGTTTAATAGGCGTTCCCTCTCAGGAGCAGGTACAGGGTTTTTCATGTACATTTTTTTTTTAAAGTTACATTTCACATTGATGTTTTTGTATGATTTAAGTTATTTAGAATACAGTCTCGTTAATTAATTTGTTTTGTTTATATATTTATTTTCTTTGGGATAGGATTTTTTCCCCGTAAATACATAGGCTTTAGGCAGCATGTATAAGCGCTTCTGTGGCCATATGTTTTTTTTTTTTTTCACCAGCCAGTTAGTCAATCAGCCAGCCACAGTCAGGCAGCCAGTCACTCAGCTGCGGTGAGCAGATGAAGAAATCAGTGAATCAAGTTAATGCAGCAATTAGACTTTGTGAGTATGTTTAGTTTTTTCTTGCCAACAAACGTGAAATAAATCTACAGTGAAACTGCTAATTTTTTCTTTTTTGGGCCCTTTGTGTGCTGCGTCTGTATAACATCATGGTTATACTCAGTGAAAAAAGGATATTGATTACAAATACATTTACAGCATCTAAAATAATTTCTGTCAGTAAAAAGCTCAAACAAAAGTTAAATGGTCAATAAAAAGGAAATATGCTTCTGCTACATCAATAATTGCACCACCAATAATTTTTTAAAGAATTATTAGTTCCAGTTTATTAACATGGAATTGTTTTTTGATTTTGCTAAGGCACTCAGATTAAAGGGCGGGATTTTGTTTACATTTTTTGTGTGAGAGATTATGCTAAATCATTAAATATGTTATTTTCGCACATCTTTAGTGGGGGTGCATTGAGATTGTTTTCATTTAATTTAATATAATCTTAAAATAAAAAAATGTGACAGTGAGAAATGGAATCAATTTTAATGAGAGACCTTGAGCAGAACCACTCCAAAAATGCAAAAACTGCAAAATGTTTAAAAGGATTGGAAGCTGACCGCCACATACCTCCTGGAGAAAATATAAGTGTACACCAAGCAGCTCGACTTATGGCAGCATAACTAAAGTAAATGGATCATTCCGGGTCAGCTATAAGCCTTATCACAAAGAACCCTTATAAGCCTGTGAAAGGATTCCTTCCTCCTAAACCCAAACTAGCAATTGTCCAAAACAGAGTTTGATACTGATGAGCTCAGTAAGGTTTGTGAATTCAGAAAAACATAAGTTAACCTGAAAATCTACACAGAATTCAGCTGTTGGCAAAAATATATAGTAGTTTGAGCTCTTGAATACTGTCCTAGGCTGGCCATAAGATTTTCATCTGTGTCACTAAAGAATATCATAGCTTTAAGAGAAAATTAAACCAATTATTTGTATACCTGTATTAAGAAGGTATATAGCAAATTTCAACATTGAATAAGAAAAATATTCATACTGATTACTTTTCAGTTTCCATTTACCTTACTGATTTATCTTCATTAAATGCTAGAATGAAAATTGAATGATTTTTTTTTTCTTCTTACTTTTGTGGATTCACAAAAATGTAAATTTTTCATTATATTTGTTGAATTTACTCATGAAGCCATTTAAACTGTGTCAAGCGATTTGGGTATCCTTCAACAGGCACAAATGTTTCCTCTTCATAGAAGAGGAAACATTTGTGTAATTGAGTCAGGTTTGTAGGTGACCTTACTTGCACTCAGTTTGCACTCAGACCTTAAATTTATGTGAAACTTAGACTGAGGGCTTCTTGATGGCCACTACAAAAGCATTAACCCACCTGTAAACCACTTTGTAACTTGTCGCTTAGGGTTATGCCAATGATTGTTGTCCAGTCTGAAGACCTTTTTGTACTAGTGATTAAACTTATTGGTCAATATTTTGGAATTCTACAGTATTTCTTGTCAGATTATATTCCTAACGAATTGTCTCATGGTGTGCACAAGTCCCTAATCAGTGTTGCACCTATACTGATACCAGTATCGGGCGGGGCCCAGATCCAGCACTAAAATGGTGGTATCGTTATCAGCGAGTACCAACAAATAGGGCACCGATACCATTTTGAGAGCCAAAAGTTTATTCAACTGTTGTCACCTATTCCAGGTAGGCAATGTAAAGTTCTACTGGATTCACTTTGCATTAGTCTTTTTCCTGCTTCAGAAAAGTAGGCAGCAGCTTGACAAAGCAATGATGGCAATTATTTTACATCCAAGTAGTATGCAGTTCTTCATATATACACACACACACATCAAAATCAACCAGATGGTATTGGTATCGGCCAATACAGCACAGCCAGGTATCGGTATTGGGGCCAAAAAATGGCATCGGTGCAGCACTATCCCAATGCAACAAAACAGGCACTCGCAACAAAATGCTGCCACCTCTAAATTCACTGTTTGAATTGTTAATTTCTACTTCTTTCTTAAAAATGTTATTATGGTCATTATGCTCACACTTCAGCTTTAACTTGTCAAACTATAAGGTATTTCTCAAAAAATGATCTACTATGTGCTTGGGTGCATTTGCATACTGGCTTATTCCCCTTTATGTGATCTTTCTTCCCATGTCTGTACAAGACTTGCTTTACCTTAATTTATGACCGTCTCCACATGGTCTTTAGTGTTTGTTCTGAGATTCATTTGCACATTTCACATCAAGGCACATTACTCCCTGAGACAGGAAATCTATCTATTTCCATTCCGTTTCATGGTGGGATGTTTATATTGCATTCCAACCTCTGCAAATTTGTTTGTTTGAAGATATTTTATGCAAATAAGGTTTTGGCTATTATCAGACCATTCGATTTCTTTGTTGTGTTTATTGTACTGTTCAAAGTATTTAACCTCATAAAAAAATAAAGAAAACAAGGCTGGTCTTATTATTTTAATCTTAATTCCTTAATTATTTTTCTCATAGTAAGATTATTTTTGGAGTGGTATATTATCAGAAAAGATAAATGATCGATCAAAGATTAGTTGCCAATGTATTAATTAACAGACTTACAAACTATAATCTGTAATTTTCAGCGACTGCAGCGACGTACAATATATAATAATCAATTATCGTTACTTTTGAATTAGCTTTTCATGCCAGATATCATTAGGGGTGGGTATTGGCAAAGAAGTCATGATTCAATTCGAATCACGATTCACATGCCACGATGCGATTCTGTCACGATGCATTATGATACTTGAAATATTGCGATGCATTGCGATATTTTCACTGAACACTGTAAGAAAAAGATACAGCCCTTACCAGTGGCTGACTGGCTGGGTATGATCTGGATAGTGTCTTCAATTGATACATAACTGAAAGCAACTGAATTCATACATAGCTGTATTTATTGAAATGATTTTTGGAGGTATTGCCATGAAAACAATTACTGGTAAGAAATATTATTATTACTGGCGTGGACACACTGACAAAAAGATCTTAGGATTCATCAAACTTAAAATAACAAAATAAGGATAATCAGTGCCGTTTACATGGCCTCAGTGGTCCTTTAAACCAATGAAACGAAAACATTCAAATGTATGACATTTCCCCTTTTGCATCATATCAATTTCGTTTTTACCTTCTTTGTTTTTAAAGCCAAAATGCATCCAAGCATCTGACTTGAAATGTGATGGAGCTGCGGGGCAAATTTTCATAGTGTCCTCCATGTTTATTTCACATGACTCGTCGCAGTATCCCACGGCCGGACATGCTTGTGACACAAGGCAGCGTGCGTCAACACAGCCGCAGCGACATCTGCTGGACTGGAAGTTGTATTCCACTTGATTTGGCTGATGTGCGCCAACCATTAATGTATTTTATTTGTTCATTTTTTATTTTTTTTATAATTGATTCTTGCCTTCAAGAATCGATGCAGTAGATCACAAAAATTAGAATCGCGATGCATCGTCATGACGATTATTTTGCACACCCTTAGATATCATATACCCAACCCTGAATGATTATGCACACACATACAGTATGCTCATAAACACATACCAACATATTTGGTAATCTAGGAGATCCTATTTTTGTGTGGGAGCAACTTGGAAGTTTGTGATGTGATTCTTTCCTAGATCATTTACAACATGGATGTGCTGATTAGTCAATTGCTGAGTTTATTTAAACGTTAAACAGCGATCACTCTATAAATCAGCTAACCAGTATGAGAAAAGAAACTGAAAATATTTTCTAGTATTCAGATTTTGATAATGCTAAGCCTTCTCCTTCTGGCTGTATGCCAGTATGGGAAATGACATGCAAGTTTAGGACAGCAAAATTCCTGGTATTTTTATTTGCGTTACTTTTGAGAAGTTTAATTTAATGATGTCCCTGTCAGTCTAAGAGAAAAATGATACAGGCTCATTCATAAATATTAAGCTGGTTTATAGGTGTTAAAAAACAAAAAAAAAACAAAAACACAGTGATATGTCAGATATAATGCAACATAACATACATGATCTCTTTTACGGTATATAGTATTTCAAAATACAAAATGTATACTGGTACTATTTCAAGCTAACAGTATTGATAATAATAGGATCCCAAAAATGTGACAGCCTTTCTGCAGGATTGTTTCTTAATTGTTTATATAAGAATCAGACTTAACATTACATTTTACTTTTTGAAATTGTATGTAAGACTAAACAATTCCAACGTTGACATTGTCTGCATTCTTTGCCATCTTATAATTGTGATTGATGCAGTTAGTCTGGTTAGCATTACCAAAACCATAGTCCTTCTGGGTTTATTCTCATCTTTATTTAAATTTCCTTTGGGTGCTGTCACATTACCAAGTTCAACATATTACATAATGAAGAAGGTTAAGGTATTAAAGGAAAATATTCTGTACTCCATTTTTTTACTGAAAGTCTTCCACTGGCTGCCTAAATTACCTCAAATATGTCTTAACTTGTTTAGAAAATAAAACAATAGTAATATGTTAATAACAGTCCTCTCGATTCATTTTAAGTAAATGATTGCCTCAACAGATGTACAGGGTGATCAATAAAGTTAATTTGTCAGGCTTTTGCTCAACAATGATTATCTTCTACTGTTACACACCAATCAGTTGTATTACAATTTCATCTTTCATTTTTTTCTCAATAGTTGTAATTTCCTCATGCCAATAAAAATGTGCAAAAACAAGATACATTTTCTTAGTATGTTTTATGCAGAACTATATGAGACTGGGTTGTCAGGAGGAATATATATATATATATATATATATATATATATATATATATATATATATATATATATATATATATATATATATATATATATATTTATAGATATATATATCTATAAATATATATATATGTTTTGCCTTTAAAGGGTTTAATGATGTTCCTTGTCTTGATATGAAGCAACACTGAAGACAATGTGCATCCTAGAAGATAATGTTCTAGATTCTGCTCCTTGGAAAACCACATTCAGGCCAGGCTATTTCTGAAACAAAAACCCCAGGCTACAGACCTGTTTTTTAAATCTGATTTTAATTCAGTGAGTACGCTTTTTTTTTTTACCAAGCCAGGGTCAGCCATCATGACTGTGCCCAATCTTCTTGTTGGATATGAGTTATGACTTGAGTAAATTTTGTAAATTGCGTACAGGAGTATGGTTCACTTTAATTGACCTGGCTGTGCTTTACTTGATTACCTGTGTCAAAAAACAGCAATTAAGCTTTTTTTTGTAAATATTATGAAGATTTGACCCATAAGGTCTGCTTCCCTTTACCGCAGAAGTTCCTACTTAAGTATAAGCACTGTACAGTCATTTATCGTTTGCATGTTAATTGCTTTATGGTGCACTTTGAATTTATTGCAAGTGAAGATATCACATCCAACATGATATGCAATTTCTACAGCCCTGACAAAAAATACTGATAGAACTAAGCAACAGACACTCACCAAAACACCCTAGCAAAGGGTTTACATTGCTTGCGGT
This sequence comes from Cyprinodon tularosa, assembly GCF_016077235.1. Lineage (NCBI taxonomy): Eukaryota > Metazoa > Chordata > Actinopteri > Cyprinodontiformes > Cyprinodontidae > Cyprinodon > Cyprinodon tularosa. The sequence goes on along the minus strand of NW_024038974.1, from coordinate 2,000,088 downwards.
TCTGCTGCGTTCAGCACTTCGTTTTCATTCGTGTAGATGTAAATTTACACTGCACATATGTTGTGCACCCTTGCATTCCCCTGAAAAGTAAGTGTAAAAATAATCATATAATCACATAATTTGTGATGGATATCACAAATATCCATCTTAGGAATGGTTTTTTAAAGATTCTAAATAAGAAGTGCTAAATTTTGAGGTAAACAAAAATATATGTAATAATATTAATGTGCAACCAGGTTCATTAATACTGTCATCTCTGACAGTCCAAATATGTTTATACATGCACAGAATCTCTGTCTCAATTTTCAACTGATTTTGAAACATACTAAACAGACTCAAACGTGATATTTAAGTTTAAGTTTTGTGTTGTTTTGTAATGAAAATATGATTGACATATTTATAAAGGCTCATAAAAAGTTGTGAACAAGCTCAAAACGCTGATGTTTCGAATAAATATTGCTTTGCACCTTGTATGAAGACCTGCTTGCATATGTAAAAAAAGATTGCACATGTTTTAACACACACACCTTTTAAAGATCAGGGCATAAGATTTTAAAATCTTTGTGTAAATATTTCAAGAGGAGATTTTAGCAATAGCTTGTGTATCTGAAAATCTAAATTACCTTTGTCTATAATGGGTTGGTATTCACTGGAGAGTTCAGATAAGAGTGGAGTAGTGTAAACTGGGGGTTATTTGGACTTATTTCTCCTTGAAGTAAGATTTATGATGCCAGTAGAGCAAGGGCATCTACTGCAGCTGAAGGTCTAGTGTCCCAACACTACTTTCTATAGATCACCAGCCATCATAAATGTGTGTGACAGCTAAATAGGAGAAGCCAGTCTCAGGCAGACTATGCCAGGCTCCTTTTTATAATCATTCTAGTTTACTTCAATCCCAATATGCACTTTTCATCAAGGCCGTGGAAAAAGTAAAAGCTGTAAAAGATGGTGCCAGACACCATTTTATTTTCCTGTCACTTATGTTGATCATCTCTTATGAGCTGAATGTTAGCAGGCTCTTTAATTAATGCTGTTCCGTAATACATTTTTCTTAAGCATATACTAGATTACATTTGTACAAACATGCATTAGCTATTGTGCTGAGTTCAATAGAAATATTTAGCCTATAAAAAGTCTGTGGGGATAAAGAGCCACAATCTTAATAAAATCAAGTTCAGTAAACAAAACAAAAAAATAAGAGTCCCTCCATAACAACTATTTTTTTTTACTTGGGGAAAAAAGGCAAAACATATTTCAAAATATTTTACTCATTACAAAGATAGTGTTCGTTTTTTTAGTTTTGATCGGTTTTGTTTATAAAGAATCAATTATGAGTAGCTATTTAATGGCTGGGTTTAAATGATTGTTTTTAATATTTCTGGCCTCCTACATCTCCCCAGCCATCTAGAAGCCCACACACAACCTGCACACAGAGCAACATCACATGGCACTTGTTCAAGCTTATCAAACTGGGTCTTTATTTGATGCTTGATTCATTTTGTGGCTGCTTGTTATAACTCAAACAAGTGTATCAATTACTTTTTCTTCTGAAAGTTTCTATTTTTTTTATTTCTAAAAGAAGATGATCAGTCAGGTCTCTGTGTTTTATAGTTTTATGTTCTGTCCATGCATTCAATGGTTTCTGGAGGGATTTTTATTCTATTTAACTTCAAAAATATATTATCTTTGGCTAAATTTGGTTTATAATTCCTATAAGTGATTCTTTTGTGTCTCTCTGTGTGTGATCAACAGTACCTAACCCTCTAATTACTAGCCAATGAGTTAGCAACTAACAGACAAAGAGCATACATTTTTAATGTCAACAAAAGCTGCAGAAAATAAAAATTCTTATCAGAGTCTTAAATCAGACAAGAAGTCAGACTGACAGACATAAGAAGACTGACAAAAACCTAGGGCTGATTACACATAATATAAAATATAAGATTTTAACTATTTAAGGAAAGGGTATTAAGTATTGTCCATATGCTATATGATATATATTTATATATATATATATAAACATATATTTCTAATTATTTGAAAACTAAAAATAGAAATATAGTAAGTATTTTTAAAAATTCTTTCTGTTGTGAAGTAATCTGTAATGTCTCAGATAATTTTAGAGTTGATATGCTGCCATTAATATACAGACAGGAGACCAAATGCCCATGGACAGAGCCGAATAAACCTGCAATAGATCACAACAATCAGACATGACATGATGCAGAGCTGCACATCAAACATGCTCTGCCATCCTAAATAGGAAGGGATCTTTCAGGCCAAAAAAGAAGTAAGAAAAGTAGCACTTATCATTTATTATTTTTCATGACTCCACATTATTACTCCACATTATTTTTGCATTGACTCTGCATAAGTGTTCAGGCAAATGAGTTTTCATTAGGACATTAAAGAAGTATAACTTCAATACCTATTATACTAAAAAAATGAAATTGAGCAGTAAATTACATTTAGCAGACTGAGATTTTGACATTGACTGTGTGACATATAGGGTCATAATATATTGTATTTACTTTGTTATTTATCTTGTTAACGTTGATGACTTGCTTACAAAAGTATTCTGTGCATTTCTCCAGATGTTGTTTCATTATTCTAAATTTTAATGTGCTGGATTTGGAATTTATTTTATACCATCAAACTTGGTTCATATTTTCAAAACAATTAGCAAAGATTAATCTGACAACTATTTAGTGCTTTTTTTATTTAGATCACAAACTTATGTTTATGGTTGTAAATAAAAAAAAAATATGTCCAGGAAGTTTAGTATTTTGTTTAGTATTTTCCTTTTTTTGCTCATTACTAATGAGAAATAATGAGAATAAATAATAGGTTTTTGTCTGCACAGATCCTTCTATTTCTTCAAAGCTAAAGGAAACAGAAACACAAGGATTTTAACAGGATCCCAGAATTAAATATGTGTATAAATGTTGTATGAGCTTTACTGATTATCATGGAATGCATTACTTCTTGACTGCAAACTGCCAACCCAACTGTCATTGTGACTTTAGCGCATCTGCATGCATTCAGCTGGGGGTCGCTAATACTTGCTAAGTACCAGCTTCATAAGCTTTTATATAACGCATGCTTACCTTGGTTTTGCAAAGCTTAATTTTATTGCAGACACTCCTGGTTTGATCTTTTATATGCCTGCCATAACAGAGATTCTTCACATTGAACTATTCTTGTCTTTTTCCTGTCTTGTATTGTTCCTTTGTGTTATTTTAACTCTTTTCTTTTGCAGAAAACTGAGGATATATTTATAAAACCATCCACAGTTTTTATTTTATTGGGTTGTCTTTTATTTGAGTATTTCTTTGATCCTGTTATTCTTCATCTAAATTAGTCTCTTCACTTCTTTTGCTTTAACTCTCTTTCCATTTTTCTTTTCCTATATCAGTCCTATTTAAATTTAAACATAAAAAGTATGTATTGTTTTTTTTTTCCCCCTGTGTTTCTTCCCTGTGTTTTTATTGAAATTTATTTCTTTTAATTCTGTGCTTGGAAAATGTCCTAATCCCAGTTCATTCTGTTATGGCACTGCTGCAGTCCAGGATGATGCTGCCCCAGGTACCCAGGAGTACATTATGTTACGGCAGGACTCCATCCACTCTGCGGATATAAGGAGTAAAGGGTCCCCTTTTCGTGCTAAGTGTCACGAAATCTTCTGCTGCCCACTGAAGCAAGTTGTCCTCAAAGAAAGCGCAGAGCCAGAAGGTTTGTGTGCACCCCCTTCTTGTCTTAATATACTGATACTCATACTTGCTGCTCTTTTTCTTAATCTCCTATATCATGCACTGTCTAAACTGATATTTCTACACTTCAAACTAGGCTCTCTTTCATTCCTGCACTAATTTTAAACAGCATGACGTCTGCCTATTCCCATCTGGCTCACTTGTGCATGAGCACGTGCTCGTGTGCTTTAGCACAGGGTACAGCTTAATGCTTAGGGGGTATCTCCCATTAAAACTGTCTTTAGGAAAGGTTGTCTCTCATGCAAACACATTGGTTTAGCATGCCTCTGTATATGTCATAGTCTCTATGTATATACATAGTAAAATCAGAAAAAACAATATTAGACCACCAATTTTGTTTAGACATGTTCGTTTTGTTCTTAAAGTAAAACAAGAAACTGGAGAACACAAGGGTGGTCTAATAATTGTTTCAATAACTGTATGGATGTATATATATATATATATATATATATATATATATATATATATATATATATATATATATATATATATATATATATATATATATATATATATATATATATATATATATATTTATGTATAAATGTATATATATATATATATATATATATATATATATATATATATATATATATATATATATATATATATATATATATATATATATATATATCTCTGTGTGTGTGTGTGTGTGTGTGAGTGTATGGCTCTATACTGCTTGAGTTAGATTGAGGAGCATTGTATCTGTGACCCCTGCACAACCCTCCCTTTGTCAACCCATTAACTCTGTCATTGGCACCCTGAGGCACAGGCAGAGGCTAAAACAAATTGCAAAAAGAAAAGGGGTAAAGATGGAGGGTTTTGCAGACCTAATGAGTACAGTGACAATGCAGTTTTAAAAAGGTACATCTACTCTTACAAGCATGTATATATATATATATATATATATATATATATATATATATATATATATATATATATATATATATATATATATATATATATATATATATATATATATATATATATATATATATATATATATAACCAATGTTCCCTTTAAGCTGCGCACCTGGGCAATTACACACTGCTAGACGTACACCAAAATCTGTGTACAATAATGCATATGTGTGTAAACGCTAAAAATCTGTCAAAAAAAATTACAAAAAATTGCAGTGTCAGCACACATTTCATTGCGCAAAACTGTATTAGAATAATCAATGGATCATTATTTATACCTATTACTAATATTAGATGACGTCATACATGCACCGCTTTGTTTTTAACAGATATAAATATAAATAATATAAACGTGGATGTCTGGGGGACAGTGATTCGCCTACATGTTATGAATGCTGGTGTACCATAACGAAAAAAATTATGAACGGTTTAGTTTGTGCTTTCAAGTCGTTGCCCATAGGAAGATGTTACTTGGATATAACAAAACCGAAATATCTTCAGAACAGCTCCAAATAACACAAAACTCATATGGGTGAGTAGAACATGATGTAATTATGTAAAATCAAGGGGCCAAGTGAAAAAAAATGGCAATTCCCTTTAATTTAAACACTTATCATTTATTTAACAGTATGTAATATTTTTTTTATTTAAAGTACTTTCAGAAGTTTGTATTTTGAATATGACCAGACTTTTCCTTTAAATGTTTTAATGTTAACAAAAAGTTATGTCTAAAAGGTAAGGCGTCTCATCTCTTCATGAGCAGGACCCTCACCCTGACCAAAGCAGGACTCTGACAGATAGCATACTACACATCTCATTAACATTTTTTATCTTAGTGGGCCAAATCACTTAAATTTAAAGTAAACTAATGGAAATTGCTGCTGTAATATCCTATTGTTTTAATAAACAATGTAACTATGATCCTGGTTGTATAACAATTTTAATATTGATGTATGGCCTCAGCGTGAACATTGGCTCACAGTGGTTCTCAGTGAACTCAGGGGGCTTGTGTGTATGCCCAGACACATGGGAATTAGAGGGAACATTGGTTACAACCACAACATTTAAAATATGTCATTAGGATTAAGTATTAGTATTAAGTGTTTGATTGTTTTGCTTGCAAAAATCAGATAAGTGATAAATACCGTTCTATCCATGCTTTTTTGTATCCCACACTCATACTTTATAAAACAAAGTGTAACCAAATGCCTTCGCGAGTTACCTGATTAGCTATTGAAATTAACATGTGTGTAATTTGTCACTGTAAACATGGCTTTTCTGCAAGTATTTCTCATATTAATCTCGTAGCAAATAGAGGTTTGGGGCCTACATGTACGATACAGTATTTGTTGGAAAACTAATGCTATGCATCATTTAAATTACATCCTCCCAGATGTCAGAATGATGGTGGCAGCGTCACGCTGCACTGTTTTTCTTTAGCAGCAACAGGGAAGGTGGTTACATTTAATAGAAGAATGGAAGGAGCTAAATCCTGACATTTCAGGCCAATCCTTAACAATAAACCTTCCAACAGAAGAATTTGGTTTCAGTGGAGTGGTTTAGATAAAAGTCTATTCATTAATTAAAACTGACTGGTCCAGTGTAACCTTTAAAATTCAGAAAGCAATTCATCATTTCGGAATATCTTTAGTTCCTCCATGTGACAAGCTAATAGTGATGTGCTGTTAGCTCTTCCATATGTAAAAACAGGAAAATAAATAATGCTTTACAAAGTGGCAACATGGGGGAGCAACAAAAAATTATTGTTATATTTTTATAAGGATTTCTGTCTGCAAAAACATTAGAAATCTATGTATCATTTGCTTCAAACTTAATTCAATTCCATTAAAAAATAACCTTTTGATCGCAAAGGAAAATTAAATGACATTGTTACTCACTGCACAGGTAGGCACAACTTTCTACTGGTATCCAAAATCCCCCAAATATGGCGAGAGTTTGTCGTTTTTGCATGACAAAAATTAAAAAAGTTCAATGAGTGTTAATACTTTTGGGTGGTACCCTTTTATAACTTTCATTTTCTTCCATCCGTGCTAAAAACGTTTTCCTTCTCTCACTTTTACCGTCATCTGATTTTCCTTATTTGAGGCTTGTACATGCATGAATAATTAGCACAAAGTTTTGGTGCTTCCAGCCTTTGTTCAGATAAGAATGTCTAGTTAAAGAAATATGTTAAATCAAAATGCATGCAGCCCTGCTTTTACTGACACTTAGGCTCCTATACACTTATACATGCAATCTGGTCATCAATAGAATGTCAAAATTGTAGAAACTGTCTTCTTTTGCAGACTTTCTGAAAGGTAAGAGATGAACTCTCTACTAATGCATTTGTTGCAGTTTTTTGGTTGGCTTTTGCTACATCTAAAAATGTTTCATATTTTTGCTGTATATCTGCAGTAAGACATCAGTTAAGCTGTTGATAGCTTCCTGTGTACCCTCTGAAGAGCCTAAGCACATGTACTTATGCTTGTGGGAAAGAGAGAGGAGGGTGAAGAGATACAGGAGTGGTGTATTAGCAGAGGTCTGCCTGGAGAAGCACAGATGTATTATTCAGTTTGTCTGTAGCTCTAGTTGGACGTGACTGAATTTACAAAGCAAGGAGGGGAGACTACAGCTCTTACGTAAGCTGTTGAGAATACATCATTGATGTTGGTGTATGGTGTGGATGCAAATTACGTAGAACTGTGTGTGGAGAAGGCACATGGAAACAGTCCCCAGTGTAAAACCAAAAATGGCACACTGAGAAAAAACACAAAGCTGTGACAAGATTGTGCTTAATTTTTTTTACTTTTATCAGAAAAACTCATTGCTTTGATCGTGTTGCTATTGCGGCACAATCACAACCGGTTGCTAACGGATTCTACATGTAACGGTATTTGGTAATGTAAGGTTTGTAATTCACAGTGCAGAAAGCTAAAAATAGTGCAGTAAAAACCAGATTTGACTTTTGGTCTTTCCTTAGTGATCGGGCTTTCAGTCATTTGCTGATGCATAGCCTTGCAAATTATTTCAATGGATACCACAATTTAGATCTAAAATGCACAACAAACTAGTGGTACACATGTTTGAACTATAGAAACATAGAAGAGGAGTTAAACTTGTATCATTGCATCTCTGTTGATGTACAGGGAGCTAAGGACAGAAAGGTTATGTCCGCCCCTCTTCTCTTAGGCTTGTATCGGGTATCCTAAGCTGTTTTGTTTGCAGTGAAAAACTCTTGATTAGTCAGTGTTGTCATATCATGGTACATCTTAAAATCTTTCTGTCCTTATATTCTATTCTAATTTGTTTTTCTGCAGCAGAAACAACAGATGATGCCTAACGGGCTGATCTGTTTAAATATCCATTCGCAATTCACTTGACTGTAAAACATTGTGTTTACAATTCAGACCATGCAATATACACAAAGACAGACGAATGGGCCTGTAGGGACATGTAAGATCTTTTTAAATGTATTTTAGAAAAATTGATTTGTCAATCTTGTGGAGTAATGCACCATTACTGGTGTATACATTTAAATTCAAACTTCTGTGGTGATTTTTACTTATGTAGGGCCTGATTCACACCAGAGTAAGACTACCCAACAGTGTCCAGAATCTCCACAGTCATGTTATTGTTGCTATAAGCTAGAAAATTTTTAATTTTTATGTGAAACTAACACAGGTTTTCCCTGGCTATTTTTTTGATTCTTGGAAGATCCTTACATTAAAACCCAAACAATTTTATTTTTCTAAAAATCGAAGTAATTTCCCTATAAGTATTACAGGTTTCTACTTCTTCACCTCCAGCTTCAATCTTGGTATGGTTAAGGAAATTACATTAGTGTTTTCCCATATCAGCAGAATTAAAGGATTAAAGTAAATGTTAGCATGTAGTGATCTAAAAGGATTGATGTCTGAATTTTTAGATGTGCAAACTGGTTTGGGTTCAGCTAGATTGTGTGTTCTACAGGCAGTGTGAGAGTGGCCATTAAAAAAAGATGATGTTCAAAGCCATGCAGATGGAGGAAATAATGATAATTATTTAAAGAATAATAAGGAGAATACCAGTGTTGTTTTTGAAAACCATATTAGATTTGGTCTTAGCCTTAGACTTCAGGATGAAAACTATTGAAGTCTTAGTTGCATTTTAGTCATTACGATATGTGATAGTTTTAGCCGATTTTAGTCGACTAAAACTTAAAAAGTTTTTAGTCTAGTTTTAGTCAGTCTTATGTTGCAAAGAAAAGTTAACCTTTACAATTTCGAATAACAACCAGATTCTTTACCAGACTGAGAGCTCTTGCCTAGATATTACAATAGGTCATCATTGCTGTTGGGCAAAAAACTGTGATTTATAGAATTCAAATAATATAGTATTAATAATATTAGATGATAATAATAATATAAAATATGATAATATATTATATAAACAAGTGTCTCACAAAAGCTGTGAAAATAGCATATTGGTTTATATAACAAAGAGACAAGCTAACAAAATGTACACTAAAGGAATGGTTTTAGACATACAGTACAAGGATTCCATCCAAAAGCAAACACTTCCTGATCTACTATGAATAATGCATTACACACAGATCAATAAAATCTTCATTGCTCCAAAAAAGCAAAGAACAAAAACATTCTTCTTTCTACTTTGGAAATGTTGGCTTTATTTCAATGTACCCCCCGGTTACTGCGGCTCAGGGGTCAAAGTAGATTTAAATTCACAGGTTTTGATGTAAAGAACACAATGAGAACCTACATAATTGCCTAGTAATGCCATGGCAATCCATACCCAAATTAAATGAATATGTTAACAAAAATGTTGACACATTCAAAGGAAACATAGAAAATGTTTTAATGGCAATACAAGGAAGCATTTACATCATATTTATTTTAAATAGATAGAAATGAGAACAGAAGAGAAGAGAGAGAAATATTCAAAATCTTTTTATCTGGCTCTTTATCCAAAAATAAACAGTATGCAATGAAATATTTTCTTTGGATATAATTAAGGGATTCCTTTTTATAGAAATTAAAGAATGGTTAGTATCACCTCTTGTGAGCTGGAATAAATAAAATCTTAATAGTTAGACTAAAGGATTTATTACGCTTGGCAGAGAATGATCAGCCACATATAGTTTATTAAGTAGCGATGGAAGAGCCGTACTGCTGAGAGCAAACCGTCATTGTGGACATTAAAGCGCAGACTTCGAGCTACGGGCGTGCAAAGATGCATTTCTGCACAAGCACAGATGGAAGATCAGAGAAGTTTGTCAGAGTTTAGCATGCAGTAATGGACCATTATTTTCTTCCCTGCTGCTGCTGCCATGATCCATCTGTGGTCATGCAGAATCTACACTGCAGCACACCAGGTGGAGGACAGGACCAAACAAGATGCAGCTGCACGGCTAATACTGCTTAACTTGTCTAAAAGATTAAAGCACAATGATTCATTTTAAATGTCTTGAACTAAAATGCGTCCCTAATGTCTTGTATTGTGCAATCAGAAGAGCAGTACACAGAAGAAATAATATTTTGGTGTGTTTTGTACCAACCAGTCCCAAGTAAGCATACGGCAGGTGCAGCCACTTATGTTTGAGCTGTTGTCTGGAAACCTCTTAACTTTACTGAGACTCTAATAAATCTCCCTCTATGTGTAACTGTACCTGATTCTTTCCTGCTGTTAGCTCTAGACCAGAGCAATCTCTAAATACAGGGTGAATGCTTTATTTCAGTTAGTTGGCAAGATCCCCCTTGTTGCAGTATGAACTTTGGTAAATGCACCATACACATCATAGGGACAAAAACACTACAGATAATTAATCAACCTCAGGTGCTGCCATCCAGGTGTGAGGCTGATTATGTAGAGGCTTTGGAATAAGACCTTCATCCTCCTCTTAATTCTCTGATGACTAATCCATGCCTGTGTGCAAAACCCACACAACATGAATCAGCTGCCACTTCTGCTTCTAGGTTAGTCTATGCAGGGACCCAGGGAACACACTGCCACCACTGTGATAAACCATCCCTTTTACGCTTATTAAAGAGTAAAAGGGAATGCCCTGACTTCTTGGTAAAGGAAATAAAGACTTCCTTCAGATCATGTATATATCATCCATGTTCTGGTGGACTCATTGACTCTTCAGCAATCCCTCACACTGAGCATGATTGAATTGAAAGTGGAGAGGAAATCCAGGCAATCCCAGGATAAACCCCTCCATGGTGGATCATGAATCGGAAAGATGAAATAACAGTTTTTTCACTTTTACTCGATGTATTACAACATCCAACTGCCGTTTACGTGGGCATTGTTACTTGAACTATAGCTCTCGCGAAATTTCAATAAAGTCCTCTCGACATCTTAAATAATTGTTGTTGATTGCAGATCTGTCTAGTAGCTTCCATTGATTTTGCTTGTAAAGTAGGAAGAATGGCCTTTGGCTTACTGCTCCGTGACGTCAATGTAGGAAGATGTCAGGACTGAGGTGTTACTATATTTGGGCCAAAATATCTGCTCCCAGACTCAGTGATCATGATGAAAATTATTACTTTTATTTTTTTACTGAATAATGTTAAATGAATTAAATCATAGACTTTTCCTTTAAAACTAGTCTGAGACTGACCCAAAATAAGTCTTATTCTTTGAAGATGTTAAATGTAACTGTTTTAATTTCACCAGTTTTATATGGCTTTAGTCTTTGGTGATTAATTAAGTTATTTCAGTTGGAAACCTTCTTGGGATTAAGCTACACTTTAGCTTACTTCTCGGAATCTTTATCAAAATCATGCTTGGACTCTGGTTTGATTATTTTATTTAGATAATTTTCTGTCAGAAAAAAAATCTAATACCAACTCTAAAGCTGAATCTTTGGCCTTAATTGTCTGTTAAGTAAGAAGAGTTGGTAAAAAAATAAAAAAAATAAATCTAGCATTGAAAACATATAACCTGCTTTAAAATGTAATGTTTTAAATGGTGATAGGTCTACATGAAAATAAACTAAGTTTAACTTTGTTCTAATTTTAGACAGTTGTAACCCAAAAAACAACAAACAAAATCAAGATATTCACAGGTGCAGACCCAGTAACAATAAACATTTCTAAATCCACAGTTGATAATAAACAATGAGAAGCAGGTAAAATCGTGCAAAGTCAAAATTCTAAGCCAATTCCCACAACCAAATCCCTGAGATATTAGGAAATAGAATATGGTCTAAGAATCTAATTTCAATAACTTTAAAGTAAGAAAATGAATACACTAACACTTAATATAATGCTCATATGTACAAAAAAGGCTTCTTTTTTTAAATGTATCTCTAGTCATGTGCTCTGTTTATCTAAACAAGCACATAAATTGCTGATGCAGAAATAAATCACGCGTATAGAAATGTCAGCTGGTGATTTGAGAGGATGAAGGTAGGAATATATCAGTGTATAAGCATTGACTCCTGCTTACACTTGACTGTAATGAGATATAAATTTGTCAAGTTAAAGTAACTGTGACACCAGCAGTGAGTATGTTTCCTCCCGAGTAAACAAGGGTAAAGGTATTTAATAGGTGCAATGAGGCACACTGCTGACTCAGCGGCACGGTAATGTGAGACCAGCAGCAAAGTGGCTTCTGACTGCTGCCGTGGTGGAATTTATACACAAACATATATCATATAATTATGCCACTTCTTTGTCATAAAAACTACTCCAAATACACATTTTCTGACTCAGTTGTTTTGGCAGTTTTACCCCTTATTTTGCTTTAGCCTATTTGTTCTCAGCGGCAGCAGAAATATGTAGATAGATCAGATGCATTCTTTCTCCGTGAAATCTCAACACAGTGTCCTAATGAAATAATATACCAAAAATGTGTGTCTTTCCTTCAGTGGCTTTTTAAACTATTTCTTAAGCCCCCAATTTCTCCAGCATCACATTTCAGCACACTGCAACCTACACCAATTTATCCATAGCTGTTTTGGACAAACTGCTTTTATACTTAGTGCATGTTGATTTTTCTTTTTTTTTTCATAAGAGTTACAGCATGAGTTGTAACTTGCCTAACTGACATGACATTTTACCAAACCACATTCAAATGGCATCAATTAACAGAAATATAGTTTTTCCTAATTTTGAGCTGAAATTTATTTCAATTTACAGTATTTACATAGTGCTATTTCACAACACATTATCTCAAGGCACTTTACCTACAGTAGACAATTCAATCAAACCATACAGACAGATTGGTGAAAAATAAGAATTCTGCTTTTACTTCTAATGTAGACCCAAATCAATGTGTCAGACGGGGAAATATCCATCCATCTCTCTATTTTCCATTATGTTTATTCAAAGTGGGGCCATGGGGGATGCTGGTGCCTATCTCCAGCTGTGTACGGGATATTGGCGGGGTACACCCAGGACAGGTCACCAGTCCATCGCAGGGATGGGTATATAATAACATGTAATTTCAGTTGCGGACTGGTAAATTGAACTGAATCAAAATTGTACCAGACAGATTTTGTTTTATATATATATACACACATTGTGTCTTTATCCAAAAAGATCCATGCAATGTATTAACATGATAAAAACATTGATTAACAGCCTCCAGCAGTACCAGGCTCAGTGCGAGCAGCCTTTAGCTCGTACTGAGGGCCTGATTCACACCAGCCTTTAGCCTTGCTAAAATACCTCTTGACTTTTTGAATCCGATCCTGAGGCTGTCAATAGTCATGGCTGCCGCCCTCTGATTTAATGGGGAATTGCTAGTTCAGCCAAATATCCCTATCTCACAATGTTCACAATCTTTAAAAAAATATTCCTGTATCCAGACTATGATCTGAATTACCAGCACAATTTGATGGATTGTTTGGCATGAGGGACACCTCTTTTAAGATTCCATTAAAATCTGTCCATAACTTTTCAAGTTATCATGTACACAGACACACAGACAAACTCTCCTAAAAACATAACCTCCTTGGTGGAGATAAAGATGAAAGTTAAAGCCTAGTTTTCAAAGTAGACAGGGTGTCTGCCTAAAACTGATAGTTGGTTCAAAAGGAGAAGAGCCTGCTTCCCATTATACTTTTACAAATTCCAGGAACCATTAGTAAACCTGTCAGGTCTTAGAACTGAGGACCCAGAATTCAAAGCAGACAGATCGGTGTGATTCACAAAAGCATTTATTGACGTACGTGGGGTCGGCATCTCAGCAACGAGGGCGTCAAATGCCAGAATCTCTAGAGGGAAAACACAAGTGACCACGTAAATCTGACAGGGGGATTACGAGCATTTGAGTCACTAACCTGGTTTTAGAGTTCAGTCTGTGCCCAGAAGAAGGAGTAGAAACCAGACGGATGGCTAACAACAGCATGCAGCGAATGGCGCCCAGAGAGTTCCAGGAGTCGGAGCATATAGACTGCTGAACTGGTTGACGAGCAGATCCAAGCAGACAAAGGAAGGCAGAACTTTCCAGAAGATGAAGCCCAAGCTGGTGTCCAAGAGGTTAACAGGAGTCCAGGTCAGAAGATCAGAAATCCAAAGAAAAGTACCGAGGGGAAATCCAAGTCGGAATCAGAACAAAAAAAAATAAATTTTTTTACTTTACTATCTGAGGTCAATTTAATCCCATCCAAATGAAGTGGCTTACTAATCACTTACTTAATTACTAATCACTTACTAATTTCAGAAACTCTGGTCCAAAGACAACAACTTCTGTCATGTCCGAATTTTAAAGCAGAAAATGTATAGTCATCCAGATTTTTGTATCCTTTAGAAATGCCTGTAGTATTTGTAAAGGGTTTGTTTTATCAGGATTTATGGGCAAGCATAGCGGAGTATCATCAGGATAACAATGGAAACTGTGTACAGATCAACCTTCCTTCACCAAAAAATGCCAGACATTTCAGTCGGGTAAACAACAGAGCAATTAGGATTATTTTTTGTATTTATTCAGGAAATAATTAAGTATATGGCACCTGCTAAGCACTCATTTACTTTGTATAAGTAATTGAATTCTTCATCCAAAATAGTCAACCATTCATCTAAATGTGTGGTGACAACACTAAAAAAGGGATTTTTTTCTGTTACTTCTAACACAGATGCGTTCTATAAGACAGCAATGGATCTTTGGGTGTGACAGGACCTGATGTTTCACATTGGATACTTTGTTTCCTTACATTTAGATGCTTGCAAAACATGCATATAGATATGCCGAAATATGGGCAACATCAGACTGTGATCAGAACTTTAGTGTAATATGATTCTACTTGGCTAGAATTAAAGCTAATTCTATCTGACCTAGATTTTTTATGCTTAGTATCTGCACTACTGATGATTTTTTAAAGAGCTATAAAACCTTTCCTTTCACTGCTAGACTGGTATTTTAGGCCTAGTAACTCACACAGAGAGAATGTAAAGGATCATATAATGTTCACATACAGTTGGTAAGACAATTTGGATACTGAGAGGGTTATGTAAAACACTTTAAGGTTTTACCTTAGGGTGCTTCTTGCAATGTGCCTGCCTACCAACAGGGCTAATGCTGGCTGGCACATGTAGACACTCAATTTTCTTCATTATGTCACCTGCAAATTTGGACAACCCTGAATATCTATAAACTTCTTTAAAAGCCAGACCTTAGATTAAAATATATTATTGTAGCTTTGAGAGAGTGGGCTTTCCAATCATAATACCTAGTTTTACTAAAGTTTATCTTTAAGAATATTCATAGCTTATTGCTGAAAAGAGATCAGAGCTTTTTAAACACCACTGAGAAATCTTAGGACAAATGTATATACTGTACTTTATGTACAGGAGAGACAACTATTTCCTTGCCAATGGCTGTTTGGAGCATTTAAAAGTTGGATTTACCAGTTTACCACCATTTCCGTCTCATACTCAACCTTGCAGAAGCAGCTACATCCAAAATAATTATTAATAATTATTAATTAATAAAAGAATAAATGTCTAAAAAATAAACTTAGAACATAGTAGGCCAACCCTACTGCGAACTTTATTTAGTTTGGCTGTGAGAGGTCGAGTGACTAATTAATTTTATCTGCCTTCATCCCTCAGAATACCCCAGGGATTCTGGAACTTTCTTCAGTGGAATTATGGGAAATTTCTTTCAGGCATATCTTATATTGGTATCACAATATATATTAGTATTGATTTGTTGCCCAGCTCAAAATAAGCTGTTACAGAAGCAGCTAAGTTATTCTAGATCATGGTACATAACATGCTGTTTACCTTTAATAAGTTCCTATATAGTTCTTCCAAATAGTCAAAGTCAAACACACTCTTGGTTTAATGTTTTGTTATTAGTGTACACTACTAGTTCTTATTCTAAAATCAAATTTCCCAGCAAACATATCTGCCACCAGTTACCTACAAGTATATCTATCTCAAATCTCAGGCAAGTTTTGTTTTAAGCCAAGTTTTAATTTGACTTCACCCAACCCCTTTACTATATATTTGATTTTCCTGAAGCTTCCTTTTGCTATAGTGCAAATGGATTTGATGTAATTTCTGAAATTGAACAAAAGGAGGTGGGTTCTCAATTTACTTTTTTTCAATTACTTAATGATTTTCTATGTCAGTTTCAAAGTGGGGATAATGACATCAGTTTCATTAGTCCCCATAGAGGGAGTAAGTTGAGGTGTTGTACCCTCCTGAAATCTAGTTGAATACCCCTGACTTAGTGGCTAAGGAAACCTTAACAGGTGTCTCTCCTCAGCACACTTCAGAGATTTTCTATAGAATTTACTGCGGGTGAAATAAGTTTTGAACATGCAACCATTTTTTCAGTAAATATATTTCAAGAGGTCCTATTGGCAGGAAATTTTCACCAAATGTCAGTAACAATCCAGGCATTCCACACATACAAAAAAACATAAATATCCAGAAATTAAGTTATATGTAATAAAGTGAAATAGGAAAAAGTATCGAACACACTTAGTGAAATTTTTTGATACTTTGTACAAAAGCATTTGTTGGCAATGACAGCTTCAAGACGCAGATTGCTCTAAGCCCCAAGTCATGATGTCCCCAAAGCCAAACTACACTGTTGGCATGCTGTTGTTGGAGGTAAGTGCTGTGCCATTTGACCTCCAAAGATGATCTGTACTATGACATCCAAAGAGTTCAATTTTGCTCTCATCTAACCAGACTATATTCTCCCAGTATTTCACGGGCTTGTCTAAATGTTGTGCACAAACTTTTAAACAAGCTTCATGCTTTTCTTTGGCAGTGGATTCTGAACGCTGTGAGCGTGCATACAGGCCATGGCGATTGAGTGTATTAATGAGTGCTAATTCCAGGTCTTTCTGAAGTTCCCCACAAGAAGTTTTTGGCTCTTGGACAATTCTCCTGATAAATTAGTTTTACTCCTCTGTCAGAAATCTTGCGGCAAGCACCTGGTTAAGGTCAGTTTATGCTAAAATTGTGTTCTTTCAGCTTCTGGATTATGGTTCCAACAGTGCTCACTGGAACACTCAGAAGTTTAGAAATCCTTCTAGAACCAATATCATCATTTTGCAAAGGTCTTGAGAAAGCGCATCACTTTTACCGATCATGAAATGTTTCTTGTGTGATACCAAAGACACCTTTTTATAGGCCATCATTTGGGACTCTACCAGCTGATATTAATTTGCTCTGACAAGGGGGAGGATAGCTTTCTAATTACTGAGATATTTCGGTGCTTATCTTGGCTTTCCATGCCTTCTTTGCACATCTCTTTCTTCACAAGTTCAATACTTTTTCCCTGTGCCATTCTACATTATTACACATACCTTAATTTCAGGACATCTATGATTTGATTTATTTGTATGTATGGATTGCTTGGGTTTTTACAGACATCTGTTGAAAATCCCGTAATTAGCTCCACTTAAAATTTATTTCCTGAGAAAAATGGTGGCGTGTTCAATACTTATTTTACCAGCTGTATGTCTGGTAACTATGATTGCCATGTTAGAAATGAAATTGCTATTGTTTCAGGTAAACCTGTTCTGTATTTAGTTTGCCATATGTGTAAAAACAATTCCATGTAGAGCCCCAGAGCAACCAGTTTTGCTGAAAATTGCCCAGGATATCAAGCTCTTGATGCTGTGCACTCTTTCCAAGGGTCTTTGGGAGAAACACAGGCCTGTAGAACAAAGGTTTCTCAACAATATTTAAAAGTGATCATGAGGTGTTCTTAACATATTCATCTTTTGTTTCTTTTCAGAACCACCTGGATAATTTGTCAAAAATTGGGTGTTACTACCCTCTGTATAAAGCATTTTTCTAGTGTAGGTTTATGTAACATTTAGCAATCTATTCTCTACAGATTTTTGTTTCTAATTGTTAGAAGAGAAAATGTGTTTTGCTAGAAACCAGTTGAGATGTAGAGAACATCTAACTGCAGAGATGCAGTAATCACAAGATGCCCATCTCTGTTACAGATCTAAAACTGAGCTTTTGAAACATATTTACCTACTTCAAAATCTCCCTACGGCAGGGGTAGGCAATGTCGTTCCGCGAGTGCCCCTCCAATTACACTGTCCTGCAGCTTTTGCATGCATCCCTTCTCTAACTCACCAGATTTAAATAAATGGGTAATGATCAGGCCTCTGCTAAACTTACCAACATGCCAAGGAAGTAATTTGGCTCTTTATTTTCAGCTGTGTTGAAGCAGGGATGCATGCAAAAGCTGCTGGTCAGTGGCACTCAATGGCCAACGCTGTTTACCCTTGCCCTACAGTGCAGGGTGGCACAAATAGGTCCACCAGTGTTTATCACAGTTTTTAATAATTTCAATTATTGCTCTGGTTAGATTTCAAAAAGTTTAGCCTAGCATAATTTTTTTCAAATTAATTCCCAACTTCTGCTACTACTCATAAATAGTTGGGGTATGCGTTGATTAAACAAACAAGGTAACAAGAAACAATAACAAAACACTGCAGCTGTACTAATTGGAAATAATGGTAGTGATTTAAAGGGATTTGAAAATAAAACTGTGTTTATGTACCAAAATTGTAGATCATTAACAGGTTTGTAGTTATATCTCATGAAGTGTGGTCTATACTGGTTCCTAAACTATGCTTATCGGGACATATTGATCTTTAAAGTATTTATTTCAGAAGCCTAAGGTTGGTTCTGTCCTAAAAGAATTGTTTTCTTACACCTGTTTTTTTACATACATTTATGAAAGTCTCTCCATGTTTCTTACTGTACAGCTGTAATCTATGGCTGACATTCAGTTTTTCTTGCTAATCTTTTGCTTTGAGATATAATTAGAGGATTCCTATCAGTCTCTGCCTGGATACACTGACAGCCGTTAAACATTTTTCCTACTCTTGTTTTCTCTCACACTCATAAGTACAAACAAAAGGTCAAATCATCAGTTCAAAAGGCATACAATGGAATGTTAAACTTGGAGAATCCCTAAGTGCATGTTTTATATTAGCATTACAGCATCCTTTGTGCACAGGCTCAGCTTATTCCCTGTGTTCAAACTGATGTAAAAGGTAACAGTCAGTCAGTAACTACTGTAGAGCATTAACTGTGATGATTATCACACGTAAGCAGTTATCACAACATGTCACACAACCTACCACACCACATCTGTGCTTCTCATTGCCAAAAATATTCTTAGTATGCAATAATTTTCCTAAAATTTTCTCCTTAAATTCAAACACACACTCATGATGTGTATAATGGGCTGTGCAAAGAGATTTAATTATGGGCATGTCTTCCAAGTCTCTGGCTCAAATTTTAACCAGTTGTGCTTAGACAAAATTTGTTCTGACCTCATGAATATTATGAGTGTACATTTGAGAAATTTACTTGGTTTTATGCAGTAAATTCATAATATTTTAACCAGCATTCACAACAAGGCAGGACAAGCTCGCTAATGACCTGAAGCAACTTATTCAAGGCTAACATTCTGAAAAAAACAATGCTTACACTCATACACAAATACAGCAGTGCATTTTTTTGGGGCTGTCTTCATGTCTTCAATTCTGTTAGAAACCCAAGGATTCAAGAAAAGCAAAAAACAAAACATCAACAAAAAATAAATGAAAAGAAAATTGCCAGGTACTTTTTTCTGCTAAAACAAAAGAGTAAATATACGCAATTAAAGCACTGCTTTCATTCAAGACTGATGTTTGATTGTTAGAAGCATTTGTCTTTTAGATGTAAAATATGGCAAGAAAGAAACACTGCATTGTTATTATAGAGGAGATTTAGCTACACCTGAAAATGTATTAAAATTATTTAAATTACTTAACAATTACTAATTTGTATATTCTAGATCACTTTTAAAGCATTTTCATGCTACACCAACAGACCCCAAAGTATTTTATTTGTATTTTGTGTTATAGAACAACACAAAGTAGTGTATAACTGGAAACTGCGGTATGCATATATTTGTAATCCAGTCTTTTAATCTGTACCACTAAAAATACACACCGAACTTCTTACCTTAAGCAATCACTAGTTCTTTAACAGAGTTAGCCCCTGTGTAATTTGATGCCAGGAGTAAACAATTATAATAATGTTTTAAATACTTCTTACCTCTAGAACAAATTTTCTATTAATCTAAAATGTGCAGAGGCTGTCAGTTTCAATATATGAGGACTAAAAACATTAACTGTATGTTATTGTTTACTTAAGGTTTTGATCAATTTGGCTAAAAAAACAGCTTGAAATATCAGTATATATTTCCTTTATTATCTGTATTTTAACATTGTTCTTTTATTTAGTGTATTTTTGTTTTTGCTTAATTATATCTTTGCTTTGATTTTCTATAAAGCGCTTTGGGTTGCCTTTTTTTTTATAAATGGACCCTTTCAAATAAATTTGCCTTGCTTAGTGTATCAAAAGCAGTTAAGGCCTTTTTATTTTGTTAGATCACATTAATAAAAAAAACAGCTTAAAGGCTGGGAATGCACAACATGTTGACATTTAGATGGGTAGCCTAATGTTAGTCATTTTTAACACATTAGTCTGTTTAATAAACTGTGCTGTTAATAATTATAAATGTTCATTTCCATCTTGGTGATGTTTTTGTATGCGTGTCACTTAAAGAAACACACTTAACATCATCCGTGACATCAACAGAAATTTGATTATTGATATCAGTCAACTAACATTATTTACTACAAAAAAGGTTGAACAGGTGCACATATGTATAGTTTCAAACTGGCAACCCTAATAATTGAGGGTTCTTTCAAGTGACAGCATTAGAGAAGAAACATTCACAGTGGTTGCTGTTTTTTGCAAATATTGCTATGCACAGTATCGCCAACATGAGGGTTAATTTTGTTTTTGTACAAGATATATGGATTCCTCTTCCTAACACCAGACAATATCTGGATTGTGGTAAGGTCAGCCGTAGTTATCGTCTCTATAGACTTAATTGTTCATTGCTGTCTGGAGCTGTCCTGTTTTGCGGATGAGCCAAATCACACGGTGTTGGTTATGCAGACTAAAAACTGGCTGAACTTTTTAAGTTGTATAAATATTTTGCAAGGAGCTGTAGACTATATTAGTAGCAATAGTGTGTCCTCAAACCAGGCTTTATGAAGAAAAATACATTAATTTTAATGTTTTTTGCAATAAAATGTAAATATTGCCCATTAAATCTGTTATTAGATCTGCATTTTTTTTCTTGATTCACTTAATCTCTGTTGACATTACTGGCCTAGTCCACATCCCAGGATTTAGTGCCTTCTGATTCTCTCCTGCAATGTTAAAACCTTGCCCTGCTGCTCTGCCTTTCCTAGAAAAAAACATCAGTTAAATAATGATCCAGCATCCAACTCTAATTCACTCAGCACAAGGTTAATGGGCTTTTCACATAACAAGTTATCACATTTGCACTCAGTTTATTTTAAGTGAGGCACCGCTGGAACTGCCTTGCCTGTGCAGAATCTCTGCCAGCAAAACATTGCTAGAGGAGTTCTGCTGACCGGGGCTAAATGAGGAGGAGAGGCCTTTGTACCAAGTGATGACACCTCAACAGAGTTTTTTGTCGGTGGACACACTGTTTGCTGTGTTTTCTTTGCAGCTGTGGAAGCTGCTTGTGGGAGACAGTGCATATGTTTTCCCAGCCTGTTTGTTCCAGAGTACAAAAAAACACACAGGCATGCAGGTGGCAGTGTTTCCTGTGCAGCTGTGTAAGCCTGCTCTGGCCAGGCTTTCAGCCAGTGCTGCTTATGGCACCTTCCACAACAGCTGTGTCACTGATGAGGGGGTTAATAAAAAAGGACAGAAGTAAGAGGAAACACATTAATGAAATAAAATTACCAGATGACAAAGATTCCCCTTTGAACTTGTCATGTCATTCACCTAAAAAAGATATTTTGTACATTTTCAGCAATCATTCTAAATGATTAATTGTAATATAGACATTATCAAACAAATTTAAATGAACTTTCCATGTGAAATGTTGAGAATATTAACAAAGTTTTCAAACTTTGCCAATCCCTATTGTGAAATATATTAAGAGCAAGCTGAAAAGCAAATGAGTTTGCCTGAAGAAAGAATGTAAACAAATGAGAAAACTGATAACCTTGTCACATAAGTGTGCACATCCTCAAAGTAAAAAAAAAAAAAAGAAGAACCTACCATGAAAAAGGTAAGCCAGTAGAGGCAATATGGTGCTTTAATTAGTTTTCTGCAGGGAAAGCCTAGCAACACAACACAAAAAGCCTGATCTCTTTAGAATTCAACATGATAACTTAAATAACTAGAACTGGAAGTTATAGTTATAGGTCATTCAATCAAGGGTAAAGCTGATTAATTATCAGTTGAACAATTATAACTAATTTGCTTACTGACCAGGGTTCATATTCTCTTCTATAAAAGGTTGGACTCCTGAATCTGGCTGTCTAAAATCCAGTTGTCTTTCACCAATTTAGTAATTTAGATTATGACTATTAGCAGAGTTAATAATCACCAACACCAACCGCATAAATGTGTCTCTGTTCATTCGGATGCACCTGAAAGAAAAGTGAATCCAGGCTGAGTGATAAATCATTCACTGAGTAAAATAAACACAAAAGACCACAGGTTGAAAGACAGTGGTACCTTTATTAGCTAATAATCACACAGTATTATTATATCTAATAACTACACATACACTAAACAATAACAAAAATATGCATAGATAAACAAATAAAAGTGGAAGAGGGGTTTAAGAGTCCGTTCAAGAGTTTTAAATGCTTAATGCATTGGAAGTGTCCTTTAAAATGGCAGCAGATAAATGTGAATAAATCCTGATGCAGAGATTTTAAATGCAGTTAAAACAGTGCAATTTCAAATGTTTTATGATATATATATATATATATATATATATATATATATATATATATATATATATATATATATATATATATACTGTATATATATATATATATATATATATATATATATATATATATATATATATATATATATATATATATATATATATATATATATGTATATAAGGCTGAAAGAGAATGGGTTATCTTGGATTAGCTTAGCTTGCCTGGGCAGGACCAGCTGAAATAAACGAAAGGTTAGAGCTCACGATGCAGCTTCTACAACATATCCGTCATGATGTAGCTGGAATAAACTGTGCTAGCCAGTCCACTGCAGCAATGTCTTCAGACCCACGTTGCTTGTTCAGTCTGTTCAGTGAAAATTAGCATTCAGTTAAAACTCTTAAAACCTTCAGCAGTTGAATCAGAAAATATCTATTCTAAGTAGTTCACCAAAGCAGAGCACTTATTAAGCATCAGATGGAAAGCGGAAGAATGGATATTACTGTTTTGGCTCAGTGGAGTGGACGGCGTTCCCTCGGGTTCGTTTTTATGCAGGCCCCTTGTTTGGTCCGGTGTTCTGTCAGATCAGCATACCCGGTCAGACCAGCATACCTATAGTCAATACCCGTTTAGAACTTTAGTTTTTTCCTTTTGTTTTGTGCGACAAATAAAATTCAAACTACCTCAGTGGGTGTGTATCCCTTTAGTCATTTACAAAAAAAATGTAATTACCTCCTTTTAGTGTTTTTTGAAGTGTATGGCGATCTCACCTTAAATTGTTTTTTTTTTTTGTAAATGACTATAGGGAAACACGCCCAATGACATAGTTTAAAGGGATAAAAACTAAAGGGATAAATGCAAATCTGTAATCTTGCGCATGCGTATTGACTATGGGTATGCTGGTCTGACAAGGTATGCTCATCTGCAGAACACCGGTCTATTCATCAAACAGCCGGAGGGGTTAATTTTATAACTCACGGTAGCCCAGGACGTCTCCCTTAAGCTATGGCGGTTAGCTGGTAGACGCGACCCTCATGTAAAAGCTCCTTGCGGCTCCTTTCCAGTATGGCACCGGCCAGTGGCTTCTAACAGCTCCTCTGCAAACAGCAATTGGGCCCCGCTGTTGCTCATTAAGTGGTTAAATTTAGGTTATCAGAGCTGGATTAGCTCCCTCTGGTACAGCAGGTGGTTTCAGGAAACACTGTCTTCAACTTGGTTTGAATCACATTAAAAGATGGCTCTATGATCTGCTCCTTCTGAATCGTAGGAAAGGTAGTCTGACTCGGTCCAACAAGCACAGAGTTCTCTGAAGGGATTTAGTCACTGCTTAGTGTAGCTTTCGGCTGAGAAGTGCTTAGACTAGTCTTACGTGATCAAGGGGCCACCAGCAACAGGAAGTTGAACTGGAAGTAGTGCATTTTACAAACTGTCAGAGGGGTGTGCCTTCAGAGGGGAGTAGTTGCCTTTACATCATCGACATTTGATCCCAACGGAACCATAGTATCCCTTTCATGACTTCACACAATTGCATTGGTGAAAATGGCTAAAAAAAGAGTGATGCTGAATTTATTTTAAATGTAATATCACAGGAACTGCCTTTACACAGGCTATGTTTAAAGAGATAAGTCTGTCTTCATTCTTCTATGGCATTGTTATATTTAAAAACAATATGCTTTTTAAAACCACAAAGGCCCATATCTGGATTTTAGCCTTAACTTTCAAATAGATATGGGTTCTGCATCAGCTGTATCATGTTTTTTGTGTCTGGCTGGTATCCATCACAACCCGTTATCATTATGCTTTCAATGATTTCTTTATGTTCCATCTTCACCAGCCACGTGCTCTACACATAAAAATTGGGATATACTGTGTTTTGTAGGGGAACATGACCTATTTACCCACCCACTCCTATTAGGTGACTAATATCTGCTGCAGTTTCATTTCCTGCTTTGTTGATTTCTTCCGCATGATAATTTTTATCCAATTACTCTGCCACATTTATTACACACATTCTGATTTTGGCATTAATGTGTATTATCATTTTAATGTAACTCTATGTGGGGAGTCACAAATTTACATGGAGAGACTTGACTCTTTAAGACTTTCACATCACACATCTTATCAGTGCTGGGATATTGAGAAGCTAATCAGGGAAATAAAACAACCAAATCCTTCACTGAGGACACTCCATAGCAAGAGAAAGCCAAAGTGTGTGACCAGACTAAAATTAGCTTAATTAATGTTCATATTCAGCTTGCCTCACTACACAATTGACCTTCCTGCATTATGTTCACCGATATGTTGATGCTGGTGATGAGATTACCATAAGGGCATCAACCTGGTAAAATGCAACGTCAATCTACTCATTCATGGGTTGTCAAATTTTAGAGTTCTTTAGTGGTGCACAAAGTGTCCTTTGCTACCATTACATTATTGATGCTACAAGTAAATATACACAGTAGTCTTTGCAGCATCTAAGACTTGGACAATCTGGTATCCAGATGAGTTAATTTTTCCATAAACTCCTTCTGAATACAATCTTTTGTTCATGTTTCATGCAAATTTCTTTTTTCATATGCCATTACTTTAGTTGTTAAAATGACACCTATCAAGAAACTTTAAAAAAAGCATAATGAGCATTTGAACAGCAAGAAGCTAAATAATTGAATACATTATAAACAGGGCCAAAGATTAATTTAGCTTATTTTTGTAACTTAAAACAAACAATTATTCAAATGTTCTATGCAAGACAAATAGTTCCTATTGAGATTCAGTAAGTTTATAACCAGTTAACTTGTCATACGAAAAACACAGAAAAATACCCACATTAAATAACCAACTGTTATTTACCCCTTTGGATCACATGCCAAAGCTCTGTGTCTTTATGAAGATATAAAGCAACGTTGTTTTATTTTTGCATAAAAAATTGCTTTAACGGTACTCACTATGTAGCTTTTAAAGGCAGACCATGTAAATATTGGCCACTAGTGCCAGACCTGTAACTTTCACGTCTAGCACCCCTAGTGGCCAAAAGCGCTGCAACACTCTTTCAAAAGTCAACAGCCTCCCCTGTGTTTTGATTGGGGTCTACGCTTCATGACTTGGTTAAGCTCGGAGGGTGTGAGAAAGACTGCATTTCTCTGGAGAGCTTCGCAGGGGCAGGCGGGACCGCGGTGCGGAGGACCAGCTGCGTAGCTCAACAGAAGAGCAACTGGACTCTCAGTTAGCTTTTGATTGTAGCCTGCTAGCTTTCTCTGTCTGTATTTAGCTTCTACTAAAGATCGAAAATAATAACAAAGATATATGACTGTTTACTAGGAGCAAAGTGTTAAATTACCAGTCTAAAAATAAATTTGACAAAAAGAGAATCGGTTTTACATCCGGCTTCTTCTTTCAGCCTGCACCAACGAACAAACTCCTTTCCATGATTGACTCTTATTGTTTGTAGTGCATAATCCCTTTTGTTATATGTTTTCCATTTTAGCCTCCTCAGAAGGATTAAACTTTTTCCTTGCCTCAGCCATGACCGGAAAAATGGTAGAGCATAAGCCTTAGTTCAGTGACTATATAAGAGCCTGTGGCCGTAAAGCGATACGTTCTTCCAGTACACATGACCAGACCAACGACAGTGCTTCTTCTCCCAACCTACATAGGCAGTATTTCAAGAGGGCAGCCACACTTTTAGCATTGATAGTTTCAAGCGCTGTATATCGGCCTAAGGAATCACATAAAATAACTCATATGTGTCAGCTCTTTAGGTCACAAAGTCTGTGGTATGCCTTTAAGTATTTAAACTCACACAAGAAAATTGCAAGATTTTTCCTTGATTTAAAACAGTTCAGTTAACATCGCACACAGAGACACACATTTTAATAATCCGTTCTTATAATCTCAAAGAGACAATATGCAAGTTTTTACTTAAAAATATCTTTAAATAGACTTTTTGTTTGACCTTTTATTATTAAAGATCCTTTGATGAGTAGATAGACACCTCAGTTATTCGACGCCAATACTGTAGCTTATTTTTCTTAATTTACTTTGGGTCGGAAGTTCTCAACCATTATATTTAGGGTGGATTTTGTGGATACTCAGAAGCGATCACCGTCCAGCTCGACTTAGACACCGATAGCAACTCCACGAGGTGAAAAAAGTAAAAAAAAAAAAAAACTTGTGAAGTATGCGGGTGAGCTACGAGAATGCGTAGAAGAGGGGTGTAGTTCAGTGTTTTGGCCACAGGTGGTAGTATCATTAGAAAACTCAGCATTATCTATGAATAAGTATGAGCTTTTTTTCACAAAAATTTGCATTCAGCTCCATTGCATTATCCATAGACAAAAATCAACTACAATTTTTGGTTACAATCCCTCTTTGCCTTAAACTGCAACGTTTTATTCAGTCTCTTGACCTATTGCTAGTGTAAAGTAGATCCATCTACAGTTCAGCTTCCCTCAGTTTTTATTTAAAACAAATGAAAAAAGACATGCTTCATTTGTATAGTTATTTTATGATATGGCTTAAAATAAAGGTCAAATAAATTTATTTTTATTTTATTTTTTTTACATTATTTCTATGAATAAAGTCCAAACTCCCCTTTTTTTCTAAACTTAAAGGCAAAAGGGAAAATTTGCATTGGGTTTTAGAACTAAAAAAAGGGAGCTGCTGTGGCCTTTAGTCTCACACTTTCTAGCTTACTGCTTGGGCTAATGATTTTTACTCTATTATTAATTCCAGGCAGACATCTGTCTGAACTCTGGCCATTTAACACTGTTTGGCGTCTCTTATTGGGATTTCAGTGCCATTGATGCACGATTGTGGAAAACTGTCCCCACAAGGTAACGGATGCATTGCCTGGGAAACACAAAATAAAGCACCAAGGCCAGAGATTAGTCTGTAAATGCCCGCAGTATTCTTCCATAGTATACTAACTGCCTCTCTTGCATGTTAAATTAACAAACCAGAACTTTTACAGTTAAACATATGTGAATATATTCACTTGTGTGCTTTCTGTTTTTTTTTTTTTTAAAAAACACCCTCTTATTCTAAAACAAATTAGTAAAACTAGAAAGTATTTCCCTTCCAAAATAAAAGCAGAACATTTGTATAGGCACTATCATTTCAGAAGTACTTTCTTAAAAACGGAAGACAAATTCAAAAAGAACCTCATATGACTGTCATTATTAAAAACTTTTACCTTTACTGTCTTTTGCCAATATAGAGGTTTCAATGTACATTATGTGAGTAAATATTGCTTCAAATTGATAATAAAATACAATTTTTTTCATTTCATAACTCTACAGGCCTTGTTGTGATGCTTTAAGGTCATGCACATCACAAGTCAAGGCTAGCTTTTGTATTTTATATTTTTTGTATTTTTGGGGGATGGAAGTTTGTTGATTTTTTGTTTTTCTTTTTTCAGTTTCTTATTTTATTTAGAGTCTTATCTATTAAATATGGTGTGCTTTACTGCAGCAATGGCAAATGAAATAGTGTAATACAATGTATACTGTATGTACATTCCATCCGTTTTAAAAGTACACTATTATCATCATTACAGTTATTGTAGTCTGTGACTGTATTTTTTTATTGTTTATTTGGATAAGTGCATAAATATTTTGGCTGTATGTTGTACAACAGTTTCAGGAATAAAGATTATTACATTTTTAGTACCAGAGATGATTATGACCTTCCTTGCACTTTATATCACACATAGGGTGTACAATCCCAGATTTCAAACCTAGCAGTGAACCCTTGTGGCTCTTTGTCATTTTTACACCAAACAAACAGAGCAAAACTTTCTGGCAGGCAATAAAGTCTTTCGTTTGCTTGTGTTCAGGGTTTCAGTGCCAAAATATGCTTTTATAGACATATGAAACAAGGATAGATGACTTTCTCCCAGTGAAACAAGGTCTTTACAGTTCCTCAATGTGTGAGAGAAAATTTGCATTAGTGATAAAACACTGAAGAAAGTTGCTGTAAAAAATCTTTTAGGTTACATGATAAATGCCAGATGATGCCTCTATTCCCATTAAGTTCTGGCATTTGGAAGAGATGAAGAGCTAGAACCTGTGGTTTAATACTGTAAATGAAATCTGGAGCAAAGCTCAGAAATATTTTATTAATACAATATGATGAAAATAGTCTTGTTTAGTGTTATTTTTATCATAAGTTAAAAATACCTGACAACACATCAGTGTTGCTTTAGAGTTATTTAGGTATCAAAGTAAGTTTTGAGAAAATCAGAATTTCTTGACACTTGAACCCTGAGGGCCTAGAGATTTTTTAAAGCTGCTGTCACACTGTTTTTATTCATGACACATTTGTTGTGTTATCTATAACATCTGGTTCAAACCTGAAAAATGAAGCGTGAAACATCAGATATTGTCTGTGAAGTTTTCCTGTCCCCTGCAAAGCCTCCTTCATTGTGTGTGTGTGTTTTGATGGATGGTTCAAAATGCAGAGAAAGCTAGTGTGTGAGCAGAGAGTATATTGCTTGGGCTATAAGCCCACCATCTTTCATTTATTTTTTTCTAATATTTAATGATTTCCTGCCCATTTAGGATAGAAGACTTAATCTTCAAATTCGAACTGGGACTCATCCTATAAGTGCTGTTAGAATAGAGGTCACTATGCATAACAATTGGTAGTACTGCATCACAAGTCTCTTGTAGATTAACACCTCTTCAAACTGCTGTCTCTCAGCTTATTGTACCTCCTATTGAAGGTCACTCAGTATTTGAGAAGCACTTTTACTTATTACTTAAGTAATAATATGATGAAGTAGTTACTCCTACTTGAGTACAGTTTTTGGTACTCCAACCACCTCTACATAAGTATTGTAATGAGTTGATGTAAAATATATTTTTCTTAGAAAAATAGTGCTCTTAGTTAATGACAGTTAATGACAGTGTAGTCAGAAGCCTTTGTTGACATTCATTGTTGTGGGCGGTGTTGTGGGAGGTGTGCTATACAAAATTATTCAAATTAGTAGCTTTTGTTACCCCCAGCTGCCTGAGTGAATATGACAAAATTTCCAAGCCTTAATTTTCACTCATGCTCTTTGAAGAGCACTGTTCAACCTGTCTATGGGTGACCAGATCATAGTACGAAAGATCCATTCTCTTCAGATCCCAAGCAGCTAACACTGACAAAGTTGAACATTTTATAATTTATAAAAAAAGGTATTTTTGAAATAAATGTTACAAAAAGTGGAGCATATGACTTCAGAGAGAGCTAATGCTGAAAGCAACAAAAAAAGGAAACTTTCTGAATGTTAACCAACTTACCTTATTGAAAGTAAATAAACCAAATAAAAAAAAAAATTACCTCCCTAACTAAGAAAAAAATCCGAAAACTTAAGGAAACAGAAACAGCAGCTCATTCCTACAAACTCTAGAACTTTACATGATATTAAACATTGGGGCCAGTTGAGATGTGCTGATGATGAATGCAGGAAGTCCATGTGAGCAGCTTTTATATCCATTAATCCGTGAGACAACCAATCGGACATCTCCGTCGTCATCTAGGAACCAATCAGCAACAGGCACCTACACACTCATATTTACATAAGTTGACGATGCCAGTCGTAACAAGGGCTGACATTTAAATGGTCATATCTTCTTAAATCCTTTTTTGTATGTTTACAAGTTTAATATCATTGGAAAGCATTGACTCCACTCTTTCAGGATCTTTAAATGGTTTAAAACAGCCCTGGGTTGAACTGTTCTGGTTTCACCATGCAGTCTCACATTTATTTAATCTGTTTAATGGTCCTACTTTTTATTGGAATGTGGTTCTTTCAAAATAATTTGAGAAGGAATTTTGATTATGTTTCACATTTTATTGTGACATGAAGCATGTCTCACTCTCCCTCAGTCTTGGTACTGTCTTGATCTCGGGTTTGGTGGCACTGACTATTGTGAAATGAAATATTAGTGTGCGCCTTTTCTCAGCGTATAGGAGTAATATTAGAGAAATCTTGTACCAGTCTCTATACTGGAATATTATGCAGGGAGTTAAAGTAGGGATGGCAGAGAGCAGTTGCCTCCTCACTCTAGAAAAGAGTGAAATATAGATACACGTCCTTCAAGCTGCTTAAGACTCCCTCATGCCGTGAACAGAAGGCAGCTGTTGTGAAATGTTTATCTGGCTAGTGAAAAATGTATGTCCTTGACGAACTGAAGTTGTTTTTCTTCAAATGTTCTTGTGTAAGAAAGTTCTTTATATGCAGGGGTGGGTTGGTTTCGACTGGGAGTGTGTGTGTTGGGGTTTGTACAGTATAAATGTGTGTCCTGAGCTTGCCCCAGTCAGAGCTTTTTCTCTCCGTCTACAGAAGTAAAAATCCTTCCTTGCAAGAATCGCCTGAAGTCTCAGTTTCTCCACAACGTCACACTACAATAATGATATTTGAAACACAGATGTCATAAATTGTTTCTATAGTTATATAATATGTACATAGAATATGTAGATACAATACACTTGAACATGTTTTGATAAAAACAATTTTCATAAACGCGTTTCTTTAAACAGTTCCCTTTTATTTTTTTATTATTAGATTAAGTTAGTAAAACATAGCATTCGGCTAAAAAATATTGTGTTCTGCATATTAAAATAAATGCTTCACTTCTGATTATATAGTTAAAATCAAATTGCAATTAAAGTTTTAAAAGCAAATAAACATCCTTTGTTACTTCTGCTCCGTCTGTTCCTTTGCTCTGCTTTGCCTTTGGTTGTTTCACTGTGGTGTGCTACTACTGGCTAAGCTGGCAGCTCCAGCAGAAGCCTCTGTGCCTTAACTAACTGGTTACTTTGACTTTCTTCTTCTGAATGTGATTCATCTCTGTTTGATAGTGACTATACGGAAGGTGGATAACAGGTTCAGAGACTAAAATCCTCCCTCTTTCATCCTGTTTACTTAGCCAGGGGATTAGCTCCAAATCTGTGTTGTACAGCTGAAAATGCAAATGGTTGGGAGTAAAGAATTAAAAAGTGCCACAAAATCGTAAAATAGTGTTCTGAAAGTGATTTTATTAATGCGATATGACCCATATTTCTTAACTGTTATTTCAAATAATTTCATTATTGTTATCTTGTTTTACATTTATAAGTAATTATATTAAGGTTAAGATGTTGTGTACTTTAAAAAGTTGAAAATGTCAGCATCTTAACAACGCAGTAGCATCACAGCTACACACTGTTAAAAAAGTAAATGGCAATTGTTGTTCTAACACACAATTGTATTGTAATCCGACTCAGAAATATAAATTTGACATCTAACAAATAAATACACGTTTGCCCAACTCAAATTCTCAGAAGTTGGTTTAACAAGGAGTTTTAAATCGCCTATACAAGATTTTTTGAGTTCCCTCAACTGTAAACTCATGGGCATGCGCACTGCTTATGTTCATGGACACGCCCACTACGGTACGGGGTTTCCTATCCCTTTCTTCAAGGGCACAGCCCTTTTCCCTCGTGTTTGAGAAGATTGGCGGACATTGTGATTTTATGCATCTGGAGAACCACGGAGGAACGACCCTGGGACCTTACCAGTTTTCCCGGTGAGTGCTGCAAAGTACAGACAGTTAGCGGTTAGCTCCGTGAGTTAGCATTCCCTTGTGGTGTATTGCCACCGAGTTGAAGCATGAGTTCACATGTTTTTCACGTTCTGATGAAAGGAAAAGCAGCGCACGTGCACGTGTATAATGCGCGTGTGCGCGTGCGTGTTTATGCCGCGCATGTGCGGGTGAGTGTTTATGCATAGAGAAAAGAGTGTGCCTGTTATTTTCATTGTACAAATGAAAAGAGACATTAAGTTGAGTGTAATAACTTATTACATTTCTAAATTGTTTTATGTAGTGCAGTGTTGTTGCACTCAGGCACAGAATATTACAAGACTACATTATTTTACTTTCTTAATCCGATGTGGGTATTTACTGTTATTTACATTATTTACATGTGGATTTTTTGCTTTCATGATTTTATTTGCTTTACAAGAAAAACAGTGACATTAACATTTTATATGTTAACCCTGTAATGCAGCAGTTAATTCGTAATGAGTTAGAAAAGTTACATTACACACTGAAATTTATCATACTTGGAGAGATATAAACTGTACAGTTAAGAACAAGAAGTGAATGGATTTAACTAAGCCCTGTTGTGCTATGCAGGCTGGGTTTTTTGGATACCCTGGATTCTGGATTCTCTCCTTAAATGGAGATGGCGAGCCAACCGTGTGAACATCTGGATTTGGATTGAAGAGAAGGATTTGGACTGAAGAGGACTTTCTTTTTTTGCATTCATCGTCCTGTCGGAGTGGTAGGACTAAAAAGAAAAACTCAGAGATAAAAAGGGAAAACCTTTTTCTTTTTCCGTTGGGAAACAAGACATTTTATTTCATTTTATTTTTTTTAAAAGGGTGCACCCAATTTAAAGAGACTACAATTGAAAAAAACAAACTGAAGGCCGTCCAAATTTGTAAAACTGTTATTTTTTCATATATGTTAATACACTTACTTCACAAAAAATTACCTGTGTGTTTTCCTCTTACTAAAATGGTGTCTTACTGTTTTTTCCCTCATCATCACTCTTACGAATCTAGAACATTCTGGTCCAGTGTCATGTTACTTTGATCTGTGCAGTTAAGATTATGTTGTTGAACATGGTTTTATACTGTATCTATGCAATGTTTGGCTTGAAGCAATAAAAATGTTGTATTAACATAATTTTTTGTGTGTTGAATGATTGGTAGTGAAGACGATTGGTAGGACTAAAAAAACTGAGTTGATAGAACTCAACTTGCAGATAACACTACAAAATCTGAGTTTGTAGAACTCAAAATCTATATGTCAAACTCATAAAACAAAGTTGATAGAACTCAGAACTTAAAGGTGAAACTCAAAAACCTAAGTTGGTAGAACTCAAAATTTCTATGTAACACTCCAAAAACCTAAGTTGGCAGAACTCAAAAATCTTTGTAAACTCAACCACAGTGAATTTAAGTAAGGAAAACTCAAAAAACCAAATGCATCACGTTGCCTAGAAAATGTAAGTTCTGTCAACCTCTATTTTTTTTTCAGTGCATGACCTTAGAGGTAACTCCACTTTTTGATTGATATAAAAAAAGAAATGACTATGATTTAATCGAAGAAAGACAATATTTTGAGAAAAAATAAAAGGAATAAATTTTTGCCCATTTTTGGAAAATATTTGAGTAACAATTTATGCTTAAGAGAAGTAAATGGATTTTCCATAAGCCTGATGTCAATACAACTGTTTTAGAGAAGCATTAAACATTTTCCTATTTAAACAGAATAAAATATTTGATTCCCAGCTATATTGATGCATTTTTTTTTTTGCCATTATTTGTTTTACATAGATTGCTAAGTGATTGTTGCCTTTTTTAGTTCAATTGTTTGTCCAAAGACATGTTATTTACCAAAATAAATTATGGGCTTATATCTTTTAGTTCCAGCCTGCTGACTAATTTGTTCATGCTCTAAAAACATCAATGTTTAAAGAGTGAAAGGACACATTGGCAGTGCTGAAGCTCTGCTCCTCTGCCAGAACCTGGAGCGATAGATGGCTTTCTTGTTGTATAAAAACCCAACCCCCATTCTGAGTGTGTAACATGCACTCTCCACCCCATCTTTCACACACACCCTCTTACGTATGTGCCGTATCCATAGTAACGTGTGGTATCACCACAGAGCTTGTGGCCGCACATGCTGTAAGCTGCTGTTGTCATGCAATGTGCCAAATTTATCAAACACA
Source organism: Cyprinodon tularosa (assembly GCF_016077235.1). NCBI lineage: Eukaryota > Metazoa > Chordata > Actinopteri > Cyprinodontiformes > Cyprinodontidae > Cyprinodon > Cyprinodon tularosa. The sequence goes on along the minus strand of NW_024038974.1, from coordinate 1,965,354 downwards.
AGGAGCAGAACACGAGAAATAAAGAACTGACACATTGTTTCCAAGGGACTAAATTATTTCAGCAGCAACCTTTTAAGTTATAATCCCTTTTTCAGGATTTGATGTAGTGTATTCTCCATCTTGTACTCCCACAATGAGCATCCTGATTCAGGATTTTAGAGTTATTCACAGATATGATTCAGTTTAAAAACACTGGCATAAAGTCAATAGTAAAATTCTTGAAAGCATAATTTATCTCAATTAAAAAGCAGCAAGATTCACCAGCTTTTTATTATGTTCTCTCAAACTAGTAGCTCTTGTGTATCATTATGACTGCCTGGAGTTATTAAAAAGTAAAGGTATAGATGTAATTTTTGTTGTAAATTGAATAAAGCAAAGGTTAACTCAGTAACTAGTCCCAGCATATAGTTTTTCTATTGTTATTCTCTGGTGTTCTGCTCTCTAGTGGCTAATAATGGAAATGTAGAGCAAGTGGTGACATGCATATTAAACGAGTTCCCTTCACTTTTAGATGTGCATTTAGCTTATTATTTTGGTCTTTGTAAAGTTATGTTGAGAAAACTGCAAATTTTACAATGATAATATACCATTCTTTTGAAAGTTTTTAGACAAAAAACAAAGCATTTTAGATTATAGTTTATTTAATGTGTCTCAATAATCTTAACAAAACCTTAGAATATGATGTCTTTTTCCCTTAACATTTTTTTAAGGTTAAATTATATGTGCTCTCTGAACATAATACTGTAGCAAGCTGGGTTCTATGAAACGGCCATGCTTTGAGCCACTCGTAATGATTTTCTCATCCTCCTGCTGCGTATGTGGCTCTGTGTGCGTACAGTACAGTTAATGTGACCCTGTGAGGTCACAGTAGACTGGCATTCTGGGGCACTACAGTAATTAATGTGGCTACAGCACATAGCTACACAAACAACACACATACCACCCTTTGTCATTTAGCGTGTTTTCTCAAGTTCTTGCGTTTTGAAGGTTTAACATGTTACAGGTATTCGGATCATTGTCCCATTGACATCACTTCTGAACTAAAGTTTCTGCTATTTGTTGCTGATGTTGATACAGAAACACATTTAAAAACCAAAGGTTTTGTTTTATCTCATCACTAGTGTTTCTAAAACACAAGTATGTCACCCAGGTTCAATTTCATGATTTCACACACCGCAGAAGAGTCACTTGCCAAGTGACTGTCTTACCAGCTGTCAGTGATAAAACAATCTTTACTGTGGAAGGCCAAACTGTCTGCTTGAGTGATGGCCTGAATTTATCAGTTGTGGTGACGACTGATGCAAAACTTGGGATAAGTGCAAAGAGAAATCTCAGGTTGTTTGTAGGTGACTGAATCCCACCTGATTTGCAGGTTAAGACAATGCATAAAGATACTGGGCATTATTAAGGTATTTTATGTTGCCTTAATGTGTAATGGCAAGAACAGAAAGCTCAGAAAGTCAGCTGAACACAAGGAGTTGTTTATAAGATGTATTCAATATAATGTTTTGTTTGGAAACAAGAAACATTCAGGTATGCGCAAATACTTGCTTCTTGGTGAAAGAGAGGGAGCAAAAAATCGGTCCAATATCTAGGCAAGGGTCACAGAAAAAAAGCATGTGTAGTTGCAGCCAGAAAAAGTCTCAAAGTTTATTCACACAAATTGGAATCTGATGTTAAATGGCTGTGGGAGCTCTGTATAAAAAGGCAGAAACACAATAGGGATGAGGTTACTGAGCTGCCACAGGTGAACCTGCTCACGCTACTCAGCAGAACAGAGCAGTGTACACAGCCAGTCCAAAGGAAAACAGATCACTGGAAAAACATTGGAAAAGCAGAGGCATTAAAATAAGGACATTTGTATTTCCCACGTAACCAATGAAATATCATAAGGACCACAAAGAAATTCTGAAAGGGCCAAAGAGTGACACCCCCCACCCTCAATCACACACATACCTTCAAATAAATTCATAAATCAAAAAAACATATGCTCTTTTTCAGTGGTCTTCAACTCTGGTCTTAAGGACCCACTGTTCTGCTTGTTTAAGATGTGTGTTTGCTCCAGCGCACCAGAATCAAATGACCGCATTAATCACAAAGTTATTTAAGTCAGATAGAGGTACTTGAGGAGAAAACCAAACTTAAGTACTGTTAAAAAACCATTCTATATCTCATTTTCCTTACTGCTTGCACGCTGTACAGTCTTACTCAAATGGAAAGATGACCCCCACCCCCCCACCCCCATCTCATTCACAATGGCGCATTCAAGAATGTTTTGTTTAAAACTTGAAAAAGTAGAGCTTCACTCAAACAATCTCCTGTAAAATTTAACAGCATTTTAGGGTTGATTATGGAGAGCGTTTCCAGCTATTTGATAATATTAAGTCTGTAGCGACTGTAGTGTTGTGAGTGTGTAATAGCATACAATGAAGTTCTTGGTGTGTTGGATCAGTACTGGCAGTGTTGGTTGTGGAGCCGGAGAAGGGTTTTATTTGGTTTGTTCCTTTTTATTTATTAATGTTTTTTTTTCTTTCATCTCATAGTTTTCCTTATTTTACAACCTAATATTTTGCTTTAAAGGGAAAATATAGATTTCCGTTCAAGTATGTCTCTGAGCGATTTGTCACGTTTGATTTGATACACTTATTCTGTAATATATTTTATTGCTCTGTATTGCAGAGCAATCATTTTGAATAAGTCCAATGCAGGCAGGGAGAACCCCTAAAAAATGCAGGTTAGTTGGCGCTGAGGACCAGGCTTTAGTGTTGACTTCATGAAAGGGACATGAAGGAACATGAGCCAGCAGCTACAATTAGATGGTTTAAAATGCAGCCTTGTTCTGAGTCTAATAACCTGATTATTTGACTAACATGTTGAAACATACACTAATTTACGAGGTACAGAACACTAAACTTGGTGGACTGGAATTAGTAAGAAATGAGGAAAATTATTCTGCTATGGCATAGTTAAGGTGACAGTCAATGCACAAGAGTCATTAAAATATTTTCCAAAGTGTGCTTTTTGCAGGGATATTTTTCCATTCAGAGATCCTATGATGTATACCATACAGGGAAGGTTTTTGCTCCTTGTGAAACAATAGTTTACAAACTTCATTACATTTTCAAGAAAAAAATATGCCAGGTATTGATTAAAATTTTAATGTTTGATTTGATTTTCATCGTCTAGATTTAATCAATGTTTTTATCATCAAAAACAATTGACGCATTGGAAGGAACAGAAAAGTTGAAAGTTATTATACAGTAATTGGAATATTATTTCAATATGTAACTCCTTTATAGGCGTGTAAGCTTGGCTGAGCAAAGCTTGAAAAGTGTGGAATTGGATTCCAGTATTTTCCAAGGCTTGATGAGTATTCTATTTCCACAGACTCCATCTTTCCATCTATCTTTACCTCTGTACCAATCTGTCTCTAAAAATCTGTTTCATAAAGATCTCTTATAGATTTGTAGTAAACTTTTGTAGTTGATATAGAATTGTATCAAAAGCAGTGGAAACTTTGATCATCTTTAACCTCAAAAGATTAAGAACATTTAATACGTGCGGGTGTAGAAACCCGTCTCCTCCTTAAGCACAAATAGATCTGGGACAAACCAGCCCAACCAGAACATTCTCTTTGTAACCATCCATCCAGAATCAAAATCATGCAAGCCCACACCAACACACATGAAGACGGCTTTTTCCCTTTGGCTGTAAAACAGCTGCTGTAGGAACACATCATTCTTCTTCTTCTGCTCCTCCTCCTACATGGAAGCACAACCATTTCCATATTGCAGGTTTTTCAATGTCATAAGAAAGTAAACGACTGTTAAATATATGTACCCTTTAAATCAAGGAATAGATAGAAGTAGAACATCCAGTAGAACAGGGACATCCATCTTTATCTTTATTATTAATAGTATGCTTTGCAATGCTTTTAAATTAGTTTTATTCTTGAGTAAGTTTCAAAGTTGACCATTAGATTAGACTACAATAGTTAACAGACTGACATTTTACTAAATTTCATATAAAGCTTATAGTATGTAGACAAGACTTTAAGCTCATCATTATCCAGCTTCATTACAGTTCCTCTTAGCCTACTGTCCAGAAAGTGGAAAAATAAATGTTAACAAACATTATAACCTGACAGGAACAGGACATTGAAGTTATTTATGTGACAAAAAAAAAAATGTCTTCATCATCAGTTGTCATAACAGCTTAAAATCATTTTCTGTGTTTGCCCATGAAATAGCCAACATGCTGTCAATGAACACATTTTTTTAAACATTAAACACACCATAAATTCCTAAAAAGATAAGAAAGCCTGGGAAGTAAAGTATTTAAATAACTGATATGTTAAAAACACAGTATTTTAATACTTTGAATATAATTTCTGTAGTAATACATCAAAATAAACATTTTTAGATAACGTTTCTACCTAGAATCAAACCCTCAAAAGCACAATATCTGAACCTGTGAAAGATATTGTATACCGGACTAAAAGGCGCACTCTCAGTTATGTGTCCCATTTCTGTATTTAACACACACATAAGGCGCACCGGACTATAGGGCGCGTTTTTTATATACAGGTACATGTCCTCTACTACCTTTAAATACCTCTACTGCGTATTTAAAAATACAGCGGGGGCAAAACTGAGTATGACTGTGCTTTATTCATGTATTTATTACAAAGTATTAATCAAACCTGGCAGCTGGCCGTGAGACAGCCACATCGCAGATGACACAGCGCTGTGGTCACTCCTAAATTAACTTAAAATCCTGAAACCTGCCGTGGGAATATGTTCGCTTTTATTACCGGTATCCTGGTGCCTGCAGCTAAAATTATTTAGATGAAAAACACCTGCCAGCCGCCGCGGTGAACGAAAGGATTTCTCCTGTCGGCGCACCGCTGGTATGTGGGGGTCTGAGCGCCTCCGACAGAAATAGATAATCTGGATGAACTGACTGCAATTATTAAGTTTTCAGGTGGCCTTTCTCACTTAAAAACATATTAAAACTACTTTATTCCAACTGATCACAGCAAATATAGCTGCAAGATTTAGATTATTTAGATGAAAAAACACCTGCCAGCCACCGCGCTGAAGAGGAGGAGACGCGCCCACAGGCTGCTGTTGAATTAAGTTTTCAGGTAGAAAAATAGAGCGGGAGCAAAACTGAGTATGATTGTGCTTTATTCATGTATTTATTACAAAGTATTAATCAAACCCATCAAAGTCATCATCCTCTGTTATCCTCAGCATTCCTCTGAATTAAACAGCTGCGCTAAATCAGACATGCCAGTTTCCCCTTCTTCGCTGTCAGTCACTTTCCGTGCAGCGCAGCTCCTCAGAAATAATGCCGGCTTTTGCGAAAGCTTGAACAACAGAGCCAGCAGACACAGTCCATCTACAATCCATCCGCAAACGGTGGCGTAACTTGCACGGCGCTGCCTTCCACTTATCCTGAAACTGTGGTCTCAGTCTGTCATCCATCGCTCCCACGCCGCTCGCAGCCTTACTGTGAACGGCCGCTCCACACCGATGTTGGGCGGTTGAAGTTCCTTTGTCAGACCCTCCGGGATAACGGCGAGCACAGCGTTCATTTGATTCATCTTTTTTTCACATCGGCTGTGAAATGGGCACGCAGCGATGGTGATGCGTGGAAAAAAGCACCTGGTCTCCTCACATACACCTGCCTTTCATCATCTCCTCATTCATCCTGCCCGTTTCATTTGCGTTAATATCATATGTCATCAGAGCGCTGTCAGTCTCGCTGTCAGCTCCCAGATCAGCTTCTCTGATTGGTTGATGCGGCGCGTCCAGCAGCAAAACTTCAATTTTTCCATCTGAGCAGCAGCAGCGCGTTGGCGGTGCGTCAGATGCTTAAACGCTCCCTACGTGCTGCACCAAAACGCGCTGCAGGACCTTTTGCTGCACCTATATGCGCGTCAACCATTGACTTTGCATGTAAACTCGCTGCTTCTGCTGCACCTGCTGGGTACGGTTCACACCGATGTCGAGCGGTTGAACAGCGAGCACAGGGTTAATTTGTTTCCCCATGTTTTTCACATCAGCTGTGAGATGGGCACGCATGGAGTTACATATTAACAGCGATGGTGAGGGGTGGAAAAAAAAACACCTGGTCTCCTTACATTCAGCCACTCTTTCATCATCTCCTCAATGAGGTGGTCTCAAAAGTCACAGTTACAACACACATAGGGCGCACCGCACCATAGGGCGCACCGCACATTTTGAGGGAAAAAAAAGACGTTTAAGTGCGCCTTATAGTCGTGAAAATACGGTATTGTGGATGTGTTCTGATCCTACACTATAGTACTTCTTCATGAGCAGTTTGAATGTATTTATTATTACCTGACAAAATCGCATAGAAAGCATAGATGTGATGTCTTTGTTCTCATTACTCTTGTTCCTGACCCATTTGAAATTATTTATATCGACACAAAGATTTGCTCTCTCTTTTTTGCGAAATATAGAAAAGTAGAATAGAAATGTTTTTTGTAGTCCCACATTGGGGAAATGTATGTGTCCCAGCAGCAAAATGAATTGCAAATAACAGCAATAATAGAAGTGCAAAAAGAATGACAAAACAAACAAAAAATACAAATAGACAGTAATATATAAATCTACAGTAAGGGCAAATCTGCAACTCAAATAGCAAAATATGTTAAAGCCATAATAGTTAAAGATAGCATAAAAGGTGTGCAATTGAGTTTGGTGAAAAGTGCAAAATGTATATGTGTGTTTTTGCAAAAAACACCATAGACTACTTTTAATTAGATCTCAACCCAGCTCCTCTGTAGTTTAGCTAAGGTCATTATTCTGTTGTAATGTGAATTTTTGCCCAATCAAGTTTTTATAACCCTCAACTTGTGTTATAATCAGTTGAACCTATTATTTTAACATTCGCAAAAACACTTTTTATAATTTGTTTTCTTACTATCTTAAACATTTCCACCAGGTTTTATAAATGACTTATATAATATTATGTTGCCTTTAAGATGAAACCTTGCTTAACAGTAGGGATTTTTCCCCCTTTAGAGGAATAGTGTATTTTGTGGTTAGTTCAACTGCTCCATCTAGTGTTCATAACAGTATAAAATAGTCAAAACGCAGCAGCAACTACTGCTGATGCATCATGCAAGATGGGTTTACTTTGAGGTCAAACATCTTAAAAGTCTAAACATTCTACTGTAGCACTTAAACTTTCCCAATTATAAATCTTTTATAGGATTTTTCTCTAGACATTGTTTTACAAGCATAATCAATAAATATCTATTTTATGGGTGTTTTACTTAATACAATTAAACTGCAAAAAAAGATCTTTGTAATAAAAAAATCTCTCTAATGCGAATCTTCACCATTGTCTCATCGATATGTTCAGTCAAAGTGGAAATGCCCGAGTAACCAGTTTACACAGAGCATTAACGGATCATTTTACATCATTTTTGTAACATGAGAGCAAAGTCTTCAGGCCCCCAAGAAGGAGGTAGACAGTCGCAGCTCGCATATTTGTTCACTATTCTACATTCTAGTTTTTTCTTTCATCAGCTACTTCTCCTCCATTTTTACCAGCAACACAAAGAACAGGCAAAATAGTGTCTGCCAGATCAACACTGATCACTAAATGAATCCTCAATGGCCACTTTACAACTTATTATAATGGTATGTCGCTAATGTCCTGTAATGATCCTTCCTGTTGATGGCCACGCCTCAATGCTTTCTCCTCCACTGCGCCTCTGACAGTTGTCTGACAATGCTTTGAACTTTGGAGAATCAAGTCTCCTCTCCTTTCCCTTAGCAGCATTTTCTGAGTAGTCCAAGTATAAAATCATTGCTGTTTGGCTTATCTACGGAAAAGGATGACTTTTCCCTTGAGAAAATCTGTTTCAGGTAGGCTGTCTTTCCTAATGTTACATTTTAACTGTGCATGTTTCATTCTTTTATGACATACACTGTGGGAAAGTTGATATATTTCCATAAAATTGTTTTCCATACATAAAGGAACACCAGATATTATACTGAATAGTTTGTGTGTAGAGGGACATTTACATTAAGACCATCCGTTTTCGAGCCTAATGTTGCTGTCCATGGTGCTGAAATATAGATGATTTCACTTCTCCGTTTTTTTAACCTTTTTTTTTTCTTGTATTTATTTGAGCAAAGCTTTGTGTGTGAACGTTTTTTTTATAGCAATTCGATACATCTAAAATAATTTGCCAATCATCCCCTCCTTCAGGTTGTGGAATTTGTTGTGATCAGTGCTTGTATTTCCGACGGATTCCTAACCGTAAGGTGTGGCGTTTGCATTTATTTGGGAAGTAAAACAAAACATGTCCAGTGTCAATTTTGGTCTTACAACTGTAGATGGCACCATTGGTTAATCTTTGAAATGTGTCCAGTGGGGAGTGAAGGTAGTGCGACTCGTGATGCTTGGAGATGGCGGATTGAACCTTAAAGTATTTTTGCATCTCCTTTATTTTAACTCTCCAGTTATATTCCTCTATTTTTTTTTCTTTTAAATACAGATTTTGACAGACTCAATTTTATAGGATTTACAAAGCCTTTAATTTCCAGATCGTTTTAACAAGTCTGTGTTCTTACTATTTTAATATTCATACTCATATTAATTATAACACTTTTTTTTTATTTGTCTTAGTTTTTGGATGCTTAAGCCGTGCGTACAGTAATGATTCTTGCTTTCAATTAAACTGGCATCTAAACATAGCAGAATGTGACTGTCCTAATCGAAATTCTTAGAGCTGTTTTCTCTAATACTTCAAATATAGTATAAATAGAAAATCTGTGATGTTATTTTACCCCTTGTTTGGATTACTTCCTTTCACCACCCACCCTAATTTTCTCTCTTCATGCTTCACATGAAATGTATGTCAGCTGTCAGTTGTGTTGACTCTGTGCGCACTCTCTGACTTTGTATCTGTGCTATAATCTCCAGTATACACACAGACTTGTCCGTCCTCTCCCTCCTCCTGCTCAGTCTTCAGGTTCCTGGATGTGGAGACGCTCTGAGCAGCGTGGCTGACTGTGTTTGCGCTGCGCGCTCATTTACTGATTCAGTATGGGGCGTTTCCTGCTACTCTTCATGGGGCTGCTTGGTTTCCAGCAACTTGAACAGGAGAAACAAAGAACACAAACGGAATCTCTATAGTGATACATTTATTCTGCTATGAGTTTATAAACGCCTTACCAGTCGGGGAGGATTAAGGGAAGCAGTCACGGAGGCGTCTGCAAACAGGTGTTTCCACCCACTGAGTTTCATTCAGCAGACCGGTTACTATGCAGGAAAGCTGCTCTAATTGTAACAGGATGGACACTTAATGACAGTGTTCTTTTTTTTTTTTTTCTTGAGTTAGAAAAATTAGAAAAACATGCAACGCGGTTTAATTAAAGCATTTTTTATATATATCTTCTTGTGGACAGTCGAATTTCCATGCGTCAAACTTCACTTTTTTCCGGACAATTCCTGAATAAAGCCTGGATCAGTAGAACATGATCCCTTAGGGGGTCATTTCAGCAAGCTGGTTTATTTCCCCCTCGGGGACTATTCCATTTCATTTTCGGTGCACTTTGAAAAATCTTCACCTCTGGCATCGTGCTAGTTGCCTCAGATTGTCTTTTGTCGCTGCGCTTGGACGTTTTCTTGTCAGTGTCAGAAACCACTTTTGCGGATCAATCCACTTTTTTTCCTCTGGAAGTTTTCTTCCCCAGACCGCTGCCAAACTGGCTATGGCAGCGGCTATCGCCAGCTCCCTCATCAGGCAGAAGAGGCAGGCGAGGGAGCGGGAGAAGTCTAATGCCTGCCGCTGCGTAAGCAGCCCCAACAAAACCAAGGGAAGCTGTGAGAAACCCAACCGACTCAATGTCTTCTCACGTGTCAAACTCTTTGGCTCTAAGAAGAGACGCAGGAGGCGACCAGGTCTGTTTTCGGGATATTTCAACTTTATTAGGAGATACAATATTATAAAAATCATGTATACAATAGAAATATAGTATTCTAATTTATGTTCTAAGAAAATAAAAGGATCCTTCACTTTATCCAAAATGTGTTTAATAATTTACTTTCTAACTTCCAAACCAGGCTTTTTTTTCATTCAGAACATTAAACGTTTGTTTCCAACAATGTGATCACATTTAATAAGCCAAGACTCACCAATGTAAAAAAAAAAATATTCTAATTCTATAATTTTAGAGAACCAGCAGTCACCTCCAGTTCCCATCATTGATTGACAGGTTAAATACAGAATTACCTTTTTTTCTCTGTGAGTCTGTTAGTGTGGATGAAAAAGTTGTCATTATATTATTTTCTGTTTGTTCTTTTTAAGACAAAATTTACTACAAAGCTGAATGTTGTGCCTGTGGGTGTATTCAAACTCTTCATTGCATTTTAAAGTAATTTTATTATCATCAGTACAATGCCTGCCTGGCAGGATGAAGGTGCTGGGTTCCGATCTTAGCCTGGGGTGTTTTTGCACAGAGTTTGCAAGTTCTACCAAAGGATGTGCATGTTTACTGTAGCCCCCCACAGACTAATAGCATGCCAATCAGGTTGAATGGTCTCTCCTTAAGGAATGATTTTGTGCGTGCATGGCTGTTGTTATATTTGCCTTTATGCTGTCCTGTGGTGGACTAGTGACCTGTCCAGGGTGTACCTCATACTATCCCTTTTGTGAGCCTGCATAGACAAGAAAACTCTCTAACATTTGAAGATAATAGATTATCAGCCTTATACATCTGCTTATTCAACTATAAAGTAACATTAACATGTTTTTCTTAGAGATCAGCACTATACAACTAGAGACCCAAAGAGAACAGTGATTGTTCCTAAATAAAATTGAGAAGATAAGACGTGAGGTGTGGTTAAAAACAAAACCAAAACACAACCCCCCCCCAACAGGGACAGTAGACAGATAATGGAAGGCACTTAGCTCTAATTGGACATTCATGATGTAACGCAGCACCAACAAGAATAGGTGCAGACTGACATTTTCTTTTGAAATTTCTTTTGATGTGACAGGAAAGTAAAAAAAAAAAAAAAAAAAAAAACATTATACATAAACAGACGACAAAGACGACGAGTAAACATTGCTGGTATAAATTAATTACAACTTTGTTATCAAGAAGACTGCAGAATAATATACACAAGATATGATTTTACTTCTATTTGATATAATTCAATTTAGTTATCTTAATTTCAGCACAGTTCACAACTTTATCTTACCGTGCTTTTCAAGGAAGAGGTTTAACATACTTTCCAATTACCCAGAAATTTCAGATTGAGAAAACTCATACCATTTAACTGTAATTATATAGACTGATAAGATGTAAATTAGTTTGCCATTTTAAAATGGCTATTCTACAAGGCAAAGTGATTTGTTTGTGTGAGGTTTAATCCTCAGAAAATAGATATTTATTATTATTATTAATATTATTAATATGTCTTTGTACTATGTTCTTTCTCGGATAAAGTCTTTAAACAGCTGAGACATTGCATACTTTGATATTCACACATAGAATTAATGTTAATTTTGTTCATGCCATCATTGTCTTCTATCATTTTTTCAGTTTTATAGTGTGACTCCATTACATCTAATTCTTTGCTCAAAAGACCATTAAAGTTTAATAAAAAAATGAAAGATTATGTGTTTGGCCAGTTTGATTTTAGAATGCTCCTTAAATCAATGCATTATATCTTTTGGTTAAATGTACATTTTCCTATATCTTTACATTTATTTTAAAAATGGCACCTTTAATGATAAGCCATACCTGCCGTTTTAATGTTGTAAACAGTGTCAACAAAAAATGTGGAGTAAAAAAAACAACAACTGACATTTGGAAAAAGATTCTTTCCTCATCTCCGATAGCAGGACTATTACACCTCCATGGCCTGAGACATTTTTGCTCTGATTGTTCTTGTCTATCTGTGGTATTATTCCTTTCTAGTCTTGCCTCAGGGGCTCCTTTTTAGCCCTTTCAGTTTTCTTATATCATTAACGAATACCTGCCAGTAGCCATTGTTTCCATAACTATAACAACCAGAATCCAGCTAGTTCTTTCAAATTTACCCCTTTAAAACCTTATATCAGTGTAGAAAAAACAAAAACAAAACAACATTACAGACTGTGGAAGTCCTTAAAGACTCTTTAAGTCTTTGAATGCCTTTGATTCCTTTATTCACAAATCTCATTTTAGCAACTTCTGCTTGCATTGTTGCAGCTGTCATTTTTGGGTTTTGAAATGCCTATCGATATCAATCAAAATCATGAAGTTGTTCATTTTCATCCTCTTCACTTTAGACACATTTGACAGAAATTGCTTTAACTGGCCTTTGTGACATTTTTTTTAATGCTCAACTTTAGAGCTGCAAAATGTATTGAATCAAAAATCATCTTGGTAATATCAGCATGGTTCAATATCACTATTGCAAATAAGTGGTTGATTGCAATTTTTGATGGGCTCATAAAGTGTAAGACATCTACACATTGCAAGACAATAATACATTAGTATGTTTAATGGATTCTCACTGCCCTTTTAGCTCACACTTGATGGGGAGGTTGAAGTGATTAAGATGTTGTGGCTTTCTAATTCATTAGAAATAGAAATCAAATGTGGATAATGTTCAAGTTTATCATTATTGCCAATATTTAGAATTAATGTCGCAACTGCATGTTTAGCAAATATTGTGCAACACTAATGAGCATTTTGTTCTTCTTTCCTTGCTTCCCATCTGCTTTCACAGAGCCCCAGCTAAAGGGGATTGTTACGAAGCTGTACAGTCGACAAGGCTTCCACCTGCAGCTGCAGGCAGATGGAACCATTGATGGAACAAAAGAGGAGGACAGTGGTTACAGTAAGTTCCTACATTTTTGTCCTACAGATACATTTTGCCCTTGGTGCGTCAGGGTGAAAATAGGATCTAGACAAAACCTTACCTTATACACTGTATGTGAATTCTTTAAAGACCAATTAGTTGGCCAGTATTCGCTTGCTTGACTCTGATTAGTGGTTTGATAAAATCAGATTTTACATCTATGGTGATATTCCTTTGAACAACACTGTTTAACATTTGGCCACTAGGGGCGCTACACCGGCCTCTCAGGTTTAGCACCCCAGAAAGCAATTGGTTACACTACACTGTCCCAAAATAAAAGCCCTCCATGTTTGTAATCTGCTATCAGACCACTTTGGACCAAAAGAGTGAGAAGTCATGGAGTCACTTGTAAAGACAAGACGATATTCATCACTCCATATTAAACCAATATTAAGTAGCGTTTCCACCTTCATAAAATATTTTCCGAACTTTGTGATTATACGTCGACTTGCAACTAGTTGAATGATACCTCTGTAATGGCCAATGGGGGTCTGTATCGCTTTCACCAGTGATAAGCAACTTTGAGGAGGGTGGCAGTAACTGCCCAAGACAAAGGAACTAAAAATATTCACACTGCTTTACGGGATACGGCAATTCCCCCTTTCCCCATTTGTTATAAAGACAGAAGTCAAAGCAACCAAATTTTCCTGGGAGACTATATATTCATTTAAACTTTGCAGGGTTTATATTCAGGCAATGCGGTCCCTTCTTACAGGGATTTATATGTGTGTTTAATGTATAATGATCAAACATACATTTTTTTTAAATCTGTTTCAAGGCTCTAGTCTCATCCTCACATCAGTTACTGATGACTCGAGTGAGGTGGAGAGGAGTTGGAATACAGTACAAAACCAAAGTTAAAGGTTTCTTTTTTTCAACATTGTCATATGACATTGTTTTGCCACAGTTAGCTTCATTACCTCATCGCTATTCATCTCTCAAACAGCCACTGAAAACAGAAATGTAGATCAATCCAGCTGCAGGTGACCAAGACATCAGGATTTTACCACACTATGATCTTTACCATTCTGGTCCTCATGGGAAATGCTTTCTCCTTTCAGGCAAAACAATACAGCTTTTGTTTGCTGGGGGGGGGAGCTAAAATCAACTAAACCTGAAGGTTATTTAGAACTGCTTTAAATTCTACATTAGGGAACCTAAAATATGTCTGATCAAGTGGCATTGCTGATGTTATTAAGGAACCTGCGGTATATTTAGGTAATCTTTGTTATAGACCTTTGGAAAAAAAATGGAACACCTGGAAATCTGTATTGTCCAGCAAAAGCCTGAGCAGTGCATCTTTTCAATTTAATCCTTCACAGACTAACCTGTAATTGTCATGGTGTGATTACAACAAACACATTTTAAGTGTCGGAGGCAAACAGTTCACATTCAAAATCTATGGTGTCTATAAGATCAAATATAAAAAAACATTTGATCTTACTAGTACTTGAGGTTTTTAGCATATGTCAAAAAAATGCTTTTTGACACCACTGCAAACGGTGCCCCTGAGGGCTTGGTTGGTTTGAGGGAACTGTCTCTGGGGTTCCGAATGCTACAACTCAGCTCAATTATTCAAACCAATTCAGTTTATTTTTTGCACCAATTCACAACAGGTCATTTCAAGGCACTTTACAGAGACAATTCAATCAGTTAATAGCAATCCCTCACACCAAGCATGCATGCAGCGAAAATGTGGAGGAAAGCTCCCTTTTAACTGGAAGAAACCTCCAGCAGAACTAGGCTCAGTGTGAGCTGTCTTTGGCTGGGGATTAAAGGAGACATAAGCAGACATATAAAAAAGAACATAGAAAAACTGATCAATAAAAACTTTCGGTTAGAAAAGGCAACTATAAATATAATGGTAAATGCAGAATATTTAAAAGAAGGATCCTAATTCTGATTAAATAACTGCATGGCGGGTGTTTTATGGTGTACTTTTTCAATTGTAAAACAGCTTAAAGCTACTTTTCTTCCACTCATATCAGCAAATAAAGCCAAGCTACTCTATCAATTGTATCTGTCATTGCACACAAGGGACTGACAAAGTCACACATATCTGTACACACTGTGTTGATGCACAACTGTCTTCAATGTGCACAATCATCCAAGTTGAGGCGTTGGATGCCTTTTTGATACTCAAAACACTTTTGGTGTGAACACACCATTACACTTTTCAACAACTTATTAAATTGTACCATGAATTCTGGCTCTAGCTGTAGCTTTTTTGTGTGTTTGGTTATATTTAACAGCATTCAACCTCAGTAAATGGGTCATTATACAGAGCAAACAAAAGTTTCTCTCAACACTTCAAGTGGCTCATTACTGAGAAGCGCTATAATTTCCTCTGATTAATCACTCTTTTTCAAACTTTAGCACATGTCACAACCGTCTTCCTCTTCTACACTCAGTGTGAAAGACAGTTAGAGAAAGATTTGTCTTATACTATGCACTGATTCATTCCTGCTGTAGCTGCAACACCCACAAGCTCTTTGTTTAATAGTTGAAACAGGAGATGAGTGGAGGAAAAAAACAGGAAAGCCACTTGTCTGATAACAATGCAGCAGAAATGGATCACCTCCAAATTAAAAAGTACAAAACGTATTGCATGCTAGGAAAGTACAGTAGTCAGCAGTGACTAAATTTAATAAGTTTTGTCCAAGATAATATTTTGGTTAAACAAAGATATTTGATGTAACACTCAGTTAGGAGTATGTGCTAACCAGATTGTTTTAATGACAATAAGGGCACTAAAGATATCGCCGAGGACAACTAAGCAAAAGTTGGCATCAAGATAGAAAAAATGATGTTTAAATGCTTTATGCTTACATATACATATTTATTAGATACTACTTATCTAATGAACATGGTCTACCTTAGATCTGCTTGGTCTCCGATTTCTATTAAGTTGCATAATAACTGGCCCGGATCAGCACCAAAGTAGTTTTTAAAAAGAAAATTAAAGAGGGCTACAGAACATGAGGAGAAGGAGTGAAGCTCTTTGCGCTGCTCCAAAAATAGCGTTGTTAGGCACTGGGTGCGCTTGTCTCCATGGTGACGGAGAGTGCAGTCCTCCTGGAGCTGGTGGTGTCTTGTGATGGTGGGAGAGGACCTCCTCAAATGTGGGCATATACACATAGACACACACAGATGCACACAAGAAAGGATTTCATTTCTGCTCCTTTAGTCAACTTTGCTGACAGATTCTGGCTTGTTTGACTGAGGTTACAACAGGTTTGTTGATTCTCTAGCATCTTTACGAGAAGGGGAGGAGATACAAACAAAACAATCTAAGCTGGATAAATGCTTATATATTTCTCCCTTGACTTAGATTCTTGCTTTGCATCACAACTAAACAAACCACTTTTGCAGAAACACTTTTGAAACAAAGCAAAATTTGCTTTACAGCGGAATGTCAAAAATTTTATGAATTCATCCTTGTAACTTTGATCCCCTGAATCAAAGTGATGGTGAGTGCAAAAGCTATTGTTCTGATAGGTGAATACTTCATTTGAAAGACAAGCTGCTAGCTAATGATCCCTCCATGGCCAGGGAGAACTCCTAAAATGGAAGAGTGTTACATAAGCAGTGGAGTAAATGATCACATACTTTCCTCATTTATCATATCGTTATTAGACTTGGTGATTAAAGATTCATTTTGTCCTCCTCATATGGGCAAATGAAATATTTTCAGTGTCCAGCAGGTTGAATTAATACAATTTAGTAAATAATTATTAACAATTATTAAACATAATAAATATTTTATTGGAAGAATATTAAACAATCCTGGATAAAACTAGAAAAATGAAAAAAATAATATAGATACAGTGGGGCAAAAAAGTATTTAGTCAGCCACCAATAGTGCAAGTTCTCCCACTTAAAAAGATGAGAGAGGCCGGTCATTTTCATTATAGATATACCTCAACTATGAGAGACAAAATGAGAAAAAAAATCCAGAAAATCACATTGTCTGATTTTTAAAGAATTTATTTGCAAAATATGGTGGAAAATAAGTATTTGGTCAATAACAAAAGTTCATCTCAATACTTTGTTATACATGTATACCCTTTGTTGGCAATGACAGAGATCAAACGTTTTCTGTAAGTCTTCACAAGGTTTTCACACACTGTTGCTGGTATTTTGGCCCATTCCTCCATGCAGATCTCCTCTAGAGCAGTGACTAAATACTTTTTTGCCCCACTGTAAATAAATTTTAATATTTTTTATATGCTTTAAAATACTTTTAATGACAGGATTTACTACAGTATGTAGCACTTGTCATTTTCCAGGGTAAATGCAAAGCCAGCAAAGAAAAAGATGGCCACAGAAAAAGATGCATTGATCTACTTGCAATTACCGCACTTTAAAGTTCCCTTCTATAGACTGTAATGGCGGGACCAATTGACATTTCAATAGTCCTCTTCTTTTCTACTGGTTTGGACATACAATAGACGCAGCATTTATGGCCTGCTCAGGTTCCACATCCGTCCGTCCATCCGTCCATCCATCCATCCATCCATCCATCCATCCATCCATCCATCCATCCATCCATCCATCCATCCATCCATCCATCCATCTTATCCCACTTTCAGGATCTTGGTGGGGCTGATGCTTATCTTTACAGTGGCCAAGAGGTGTCAGGTCAAAAACAAAAGCCACAATAGAAATAAAACAGCCACACGTCACCTGAGCGGGACGATCACTCATTACGTGGCAAGTGATGCTGCCAATAACTATGATCTTTGGATCTTTAATTGGAAGATGAGCAGCAGGCACTGTTGCTTCTGTTGTATGTGGTGTGTCTTCCTTTGTGGCTTTGTATTTCCATAATTACTTATGTTTTTGTTTTACAGCTATTGTTTTTGTGTTCCAGTTTTTCTTTTTGTGTTGTGGCTTTCTGGTTTCTGGTGTGACTTTTATTTTCGCGTTGTGGCATTTGTTTTGTACCTTACACCACCTCTGCCACCGTATATCACCAGCAGTCTATGGGTGAAAGGTGGGGTACACCCTTTTGTAGGTGGACTTTACACCCCGCATTGACTGTTGGTATGAAAATATGGAATAGAGATAATAATACAAGCAGTCTCTCAGGCCACCTTATTCTCTCCATTTCCGGTGGCTGTGCAGCAGGCTGTCCATGTGTTGATGCCAACCCTGTTACTTTCTCTAGGGTGCTCAAGCGTTTAAAGGAGCCAAAGAGTAATTGAGTTTTCTCCCTCTTGAAAATCTCCATCAGTGCACTCAAGGATAATCTCTCTGAAATGAAATAGATTCTAGATGTTAAGGCTGATCATGTTGGAGGCATCAAGAGAGAAATCTGATTTTAGTCATGCTATATCAGGAAGGTGCATATATAATGAGGAAAAATACTACAAGTAAAACATGACAAGCAGAGGAAGGTAGCTTTAAACTCCCACTGAACACCCTAGTCTTTATACATTCACAGGAAAAAAAACAATACAAGTTATATTAATGGATCAGTTACATCTTTACCATAACTGAAAGGTGATCTAACCACTAACACTACACCAACCTCTTGTAATGGGCTTCCAGTCTACACATGCCAGTATTTATCAAGAGAGAAAAGGGTGTAGTTTGACAGACCACCTACTGTAGCTGATGTTGCAGAACAAATACTGGTATTAACAAAAGGTTTTCCAATTATATAGCCGCTTTGGTCAAGTATACATAAACAGTACACTCTACCAGACATTTTGAGAAATTAATACTTTTAACTTTTTGGTAAAAATTTGGGGATGTGCTCTTCCCATTCTAATATGAGACACCATAAGAAACCAGATTTGTGTATGGATCTTAAGAACTCCCTGACTTTACTGGATACACAAATAATTATTTAAACAGAAAATGGCTGGCAACCAATCAAATAGCTGTCTTGTTTTAGCCAATCACAAGAACGTATCTCATGTGGGCAATAATTACCTACTAAGCTGTATGAACCCCTTCATACAGTGCTATTTGTATGTAGTTTTGGGTGCATGCAGGTGGAATTTTCATGACTCCCTGCAACAACAGGCATATATGTATTCTACAGGGCAGTGGTGACTTGTTCTTTGAATGTGTGCATCTCGTGCTGTACATATTTGATTCTTTTTGTGTGCATGTGCAAATCATATGTGCATATTTCTGAATATTGACCTGTTTTTTTTTTTTTCGCTCCATATTCATGCATCTGTTACTAAATCACTCAAGGAATTTACTATACATTCTCTTTAATACTGAGGTTGTGAAAAAGACAAATTAACAATATAGATTTGTAGATTCAAATGTTATCATATAAAACTAAATACAGTCAAGAAAAAAAATTATACTGAAGAATTTAGCTTATTGTGAATGTGATTGCAATGGATGCATTTCTCTCTGAAACAGAATTAACCTTACAAAGCTGCTATAAACTAAACACATCAAGCGTTTGTCTTTCTAACGCTTTTGTAAAGCAAGCAGAAATGGATGTCTGCTGCAGTCAGACACTGAGTGCAAATAAAACGACCCTTTAAAAAGTCTCTTTAGTGCACTTCACTCTAAAGTGTTTGAGATATTTATAGTGATGATACCCTGAATCAGAGCTTCACTTTTACAAGGATGTGAGTAGCTTTATTTCCCTACCCAGAGGTCCTTAGATATTCTTGTATTTTCTCCACACCCAGTATAGTAAAACTATCACAGCTTTTCATTAACAAGTCATTAAATAAGAGGGTCACCATAAAGCAAAGTTTGTTTGTCGAAAAGATAGGTCCTTTGCAGCCTTTTATGTGAACATTGATTTACAAAGCCTTTGGCTTCCATATGAGTTAGTGATTAAGTACAAACAGACACATAGCCCTGAACAGGCGGATATTAATTAGGTAGGGATATACCTCAGTGGCCAGATGGGTTGCTGCTGGCCCATTCAGACACTAAACCAATATCCAGCTTACTAATCACAGACAAGTTTATGTTTATTTGCCTGTGGTCAATCCATGAGTGATTGTTGTCTGTGTAAATGTTGAAGCAGTCGCAAAGAATATTGCAGTGGCTTTGTTTGAAAACACAAAGAAATTATTATATTTAAGTGGTTTTCAAAGCTTGCCATGCATTTACCTGTGGCGTTTAGCATAAGTTTAAAGTAATTCAGGTCTCAGAGGGACAATTCTCCGATATCAGAGACTTATCTGATATTTAATTTGTGTGATATGAATGTGTGCTTGGAGTACAAGTATGGTTTTGGCCAGTGGGGAGAGTTTCTTTGTTTGTGTTATTGTGTAAAAAAGATCATAATAAGTATGAGGGCTGTACCTAATGATTATGTTAACAGTTATTGTTCTATTATTTTATGATTATTTTTAAATCTCTTTCATCATTATTCGGTTGTTAAAATACACTTCAGATGCATCTAAAAATATTTTGACTCATTTGCTTTAGACTGCACACCTTTCAATGTCCCTTTATTGTCTATTTACATTAATCTTAACCATTAATCTCAGTGACAAATTAACCTCTTAACATCCACCTCATTTTGGGTAATCCTTGCCTATTTTGCATACTCAAAAGAAAAAGCAAATAACTTAGGGACTGTAAACCTATATTACATGTTCAATACATTATTTGAAAGCTAACACCCTCTAGTTTCTGAATATATAAATTCAAATTGGGTGACTATAACACAGACCAAGCTGCATCAGTTCATACATGACTCAGAGTTGTTCTTTTTCTCGGGAATGAAGGGTATTTTTTGAACAGCAGTAATAAAGACATTTTTGAGAGAAAAAAAAGCAGGTTTTATTGTATTGTATTTGTTCTACATCATGTCAACCACCATTGCAAAAAATTTCAGACCTCTAGCTATAACAGTTCCAGAGCTGTGGGGTTTGGAACTTTTGGTGTCAGCTTGGAGCTGCGCGCAATGGCTTCACCTGCTGGTAAACATTTTACCGGTGGGACTTTAAAACAAACAATAAATTTTAAAGTTTTGACGAAATTGCCCTGTTTAATGTCCACGTTGCATTGTTGAACAACTTTATTATATTTATTGTCCACCCCAGTAGGGATGGTAAATATGTTATTTAATCTGATATTATTTGGACTGTTATATATTCGTTGTGAACATACGTCATTAAATTACTGGCAGTGTGTTCACAAATGACGGATGGAACAACAATTGAAAGTGGGAATCGAACTAAAATCATGGTCAAGCAGATAATTTCGCATATATATAGAATAAATTCACTACAACTTCCATTAAAAATTAGTTTAACATAAATCATTCAGCTCCAAGTCAAACATATTTCAGTTCAAAACTTGACCAAATTAGTGAAAGTAAACTAAACTAAGCCACTTTGTACAAAGAAGAAGGAAAAGCATGGTAGAAAACCATAATCAATAAGATGATACAAATATATCACAGTGTAACATGGATTTTATTTTATGTGAGAATCAATGTTTATCCTAAAGAATTTGGAATCAAAATAGCTTTTTTGGGAGCTAATTGGGATGTTCCCCAGCCTTTCAAGCTTCTGCAAACATCTAAAAGTTCCTGAAGTTCCTCAAAAGGAAGAGAAATGTTGCAAACTGTCTGTCTTGCATCAATTTGTTTCTGAATGTAAACCATTGAGCCCAGTAAGCCTCTGGTCATTTTTCAGCATCTGGTCCCTGGATGTGACCCCATGATGGTGTTTCTCTGATGTGAACCTCCCAGAGCCTCACAGAAAAAAAGACACAGAAAAAACATAGAAACAGCTGCTTGTACTCAAGGGACCGTGGGGGTTAAAAGCAAACCACTGTAGGAGTGTCTTTTGATACTGTCTTGTTCTGGGGGAGGTTTGTAGAAGCTTGAGTGTTTGAACAGTAGGTAAACCTCAAACTTCCTAAAGCCCCTGTCACACCTTGACGATTTAGCCAGCGTATGCCTGATGTATGAAAAAACTGGCAGAAACACTGGCATACATTGGATAATTTACAGGCCAATTTTGTATAAGTTATGAGCAAGCTGAAGCACGCTGACACATGTCGACATACGGCAAGTATATATTCACCTATGCCAGCTTTTGCTCGTACGTGGGCCATAAGTTACAGGTAAGTTATTTGATCGTTAAACGTGAGTATGTCAAAGTCGTTTTGTCCAGCTTATCCATAATCTATGAGTAACTTGTGCATAACTTATTTTAAGAATGTATCTCCAACGCATATCAACGTATTTGATATGCAATCAATATATGTGGTCAGACCTTCTTAACTTACACCTACCGTATAATGGTGTTTATTGGAATCTTCTTCTTGTGGTCTTGTCTTCTTTTTATGCAGGCAGGGCTCCACCGGGCCCTCCTCAGGACGCTGACTTGTGACATTTCATGGGCATTACGCTGCCGTGCGTTATGTTAAGTTAGGCTATCGTTGGACACAAAATCTGGAATTATTATGAATACTCTATCTATATGCCGAAAATAAAAAAAAAATACATAGAAAGTTTAGCATACCAGCATATTAGAAAATTCTAGGACGTCAGGCATACACTGGCTAAATCGTCAAGGTGTGACATGGGCTTAACTGAATGGTTAAAGCCATATCTTAATATATTTATGTTTCTGTGCCTGTGTCATTCAAAATCATTTAAAAAATCTACTTTGTGTCTTAAAAAAATCTATAAGAATGCACTCCCATTTTTTTGACAATTATTGCTCAGTGAGCCACAGCGAATCACATGATAGGGTGTTCTTGCTCACAGGGAACAGAGGCAATACTGCCATGTGCAGCCACCTTAATGAACTGCATTTGATTTTAAGTGCTAATGAGAAAGACATTTTGTGACAAATCCAATGTTTATATTTGTTTGAATGATGCCTTGATCTATTAAAACTTAACTTTTGTTGTCCACTAAAGTGACTAATCATTGTAGCCCCTGAAATAATTAATTGTTTAAAAATGCAAAACAACAGCAAACAAACTATCACAATTAATGATAAAAGAGCTTTAAAAACTAGATATTTTCCTGTGAGTAATTAACGTGTTTCTCTTTTTCAGCCATGTTCAACCTCATTCCAGTGGGACTGCGAGTGGTGGCCATCCAAGGGGTTCAGACCAAGCTCTATTTGGCGATGAATAGCGAAGGCTTCCTTTACACATCGGTAGGTGTCTCGTTCTGTGTCGGTATGAGTTTTTTCATATATGGATGTGTTTGTTAGCCAGGAGGGTTTTAGTTCTACCTGTGTTCATACTAAATGCCTAATAAAAGAATAACTGACAATTTTGTTGGTAAATAACCCGTCAAAGCCATTGTAAAAGCCAAGCAAGTGGCAAGATCCCTAATGGTGGTCACTGCCTCCTCTTCCTCTGTTCGTCTTTGATTAAATGTGCAACGTTGTGAGTATATTTGTTACAGTTGAAGTGATATTTCTGTCTGCTACTGTACTACTGTGAGGTCGTAGTAACTAAGACAACCGATGGGCTCGCTGGCCATGTCATTTAGCAATCACAGACCAGCCATACGCGGATACAAGCGGCCGAAATGGGTTTCCTCCGTAGGGTGGCTGGGCTCTCCCTTAGAGATAGGGTGAGGAGCTCCGCCATCCGGGAGGGACTCGGAGTAGAGCCGCTGCTCCTCCATGTCGAGATGAGCCAGTTGAGGTGGCTTGGGCATCTGTTTAGGATGCCTCCTGGACGCCTCGCTGGTGAGGTGTTCCGGGCACGTCCCACCGGCGGGAGGCCCCGGGGAAGACCCAGGACACGCTGGAGAGACTGTTTCTCAGCTGGCCTGGGAACGCCTTGGGGTTCCTCCTGAGGGGCTAGAAGAAGTGGCTGGGGAGAGGGAAGTCTGGGCCTCCCTTCTTAAGCTGCTGCCCCCACGACCCGACCCCGGATAAGCGGAGGAAGATGGATGGATGGAGGGAGACCAGCCAAGTTAAATGATTATAATTTTTATTTTTGGTAAATATATTGAGGCTCATTACAGCAAACACAGCCATATCAAACAAAAGCTGAAATCCAATAATCTTTTTGATGTTTTACATAATATTTTACATAACAGTGGGTCATATTAATTAATTAAAACTACAGTTTTAGGCACTTTTCTAACTTTACACTCTGAACTACAATAATTCCATCATGATATGTAGTCGTGTGGGGAAAAAAACGATTTGGCGATATATCATGGTTTTCAGTTTAAAAAAACCAAACTTTTTACCTAAAACCCTAGTTGAGGCAGTCAAATGGAAGACTTGGGCTGATTTAAACCGTAAACAACATGGATTCTGATGAACATAAACAGCACTTCCTTTTTTTCTTCGTTAATTTCCATTTTTGTTAACTGGGTAAAATATCACAATATATAGTGATATTGCAATATCGCGATAGAATTGTATTGTGATCCAAGTATCATGATAAGTATTGTATCGCAACACCAATGCTAATGCTCAACCCTAATAATAGGTTGAAAAATGATAAAAGATCTGAAAAACCTCGGCATGAAATCATATACTGTAGGTACTTTATGCTCTTAGACAGTTGACTGATGCTACACAAGAACTTGCAAGAACATAACAAATGATAACAAATGCAGAAAAAATAGCATTTGTACGATGGCATTTGTTAAAAAATACTTAATTTTGATAGTTTCCACTTGCAGCAGCCTTTCATAGAAACTTTTTAGGAAAAATGTATAATTTGGGAACTGGATTAGGCATACAAATCTCTATAAAGCAAACAAAAAGACCCAGGTAAAGTTTGCGAAGAAGGATCATTTGTTGTCAATGACCAAAGGTAATCCACCAGACAAATAAGTTCTATTTCCTAAATTGTTTTCAGATCTTTCCACTAATATTTGCCCAGTGTTTTGTTCCTTCTTACTTAAGAATATATGAATGTCCAAGAAGCATTTTACATGAGACAAGATAATCTAAACCAAATCCCAGAGTGGTTTAATTTGTTTGAATATTTCTGTTTCTTAAACACCTTAAAACCCCTATTTTCTTTTTTTTTTTTGTGCCATTGTAGGACTTTGTAGTATAAATTAATATGTGTATTTTTCTTTTTGATTTAGAGAAGAATATTATAATAAGATATTGTGTTTTTAGTTACACAGCTATACTTAATAATCCCTGCAAGAATATAATCAGCATCACCAACTGCCATATATTGGTAGCTGGAGTCCACCAAGAACCTTGCTCCCTGCACCGCATCATCTAAGCTGTTTTTAAAAAAGAACCCTCTCAAGGAAATCAGTTCATCTTCCTTATGTATTTAATCGGAAGAATACGTTTGGGGGATGGTTTGCAGCACTTCCCGTTTCAGCTAAATGAGCAAGGAAATTGAACTGAATGTGAAGCACACCATCAAATAGATCCTGTCTCCCTGCTTTTGTAAAGCACTTTCTTCCTGCCTCACATTAAACTAACAACTAGAAAGACGGTAATAGCAAGACCATATTGTCTCTCCAATTCAGAATATGAGAGACACCAGATGAAGCAGTCTGGCAAGGCTAAAAATGTTAGGTGTTATGAGATCTAGATCTAGATTTCTTCTGCTGTGTTAATTAAGTGCATAAATGTATGCAGAAGGAGAAACGGTATGTGTGTTGTGATATAATGTTTATTTTTTCTGCATATTGTGTGCAGCCTGAGCTGTTTTATTAACAAGATAAGTTTTTGGTTATAAAATATGGCTGATGGATATGGCCTAAAAATCGAATCTCCATTTATTTCCCTACCAGATCTGATTAATCAGTCATTTTGTCCCGCTTAAGTTTAATAATAAAAATACAAATGACATATATTTCTTTCGAAAACTAGCTTTTTTTTCCAATTATCCCTTGTGGGAGGTGAGCTTAATTTAAAGGGAAAATAAACCTAGTTAAGAGCCCTGCTCCTCTCCCATGCAGTGCAGTGTTTCACTTAGACTTTGTCAGCAAATTAGAAACTGAAACAGAAACACAAAGCATCTAAAGAAATAAATAAAATACAGTTAATTATATAAGCATATTGACATAAAAAAAAATTAAGTTGTAAATTAAAATGTAGCAAAGTATTGTTAAAGGAATACAAAGTTTGAAAGTACTTTAAGTATGAAATTATTACATATACCTTTCAATAAAAGATAAGTGTTTTTAATTAAGACTAATTTCATGTGAATGTGCTTTACCGGAGACATCAATGCTTATTGGTGCTTTATCTAACTAGTACTTTACCACATTTTAAGCCATCACAAATAACGGTTAAATGTTTGTAACTGTGAGAAACTAAAATACATACATCTACATTATTACTTTTTGATCTATTTCTTACTGTAACTGTTACTGCACTATTACTGTAATTTGTTTTAGAGTGTGTCAGAATTCAAGTAAAGCCAAAAACTAACCAGGTCAAAACCATTCTATAAAACGGTTCTTTGACTAACAGGAAGGGTTATGTTAGGTGTTATTCAACCATAGCTTATCATATTACAGTTTTCTTCTCCATGCTACTGGACCAACTGCTCAGCTATCTGCTGGGATTGAATTGTTCTCTTTTTTCTTCTTTTATTTGAAACATGGTTGATCAGTCCATCTTTGTCGCAACCCTCTCAACCTCCCTTCCCCAAAACAAGGTTAGCTCACATATGCAATATGTATGTATGCTTGGCTCTTTCTATATATAGATAGTTTTGTATGAGATAAACAATGTGTGTGAATGAACAGAAGCCACAGTTGAAAATACATTATTTTATTACCCTCAATGTGTGGGAGAAAGTAGTTAATGTTCTTTTAATTCTACTAGCTTTTTAATTCCACTTGAACACAAAAGTAGCTGAAGGCCTGTAGTATCCAAACAACATAAGCATGATTCTAAATGCAAGAAAAAGGTTGTGTCAGTATAATCTGTAAACATATAAATATATAAGTGAAACAAAAAAAAGGAAACTTTTTAAATATTTAAACTTGTTTTTGAACCATGGATCTGTACTCTTATATTCAGAAGTGGCTTTCACATGGTATGATTAATTTCCTAGTGGGCCATTTTTGAATTAGGGTGAGTCACTGGGGCTACGGCTGAGTCTCATCTAAACTGCTCAGTGAGTGTGAGAGAGTGGACTGAAGCATTCAGCATTTGTGAAGGAGAGACATTAATCAGGACAGCTTAGTTTTACAAAAAACATTAAAGATGTTTATTACAAAATGAGCAAATGGATAATATGCAAATAACTTAAAATAGGTCAAATTGGGTGTGATTTCATTTTCAGCCTAAATGAAGAGCTAGACAAGTTGAACAAAACGAAAATGCAACACAGTTTGCACTCAGTTTAGTTAAACAGTGTATGAGTGATTATGGACTTTGTGATGCATGACACTCGTTTCACCCTAATAGCAGAAAATATACTTTTTCCTCACGTGTACATCATTCATCATTATTTCTTAGTCGGGAGCTCTTGGCTGCCCTATGGCTGTCAGTGATCATTATGTTCTCTTTAAACCTAGAAATTAAAAAAGAAAACATTTAAAATAAAGGCTGGAGATTGAATACATCATTGTTTGAATATTTAGATTTATTAAATATTTGAAGGAAGCATGGACTTTATATTTCTGGAGTATAATGAGCTCCCTTGAACATCAGCTTCTTTCCTCTGGGACATGGTGATATATATAGGTGATAAGGTGATATATATATATATATACACACACACTATGCATGGGTCGGTTCTCTGCAGGTTAGTGACTGTTTGGTTAATTGGCATAATTTAATTGTCCTTAGTTGTGAGCGTGTGTGTGTGTCTCTGTGTTGCTCTGCGTCACACTGGCGACCTGCCCAGGATGTACCCGCCTCTAACCCAGACTGCAGGACATAGGTGACCCTGATGGAAAGAGTGGAAGAAAATGGATGATAAGATATATATATATATATATATATATATATATATATATATATATATATATATATATATATATATATATATATATATATATATATATATATATATATATATATATATATATGTGCATAAGTGTATCATGGTCTCTGGTTAATTAGGTTGTTTTGAAAACATCATTTTCTAAGATTACCGATATGTCATGCTTTAATTCACTTTATGAAATATAAAATTAAATCGATTTTTTTTTCAGCTATTTAGTCTCCACTGTGCCATTAGTTACTAAGCACTGCTGTAGGGTTTCACTTCCCAGGAGGTGGCATTAATTGCTCTGTTTACCTTTATGAGTGTTTACAAGCTTTTGCCTTTATTTTAAACCTTGTGCGGGTGTGGCCTTTTTTCTATTTGTTCTTTTTTCCAGTGAATTTAGAAAATTACTAAACATAATGAAATGACTGAGTTATTACTTTATAAAGAAAAAAAGTCCTTTGAAATAATTTTGATAATTTCTCAGCATATATGTTGTCACTGCTCAGCCAGATAATTATCCTTTCAGTATCTCACTTACATTGAAGTGGTAGCAAGGAATTTGAGAGGCACTCAGCTATGATTTTATTTGCATAATTGATGTCGCTCTAGTTTTTATACTGTAGATGAAGACGTATTACATCGCAGTTAGCATTGATTTGGCTTGTCTTTACAGAAGAAATGAAATGTGTTATGATTGTATTTCACCTCCTGCTGGCATCATGTGAGAAACGCATTGCAGTTCTATATTTACTTTAGGTTTATAGAACTGAGTCATTTGACAGCTAGTTATAACTGAGGGTGCTTCTTTACATACCTCCCTAACTAAGAAAATAAGCATTACACAATACATCTTAGAGCTGTTCAAACTATAAATTTGTCAAAAATGATAAAGTTTTTGCCAGCAGTTAACATTTAACATGCATATTGATGTCCATGTTTTAATGGCCCTGACACATAGCTTAGGAAAAATTTATTCATTCTAAGGTTTATTATAATTTGGAAGAATTGTTGATGTTGCTTTAATATTTCAGAGATCTTATCTCACTAAATCATCTATTTCATCATTTGAACCAATTTATACTAGAGGAAAACGCTCAACAACAACTCTGAAAGTTAGAAGAGGACAAGAACAAAAATTTTAAGCTGACAAGTCCTATATTTCACAGTTGAAAGGGTAATCCCAGATTAGCTGGATTCATCTTTTTGCTCGAATTGTAATGATAGTCATTATGACCAAACACATAATTTTTAGTTTTGTCAAAATGTAGAGTATGTCTTGAAAAATAATCACCCTGACTACATTCAAATTTTTTTTATCTATACTGGTTATTTTTAAAATAATAGATTCCTCCTTGCTTAGTGGACTTTTTGGTTGGTCTAGGAGCTTTTTCAAGGTAGAAAAAGACACTCTCTTACTATTCTTTTCAAGCATTTTCACATGGTCTCTTTAATTTGTTCTGGTGTTGAGGCTGTATGCACACTTTGAAGTCAAAAAACACCAATATCTGGCACAAAGAACCAATGTCTTTTATGAAGAGGGGACAGCCTTGTATGATTTAAGAGATAAGTTAAATTAATAGGTTTCACTATTATTTCTGTTATATTGCCTAAAATATGAAGTAGTGGATGTGAGATATAAGCTTAGAATACAATCTTAAATATGCTTCCATTTACCGAAAATGTTGGGAATCCCACATGTGATTTACAAACCCACATTTCACAAACTGAGCTTTCACAAATATAGTTAGGAAAGATAATTTTGGTGTACATAAGCTGTTGTTAACAGTAACAGAAATAAAATATGTTAACAATATGGGAAACGGTAGAATTTAAACAGTTATATATTTTTTGGCATCGCCGTTGGTATTTCTAATTTAACCAGACACATTATCAAAATGAATGAATGAATTAATTAGAAAACTTAAAAAATAAAAATTAGCATTTTAGGGTAGGTGAGCCATTCTGTGTTTGGATATGATTTAATCATACTTGAACCACAGTCCATCAAGTAGAAAAGCATCGTTAAAAGTCAATTTGGCCAAAAAATCGTAGAAGCATGTAGATTAAAGGATGAATGTGCATATAATATTTTCTTGCAGAAATTGTCCTCTTTCTAAAGACATTTTAGAAAGCGGACTTTTCCGTCTATCACAGTCCTGTTTTTGCAGAAGCAGTGGAAAAAAAAGAATTGGGGATCCCCTGCCATTTTTGTTTCTCTTTGTGATAGTTGGCACAGGCTTGCTGTCTACAGATCTGCTCCAGTTCGACGTTAACAGCCAGCAGCGTCTCCTGAATCTTGGCTCTGGCTGTGAGGGTATCCATCTGTGTCTGTCTGCTTGTCAATAGAGCCTTATTCTTCATCAGGACATGTGTAACCAGCCAAATCCACATAAGCTCATTATTAGAGGTACAACAGAACTGAGCTCAAGAGCAGCTTGTTGTTATGCGTCCAATTACTGTTTGTGCAAAACTTTTATGGATGTTGCCCAGTCTCCCTAAGACCGTTGAAGGTAAACAGCTTGGGAAAAAAAGTCATGCAGCAAAGAAAAAAGAGGCTTTGATGCATTAAAGCTGCTGAGCACAAAACACAGAAAATGTGTATGAAGGATTAAAAGCATCAATGTAAGAGAAAATAATATGAGTAAAGTATGATTTTTTTTTTTTTTTTTGTAGCTCATTACATAAACTGTAAATTTGATATTGTTGATTCTTATTATTGTACAGGGATTGTCATTGACTGGAAGTTGTACTTCCAGTGGTGTTTTCAAAAGGGTTATTATAAACACCTACTGGATATACCTGCACACCTGCTAAATGAAACTGTTTTTCAAATAATAAAAAAAAAAAACAATGATGTCATCTACACTTGTTTAGTCACCCAAACCAGGTTTTGATCAGCTCTATTTTTACTATTGTCTTGTCAGAATTCGTTAGATTACTTTAAAAAGCTTTTACTTACCAACGGAGACCATACCTGATTTAATTTTACTTAGAGAATTTCATTGATTTGAATTTAATAATAGTTACAGATATAAAGATTATGTCCACTGTTCCTGCAAAGAAACTAAAATAAAAACTATTCAATTGCTCAAGCAATTACTGCTTTTTACAAAAGACACCTGAAATATGGAGAAGGGAATGTTATGGGAAAAATTCCTTATTATTATTTTACTTGATTGTTCTGTAAGTTATATAAATCTTATAGTAACTCTGCAGGTGATTAATTACTTGGAGAACCACAGAGCTAATCGGTTAGTTGGTCCCTAATTTCTCAAACAGCATGTTTACAGAGCCTTTCTAAAGCCAATGCCTTAATAATTGAAAGTAATGAGTGCTTTCTTTGTGCTAACTGCATTACATTCAAGCCTATAAACATCTCATTGTGAAAGCATTTAAATCTTATCTTTTAAGTTATAAGATTGTGATCCCATCAGTACTGTAAAAAAAAAACATGTCTAAAGGGTTTTAAATAAGTTTGTGTAATAACATGTAACATTTGAAATGGGTGTTTTATTAATGCTCTTGTAACTTTATCTCACTATCATCCCTGCCATGAAGTGCTAAATTATTCATGACAATGAATAGAATAAAATCCTTTAGAACCCGGAAATAGCGGGTATTGGCCATGGGACTGTTCATCTTCCCTTTTCTGTCTATGTGTTTTCTTCACACCACAACTTTATCAAGTTGCCTTTTGACAGAAGGTAAATATGTTGCATATGTGTTTGTTTTGTTTTTTTTTCCCACAAAGCTTTTGAAGCTTCATGAAGTTCTAGCCAACAAAATGAAACCATCCCTGCTTTTTTCCTTTCAACAGGAACACTTTACAGCAGAATGCAAATTTAAGGAGTCGGTGTTTGAGAACTACTATGTGACATACTCCTCCATGATCTACCGACAGCAGCAGTCAGGCAGAGGCTGGTACCTCGGTCTGAACAAAGAAGGAGAAATCATGAAGGGGAACCATGTCAAAAAGAACAAGCCAGCAGCCCACTTCCTTCCCAAACCTCTGAAAGGTTGGTCTGCACATATGATTTGTTACACTTCTATTCTTTACTGTTAAGGTTCTAGTCACGCTTGTTCAGTGTCAGTTCATACCATGGATCATGCTCCACACATTTATATTGGGGAGTCAAGAAGTATGTGCACCCTTACCAGTTTCTCTTTTTTCTTTTTTTCTTTTTTCTTTTTGCACTTAAAATGTTTATTATCCATGCTGTAATTAAGGGAATACAAAAATGCAAAGTAAATACAAAATGCAATTTTTTTTATTTTTTATTTTGTTTTACTTGAAGCAAAAAAAGCAATGCAAAGAAATCTGTAATAATGAAATCCCCATAATCATTCATGAAAAAACATGAATAAATGTGTTGGAAAGGCAAGTTCAATTTTACTTGTCGCATGAAGGCCTAATAGTTAGCTAGATCTGTAAAGTCACTACTTACTGTAAAACAACATTGTTAAAAAAATCTGATGGAATTATACATCATGTCCTGCATAAAAAAAATAAGAACAGAAATCACTTATAAAGTAATTCTCATATATTCCTTTGGAAGGGATCACAAAGCCCCTATAAAGACTTTAGGAGTCAAATAAACATATGTTCCTTGATGTGCTTGAGGTTTACACACCATTTACACATTAAAAATTACAGGATGATAAATGTTACACAAGTCTCAGTTTATACAAAAAAAAATAAACAACTATCAAGAAAAAAAAAAAAAAACATTTACAATGCATAGCTAATGAAGGTAGCAGCAATACATGTCTGCCATGTGATCTGTGGTAAAACCAAACCATTTCAGACTTACAGTGAACATGGCAGCAATACTGTAATAGTGTGAGCCTGCATTACCATCTATAAATAGCTTTAACTGAAATCACACAGTCTGCACTCCATCCAAAAACAGATAATGGACAATATCTGATTATTGGTTTACCAAGCTTTGTGCATTCACTTCTATTTACTTTTAGGATTGTCCAAAGAATAAACCCAAACGTTTAATGTGGCTTATTTTTATTTGAATGATTCTCAGACACAGCAACTTGTTCTGTTTTAGAAATGTGTTCCATAGGGTCATAGTCTGTTGCAGGTCCTTTGCAGAATGAGGTAGTCGGTGTATATAACCAGAAGCTGCATGTACAAAAGCGTTCAGCACTTTGTATAATAGCGCCAGCGCTTTTTTTTTTTTACTAAACCAAATTAGAGAAAACCCCACCCGTCCATGAAATGTGTGTGGTAGCTCTGCTTCCGAAAAGATAGACAGCAGCTCAAAAAGAAGACAGAAGGGTTGTGTTCACTATCAAAAAGGCCACAGCCCTTTCATCTTCAAAAAGACACTGCTTTTACCTGTCAACAGACACAGAAGACAGAAAGAGTCTTTTTACCGTGATAGAGAAAGTCCTGTGCTATTGGCTCTTATTTTAAAAGTTGCCATGGAGCTTTTTTTTATTTTTGTTTACTATACATACAACATATTATATAGCATTAATCAGAATCAGAATCAGAAATACTTTAATAATCCCAGAGGGAAATTACTTTTGTTACACGCTCTAGTTACAGTTTTACATGATATATACACACATCCAACTATACAATATAATAAAGATAAAAAAAGGAATAAAAAGAGATAAAAAAATATATATATATATACACATATACACTCACCGGCCACTTTATTAGGTACACCTGTCCAACTGCTCGTTAACACTTAATTTCTAAGCAGCCAATCACATAGCGGCAACTCAGTGCATTTAGGCATGTAGACATGGTCAAGACAATCTCCTGCAGTTCAAACCGAGCATCAGTATGGGGAAGAAAGGTGATTTGAGTGACTTTGAACATGGCATGATTGTTGGTGCCAGAAGGGCTGGTCTGAGTATTTCAGAAACTGCTGATCTACTGGGATTTTCACGCACAACCATCTCTAGGGTTTACAGAGAATGGTCCGAAAAAGAAAAAACATCCAGTGAGCGGCAGTTCTGTGGGCGGAAATACCTTGTTGATGCCAGAGGTCAGAGGAGAATGGCCAGACTGGTTCGAGCTGATAGAAGGGCAACAGTGACTCAAATAACCACCCGTTACAACCAAGGTGGGCAGAAGAGCATCTCTGAACGCACAGTACGTCGAACTTTGAGGCAGATGGGCTACAGCAGCAGAAGACCACACCGGGTGCCACTCCTTTCAGCTAAGAACAGGAAACTGAGGCTACAATTTGCACAAGCTCATCGAAATTGGACAATAGAAGATTGGAAAAACCTTGCCTGGTCTGATGAGTCTCGATTTCTGCTGCGACATTCGGATGGTAGGGTCAGAATTTGGCGTCTACAACATGAAAGCATGGATCCATCCTGCCTTGTATCAACGGTTCAGGCCGGTGGTGCTGGTGTCATGGTGTGGGGAATATTTTCTTGGCACTCTTTGGGCCCCTTGGTACCAATTGAGCATTGTTGCAACGCCACAGCCTACCTGAGTATTGTTGCTGACCATGTCCATCCCTTTATGACCACAATGTACCCAACTTCTGATGGCTACTTTCAGCAGGATAATGCGCCATGTCATAAAGCTGGAATCATCTCAGACTGGTTTCTTGAACATGACAATGAGTTCACTGTACTCAAATGGCCTCCACAGTCACCAGATCTCAATCCAATAGAGCATCTTTGGGATGTTGTGGAACGGGAGATTTGCATCATGGATGTGCAGCCGACAAATCTGCGGCAACTGTGTGATGCAGTCATGTCAATATGGACCAAACTCCCTGAGGAATGCTTCCAGCACCTTGTTGAATCTATGCCACAAAGAATTGAGGCAGTTCTGAAGGCAAAGGGGGGTCCAACCCGTTACTAGCATGGGGTACCTAATAAAGTGGCCGGTGAGTGTAGCTCTTCTGTATATATATCTGTACGTATATCTATGTATATGTAAAAACTAAATCCAAATAAAGTGAAGAGTCCAATTAAAGTGAATAAATCCAAGTAAAGTGATACGTGGCGTGCAAAAATAGTGCATAAATGTCAATTACGGGGGGGACTGAATCACTTGAGGGGGGCGTTATATAGGTTGATGACCACAGGTAGGAATGATTTCCTGTGGCGCTCTGTGGTGCATCTGGGTAGGAGGAGTCTTCTGCTGAAGGAGCTCGTCTGCTGGACCAGTGTGTCGTGGAGAGGATGTGAGTCATTGTCTAAGATGGACTGAAACCTGGACAGCATCCTCCTCTCTGCCACGGTGGTCAGGGTGTCCAGCTTAATAGAAATCTTTAGTATGTTGACTTCTTGTGGCGTCCTAAATTAGTCCAAAAATTTTGTGCATTGCCTATTGGCAGAGTGGGTAACAAACAAGAAGCTTTGCATGGATGCACATATTAAAAACTACTGAAAAATGAATAAACAAAAAATAAACGTAAAGCCAGTTTACAGAGTGGCTCCTGCTTTGTGGCTGTGTTGATTAAAGCATGGTGGAATCAATCACCTGTCAAGTGTTTGGTTTTTCTTCATATAAATCTGCTTTTTTTTTTTTTACAGCTGTTCACACTTTCAGGCAGTTTTCAAACATCTGGCATTTCAGTTGAACACTTTTACACCAGTATGTTTTTATGTCCTCAGCAGAGGGGTGTCAACCTGTTCATGAGAGTGCACAATATGCTTTCCATTAGCTGTGTTATCGCTCAACATTTTTTATTAATATTTTGACTGTGGATTCATCTGAGCTTTGCTTTGCCCTTTTAATTGAGCCCTCTGTGTCAAGTTGAGAGGAGGTTTTTTTCGAGGGTCTAACTGCAGAGTCGATGGCAGTGATGGTTTCACAGAGACACACACAGATGTACAACCATACACACTCATACCTAAGGACAATTAAAAGACGCCAATTAACCTGACCGTCCGGATTACCCAGAGAGAACCCACGCATGCACAGGGAGAACATGCAAATTCCATGAAGAAAGACCCTGGGACAGTAATCAACTCAGAACTCTCTTGCTTTAACGCAGCAGAGCTACCCACTGCCCACCAGACATAGTACAGCCCTCAGAGATAATTCAGTCAAATGATATTGAATGGTCCATGTTTGGTTTATTTCAGTGTTTCAGCTTATTTTTCAATGAGCAAATTGGTTTGGCTTAGATTATTAAAAACTGAATAATCTTAGTTAACTTTATTCTCTTATCAATAATTTACTCAGCTTCATTAAATGCCTACTGTATGATGACTGTACAACTCCTGAGGTTAAAGCTACAGTGTGTAATAATTACAGGGATATAAAGTCAGAAATTTAATATATTATACATAACTATGTTATTTATCATCACCTATGAGCTCAGCCTTTTAACCATAATATTTGCGTTGCCTTAGAATTCGTTATTTATAATTACATAGGAGCGGGTCTCGCAGCCATGGAGGCTGACATCTTTGCGCTACGGCAAGCGCAGAGGCAACAAACTAGCGATTGCGAGATCTCCCATGACGCTCAAAAATAACTACGGCAAGTTGAGAGAGATGAACTGAGACGGTACTGAACAGTAGATGGCAGTATTATGCCTGAGAAGCGTTTAGTCTGCCTGAAACCAAAGAAGAAGAAGAAGAAGCAGGTATACTGCGCCTCAGTAACAAGAAAGGTGAACAAGGCGGCAGGCGTGAGTGACTTTGCAAACTGTTTGGCACTGTGTGGCCAAACATCAGACGAATGGAGGATCATGCCTACTCTGTATCACAACGAAAAGCGGCGGACACCGAACCCCCGTCATCTAAGAAGCGGAAACACGACGAGAATAAACGCAAGCGTGACAAGAAACGGCAAAAAACACGGATCAACATTGGCACGGCATTTACACGATGGAAGTCACTGATGGAGGAAAAAGGTTTTCAAAGTGACGCTCAAGTTGCCAGTTTTCTCTTGGACAGGTAATTAATCCTACACACACAATTGTCTAATATCACTGCAGTTTTTGGAGTACAGGATGCTCAGACCTGTCTAAAACAATAACATGCTGCGTGATGATGCTGTTACTCTCCAGTATATTTATTCAGCAACGTCCCTGACGTTTCACAGGTAATGATTCAGTAATTTTCTGTAAAATAATTTTCTGGATATATACCTCGGTTACTTCTCTCCGGCTCCTTTGGAGATCTTCAAGCCTTTCCTCCTCTGCTCTCACCCCGCTGGCTCCCCTCTCTCGCCTGGCCCTAGCTGCACGGCCTCCCTGCCCTCGCCCTCGTCCTCTCCCTCTTCCTCGCGTTGTAACCCCCGTGCCACCAAAATGACTTAGACTCTGTAAACGGGGAATATATATTCTTCCAGCGAACACAATCTCGCTGTTAAACTAATGACTACAATTACTTCGTCTGTTTATATCACCATGCAAAGCAGCTCACCAAAACGTCACAACGATGTAGAAAAAATAACGGGTATATTTATTATCTTAAGTCTACATGAAATCTATACCCTACTCAGACTAATGAAATACTATCTGTAAAATTATCTATGTAAACAAACCTCATCACTTGAGAAGGTAGGTGATGTGGACGTCGTGGAAGAAATTTTGTCCCGTAACGCTCGCCGTACTGTTGGGGGGGAGAAGCGGTGGGGGGGAGATGTTCATGTTGCTGCGGTCTGCAGTCTGACCGCTAGATGTCGCTGAAAATTACACACTGTAGCTTTAATTAAGGACTGAACTCAAGTAAAGTCTCCCTTTGGCCCTCTTGCTGGGTCCAAAAGCAGACCTAATTTTTAAAAATTAGTTTTTTACTATTTTGCTGTTGTTTAGTAGCCTGATAAACCAGAGTAGATGTGAGATTAAATGTGTAATTTACTCTGGCGCCGATGAATGAAACATCGGAAGATTATTGATGAGAACAACCTGTCGTTTTTCAAACCATGTCTGTGCCTATTAGCCAACGCTCTGACCAATGAGCACAACTGACTGACGTAGTAACGGCGACAGAAAGCTGGTGGGGAATGTAAACAAGCAGCCTGTCGGTAAAACTGCAAATATGTCCCTCTTAAAAATGAATGACCGTAGAGCCTCTTCCTGCTCACGTTTCAACTGAAACCCCCAAGTCTAATCCTTCCAAAACTGATTCCAACGCTGAGTCAAA